>NC_040021.1:2487769-2856013 GCF_000972845.2 Larimichthys crocea
ACAGTCAGCCACTAAGTAGGCTTTTGTGCAATCGTTTTTTTTTCTCCCTCTCTTTTCCTCCCACATGCCGTCTGGCTGGAGGCCTGTCTGGAGTGTCTGGCCTAGGGGGTTACTCATCACGAGCGCACGACTGCCAGCATCGGGTCGTCCCCTTGATTACAGGGCTGCTGCTGAGTCGGCTGGTCTTATCCTTTATCACCAGGTGCATTTACTCTGGCTATGCACCACTCCGTTTCCTGCAGAACGCATGGTAGTCGGTCGGCTTTAAGCAAGCGAGCAGTCAAATGAGTTATATGCTTCCCGCATAAGGTCATCCAGTTTGTGTGTTTTCTTCAGGCAGAATTAGGTGTCACTTTGCAGCAGGTATTTATTGGATCAGTGTGAGATTTATTTTAAAAAAACAGTGTATACCTGTCCGTGAATGTGACCTAAGCGTTAATACCTTTTAGCATGAGGTATTTTTATAAAAGAGTCATCAGGAGTCACCGCTTCATTAGAGATGTTCCTTTCCCCTCGTCTTTCCAGTGTTTAAAAAATTGACTTTAATTTCCCCTTAAGTAGCTTTATTCCACACTCTCTGACATTAAACATATTCTGCATGCCTGTATTAGCCTGTGCGTGGGAGCCTTGGGTGCGTGTTGTTATGGCTGCACCCACGGCCAGATAAACCCTGAGGCAAACAAAGCTTCCGAGCACAATGCAATGCAGAAGAATGTACACATGCATCGTTTTTAGAATATAAAGGTCAATAAATGACTGAATGTTTTCTACTTTGTACATGAAAGTGACCTCAGATAACTTATTATGCTTCAGTTGGGCATCTAAACAAATGTATGCACAGTGGACATGAGGCTTTTGGAGCCCATAGGGTAGTTCTTGGTTGGTAATCCTGTCTTGGTTGTACCCTTCCATCAGTAGAAATATTCTAGATGACATGACATAGTTTATACATTTGGAAAAAGAATTTGAAATTCGGTCGGTAGGTTTGACTCATTGGACCGCACGGCGTGCACTGAAGGGGTCAGCGGGGTTGAAGAGGTTAACAGGATGTTTTTGTCTACAGCTGGTTTATTTTCACTGCTGACATGAAGGTGGAGTTGTGTTTGCACTCTTTCAGATTTGTCCCACTCGCTGTGCGGCAAATTGTTTTCTATCTCAAAAAATGAAGGCTGGAAAACACAGTGCCGCGGCACTGAAGTAACCAAACTTAGAACGCGTGGCTGCCACCTCGTCTGGCAGAGGACTGAACCTGTTGACAGATTCAAGGTGCTCAGCAACCAGGGGAGTACATCCCCGCACCTTATACAACTGTCCAATGGCTGCATGAACAGGGTCATTTTCAGTGCTTGTCGGCCTTGTCTCGGGCTCTGATCTGATTTAACTGTGTGGTGTCTTGAAGAGCTGCAGGCCTGGCCTAGATCTGTTGGCAATCAGCAGTGTGCCGGAGTAGACTGCTCCGTACAAAATTACAGAGGCGGCCGGAGGGGCAGTGGATGTGATTTCCCTGAGATGGAGTCTGTCCAAGTCTGTGATTAAAGAGCATATGAGCACTAATTAATATTATCATCTTCCTGATGACAGAAGTGTTTTTTTTTTTATAATAAATGTTTATGATTCCAGCCCTTAGCAATCATATCCCCCCTTACATTCTGCAAAGCAGCGGCGGCGGGCTTAATTTGAAATTTGAATATTTCTCATGCCGGATGCCAAACATTAGATTTATTCGCTGATATGTGAATGAAAGCAGCTGCCTCCTCCGTGTCAAACCGCGGATAAGCACGACTATAGGGGTCGAAACCTCAAAATAATAGCAGTGCCTCGGGATTCTGACCCTGGTGTGCGCCATCAGTCCGCGGCACAGTGCATTTTTGTGAATAATCTTACTTATCAATCCCCGTGGAGCTCAGATGTCCAATCAGGGTTTCAGATTGGAGCGCGGGGCCCTCAGGCTGTGCTTTGACATTTAAGGGAAGCAAAAAGGTGGAAGGCCGTTTGGCTGCTTAGCAGCTCCTGTAAATATCCAGAGTCACCGCGCCAGGCTCTCGCCCCTTAATCGGCTCTGTGCCTTTTCACTCCGCGGTCTTTGTTTTATTAAGATAAATGATAAAGCCACTGTGTATGCAAACGCATATCTCTGCTTAGCCCGGTCATGTATTTGAAAAGACATGCCTTGCAGCTGCTTGTAGCAGAAAGGTCAGCAAGGCAGTGGATAAGCAAAGCCAAGCGTGTACATTATAACAAGAACCAGTGCTTTCATTTCTCATCTGGCCTGTGCCTGTTTGTTTCACAGTGTATTCTCTCTGGCAGTCCATGTGCTGAGCCACAGTTAGATAGCATCAGTGTAACACAGCTCGCCATCAAAGGGGATACGGACAAGCATGGCATATTTTTATGACTTCATCAGGCTTTCTGGGCAATGAATTCTGCAGATCTCAGGAAATTCAGCAATTAACCACGAGGATATCGGGCCATGCATCATGCAGCCAGGCGGGTCTCGGGGATTTACTCTGATTAAGTGTGCTCAGATGGAACCCAGTCTGCGAACAAAAACCAAGGTTTATTTACAAACTCTCTGAGCTTTTCCTCTTGTTTTTGACCCTGTCATTTATTTCCAAGCGACCTCCCTGAAACAAGCCCAGGTCTCAAAAGAGTTTTAGCTCAACATCACTTTCCTTCCAGCACACACACACACATGCTGGCCTGCTGTGTATTGTCACTATAATTATGATTGCCAGAATAAGTCAACAAATGTTCTTATTTGGTATTCTAGGACATTCATTACAAACAGTAGATCCCTGTGTTACTTATGTGAATGGTTAAGGATTTTAAATCAAGAGGCTCGGTTTTATGTCTGCGGTAAATACACAGTTTTGGCACAGTCGTGCTGCAGTACACATTTAGTTTATCTTCCATGTCATTGTCCTTTGAGTTAAATTGCTGTTTCCCATCTGTCCAGCTAATCATTATGACCTTCTAAAACATGACCTGGTTTCTGCGAGACAGAGGAGGAAATCGCAGTTCACACCTGCCGTTATTGAAATCTGTCTCAGCTTAACGCTCCTCGGCTAACCCATGTTTGATGTTTTCTGTGGGAAAGGATCAAACATACATTTGCAACTGGCAGCAAAGCTCGAGGATTACAGCCATGACTTCACTATATGTGGCCACGTGTCCCTGCACACTGTGGAAATTTGGCTTGAACTTCGAATCTGACTGAACCCAGAGAGGTTATCCATACCGAAACGGTATTCTGTAATCAGCTGTTATGCATTATATTCCAAATTTTCTCTTCACCTTCATCGAGTATATTTCCTCAACACTCCATCTTTTGTTTCCTGATGCGATGATCCGGATCCGTTTAATATCTTGAGCTATATAAATCATGGGTATTGTTTTGGCAGGATTGCTACAGCAACAACAGTGTGTATATAGATGTGAAGAAAAACCTAGTTTAGTCAAAAACATGTTCAACAGGCATTTATTTGAATCACCGGAAAATTTCGCTATATACTGGAAATGGATGTCATGATTAGAACCTGATCTCTGAATCAGCCATGATATATCTTCGAGCTGTCTCCGAGCCATCAGCTCACATAGCTCCCTGTGAAATACCCAGTCAGCGTGTTTTGGGTGCGCTCGTGTAAACCAGTCCATTTGTGACAGAATCGCCCTGAGGTACATTCTGGTGCCCGTTGTGAACAAGGCCATCATTTCACCATTGCTAGTATATGATTATGTAAATTCTGGTTATGGCAGGATGGAGCCGAGATGACTCTATTCTTGCTCTACATGGGGGAAAATAAATATGGCGATTGCAGACCCCATTCTAGCTGACTTGAAGAAATCAGGGAAGTGTGTTAAGAGCCGCTGATGATAGGCTGCCAGCCCTGCTCCCTAATTTGGACACTGACACAGGAAAGCTGAGTGCTTCCTCAATAAGTGGGGGTCCCTGCGGCTTGACAATTATGTAACAAAGCTGACCAATGATCTCTGCATCTGTGACACCACTGAATGGCATTTTGATATTATAGTAGAGCGCGTGGTGTGGAACACCACTGCGGGTTAAAATGAACTCCCTGTCAGGAGGCATTGGAGGGGCAATCATGCACAGTGTGCCTCATGTGTGCATGTCAGTGTAGCATGAATGCAATTTCCCCCCATTGACCTTCCACTGTGATTCTGATTCCTGGCTTCCCGGTAGCACACAGGGCTATACTTAAGCTGTTAGACGTGGGTGATGCACTCAGAGAATCACACATCCAAAAAACATTTACTTGCTTGAGTGCTGGGAGAATCCAAGGAGGGATTCTATTAGCTGAGGAAATTCTCATTGACACTTAATGTGCTTCCTTTATGGCCAAACACATCCCACCAACACGTGATGAGTATCTCTCCAATCGGACCTCACTGTTGACTGTTATACTTAAGAGAAAAGCTCTGAGGTGAGGAGAACTGGATCTAATACCTCTCTATTGATCCAGAGAATTGATGTGAGTATATGATAGTGGGGTCCTTGAACTGGGAAATAATGAGGGGACATTTGATGGCTGTGTTGAGCTTGTCAGTGGTGAAAGCATCAGATACGTATTAATAATCACCCTGGCACCTCTGGAGCTGTCAGCCCTATAGAACATGAAAGACCCGGCCTAGGTCTCCTTCAAATCAAGCCTGGCTAATTGCTTTCAAACGGAGCCGCCTTTGACCTCTCCGCATGGTCACTAAAGGTGTCCCCGACTCGTCCGGCATTGTTATGCAGCGAACGCTGTGTCCTCTGCCAGGCTCTTTAAAACCCCTATTTTCAAACACTTGTGGTTCAAGGGTATTTCGTGCACCTCCACCTGAAGCGTTTGTGGTGGGATGGAATCATCAGGCGATCAAAATGTTCCTAAAATGATACCATTAGCCTCTGATGGGAGGACATGCTGCAGCTGTAGTTAAGCAATCTGAGGGTGACCTTGTAAAGGGATAGAATTGATCAGAGTAGATAATATAGATACGCACAAGCTATAGATACCCAAAGTTATGGCTCTTTCAGAACTTTCTCTCTCAAAGCTAATGGGTTCATAACAGCAGAGTTTGTGGGCTAGCGAGCTAAAATAAGCTAAAATCTGATAATTCATCAGAATGAGTAGCAGTCATTCCGTGACTAATGCGTTCTGTCTGTGGACGAAGGCTTGAAATTCTTTGAAACCCTCAACTACTGGATGTGGCAAGTTAAAGCTATGATTCACTCACTAAATAAAAAGTGTGACTGACTGCATCGCTTCTTCCTTTTTCGTCCTGTTCGGGTCTAAGTGGAGGTGACATGGCACCACGTGGCAGCAGCTGGTGAAACACAATGTTGTGCAGCCTCAATGCCACCGGCGAGACACTGGCTCTGTAGCCCAAGAGCAAGAAACTTGTCACACCAATTTTTGACAGTTCCCCTCACATTCATCAGAGCCTGAGCTCTGTTACTGTCCTCCAATGCCCTACTGTGTGACTCACCAAGCGTGCTCCCAGTGCACACAGCTACTAAAAGGGAATTCTGCTTTGAATTCAAGAATGCTCAAGGTGCGTCGCTCCACTGAGTGGATGAATGGCTTTCAGAGCTAAAGCTGCAAGCTAGTTTCAGCCCGGCAGACAGGTGGAGAGTAGCTGGGGGTGGATAACATCCACCCACACACTTTTTACTGGGTTCATACGGGCAAGCAAACACCCACACACAAACATACACAGGCATTCCAGCTGTAAAAACCCAGCTGAGGTCGCATCAAATTTGGTGAAACGATTGCGCGGTCTTAAAATGCAAATTGCGTCCTGCATGCAGGGAGAGACAAACGTTCCCCACTAGGCGAGGATTACTTGAGGAGGAGACGACTAGGAGCAGGCTGCAGTTTGACACTGAGTGGTGGGAGGCGAGGGTGTGGAGGTCAGAGGGGAACTGACTGCTCCGGTACATTTGCCTCGGAATCCAGCGACCCACGTACAATTCTCAACTCATGCAAGCAATTTTGTTCTGAGGCTGAGTGAAGTCTTTATTTTCAGCTAAAGTGGTTTTTCATTTAACCATGGGCAAAAAGTTAACCAAACCACCCAGCCTTGTCCTTAAAGGGGAACACCGGCAACTTTTACACATGAAAGGCAGTTTACTAGTCTTCGGTAGCTCTGGAGGAGCTTTGTCAAGACTTTTCAAGTCTGAGAAATTAAACCCTTGATGATGTCAAAGAAGTCTGGCTTACAAACAAGGCAGTCTAATAAAACTGTTTAAGTTTTTCGGAAAACGGAGGCTCTAGTTTGCCTAAATCTGCTTCATGCGACTCTTCCATCTTTATTAACATGTAATACTAAATAGCTGGAATATATCTTTAACTTCATGCCTCGCAATCGCCTCAACGAGAACTATATTTGTCCACAACAGTCACCGTTTTTAGGGTATCACGCAGAGACCATCCCCTTAATGTCCACTGCTCCCGCGATGCCAACATTTAACAGCAGTCACTCTCTGCTCTGTTATGGGAGTCACAACATCCAGCAGAAGTAATCTTGATTATGTCATCCCTCGTTAGTGTCAAACCAGCCCGGGACCAAACTGTCGCCGGGCTTTTGTTTCACAGGCTGCTGGAGATGATGTTGTTAAAAAGGTTTCAGTCTAACAAGCAGACTCCCCAGAACTGTATATAAACACTCTGCTCGGCAGTGATGGAAGGGGAAACTGAATAGATATGTTAAATGCATCAATCGCTGTCAATGTGTGAAATAGTTGATATGATGGAGAGCAGGGACAGCTGGCAAAGCAGTGGTTTAAGTATGTTAACATAGATTCTTGCAAAGGAAAAAGCTTTAAGATGATATCCGGACTTTTAGTAACGTGTCAAATTAGTTTTTATCCAGCTCATGGTGTTATTAGTTGCTGAAAAAGCTCTGGTTCTAAATCTAAAAAGTCTCCAGTAGCCAAGTGTCCACACTTTCATTTCATTTCCACTGTTTGAATTATAGGAAGACGCGCTTTATGTGTTTATGGGCACAAAAGAGTAGTCATTGTAATCTCCTGTTCAAATTAACTTCGACAAAGATGGCGCTAAAGGCGTTAAGATACGCAAGCACATCTTGAAAACAGCAGTAATTAATATGAGTTCATAGCGTCAGTGCGGTCCATGAGGCAAGCATGGAGGCAGAGAAAGACGCTTATGTAATGAACCAGCTCCACTCAGAGCTGAAATCAGCCGTCTGAGTGAAAGAAGAGGATATTAAAACTGCACTGTCTAATGTATTCATAAGACATTCACATGCAGAGCACGCTGGCGACTGGCTTCTGGATCAGTTAGCTTTACAGGAGAAGGTGTTCGGGGTCACTAACACATTTTCTAATATTGCAAAATGAATGCACAAACGCCTGCACAAACAGTCTCTTTAAGAGCGGCGAAACAATTATACAATTTTCCACCATGCTAAGCGACCACAGGTATGTTAAAAGTCAGAGAGTGGCTGTCTGCTTCTGGTCTCCATGATATCAAGTCGAGTCATTAATGGCTGTCACACAGTGCTGCCTGAGTGATCCGCGGGGGAGACGGAGGAGCAGCTTTTTTTTCTTAGAATTAACACTCAGCCCCAGTCTTCATTCTCGGCCCTGAGAAATCAAGAATGACTGCTTTTCCATTCTCAAATCACCTTCAGGGAACGATCACCTTTTTCGGCGTGGTGGAACACCACGTCTGCTAATGCCGTTCACTGATCTCATGATCTCGGCGGAAACACGGGGCCCCAGCTCTCTCTGTCACCCGTGGCAGCGTGAGGGAGTGGAGGAAAGGTGGGGAGGGGGGGCGGGACCTGGGCTGAGTCATTGCTACTACAGCCGCGGGCCCAAAGGGGGTAAATGGGGCAGATCTGGTGCCTGAGCCTGCGTCACACACTCTGGAGAAGCTGTGTGGGAAAGTAGCTCGTCATGCTGCACACCGGCTCTGTGGGCTCAGGCAGTGTCTCTGCTTGCCACTTGGAAACCACGTATCTGACAAGCGTGTGAGAAGTGAAGATGGCCTCCTCTCTTTTTTTTTAAATGAGTAACAAAACTCACAATTTAAACTTTTATTTGATGGCATCAAAGGCCAAGGTTGGAGGCAGAAAAGACAACAAACAAGTACTACGTGGTGATGGGAACCAGTCTGTAGAATGTTTTATCTAGAATAGGAACAATTTGAATTACATCACCCGCAGCGTTTGGGTGAATCAATGTGTTTTTGTACTTGTACTTTTAATTGATTTTCAGATAAAAAGTAGAAACAAAAGAATAAATACCAAAGCATCTAACACAGACAACAAAAATACATCTACTTTATGGTCATGAGGGAAATTTTTCTTATGCTGTGAGAAGCCAAATCTGGATCTTGAATGACACTTTAAAGGTCCAGTGAGTTCCCACAGTGAAGAAGAAACTATGTGAAAAATACCTATCTAGAGCCAGCGTTTGGTTTGTCCATTCTAGGCTACTGTAGAAACATTTGGCAGTTCAGCATGATGGATTCATCCAAAACATAGATATAAAAGTCTCATTCTAAGGTAACACAACCTTTAAAACATCAGTGACAAAGTTATTTTATTTAATTATTCACTAATCAAGAATTCTAAAAGATACTCAGGTCACAAGCGGAGAAACAGACCACTGTAACTAAATACATCTACTTACCAAAGTCCAAGAGCTGCTAACTTTGTAAGTATACATCCTGAATTGGTTCCTCTCTGCACGTGCACAACAGAAAAAAGATATCTGCAGGGGATGAAAGCGAATGTCAAATTAAAGCAGTAAACACAGACAAGAAGCATCATTTAGTGCCCATAAACCAGAACCAGATCAGTATCAGGAAGAGAAAGGTCCATATTTCAAGGACGCCGTCTGGATGAGGGGCAGAGAAAGCAGCCAAATTGGATGAAGCTAAGCTGCACTAACTGCTTGTTGTGACTCGAGAGAGAAAACTCAATCGTCCCTTTGACCAGCCGACTGCGCTGAGAAAGGATACATTGTTCCTGTGTTTTGGGTGGATTATGAGGGGACATGTCACAACAGCAGGTTTTTGACAAGGTCTTGGGTGTCCGCTGTCGTGAGCATTGCTGTCAGGAATGCCGATGAGGCCTAATGAGGTTTTAATCCAGCCAGAGTCATTAGTGGCAGGTCATCTTAAAACAATGGAGGGTCAGGCTGCAGAGGTCCACTCCCACTGGGTCACTGAGCATGACACTGACACTTCAACAGCTTCAGCAGCCTCTGATAGTCCAGGGAAAGGCTTTTTGTCTCTTGTCGGTCAGTATCGAAAATTATAGGATATGTCTGTCCTTTGACTCATGGTTGAGGCTGTTGAGACTAATTATGGTTATTTAAGAACATTTTTCATTTTCTTGTAATTTCATCTTTCGCAAGTTTTCACTTCTCGACTCTTCGGATTCATGAAAGAAACCAGGAAACAAAAATCAGCACAGCTTCTGACAAGTGCCTTTTACCTCGCGAGTTCACGTCATCCCCAGGACGACTTTTCAAACTTGCTAAGATGTGTTAATTAATATGCTTTGCCCCCAAGAGCACCATGAGTCATCAAGATTTCACAGTATGTTTACAGAAGTGATTTGCAGTAAGCAGATTTTTTTTTGAAAGCATCATCTCCTCGGGGTGAGGTTTAGCAGCCCCAAAACACTTGCCCTCTTTCTTTCCCCACAAGGCTCTTTAAGAAAAGTGCTGCAAAAATGATGGTGATTATAATCAAGATGATGATGATGACAATTATTGTAAAAGTAATTAATGAAGGTTGTAGCCCACCAAAAGCAGAAGGCACAGCTGCAGAACTAGTTGCAGTTGCAACACACTGCAAACAATCTCCAACTTCCCAAATTATTCTGTCTGTTACAATGTCTCAAAGATTAATTTCCTTTAAATGAAAAAGTAATGTCTTGAAATAAGAAAATAGGCACCCACTGCACTAAAATCAAGAAAAACAACACAAAAAAAAAACACAGTTCATGGAGACGGATTGTGTTTTGTCTTAACTGCAGTTGGTCGCAAATGTGTCAATAGGTGGCTAACACATTCTCCATATCGATGTAACGAGGTGAAAACACGTCAATGTTGTGTTTACAGACGAAAAGTCTATTGATGCAGCTTTAAATGTGGACACAAGAACCCTTGTCACTCCTTAAATTACATCTGACATGAGGTTAAGGTTGATTTACATGTTATTGTGTAGCACTTGCAGTAGTTGTAGTAGTAGCTGTGGCATTATTTGTAGCTAAATCAGACGTGCAGGGCAGCTACACCAGTGACAGCATGTAGCAGTTAAACTGTAGTGGCACAGCAGCAGCAGACACTGTTTCTGCAGCAGCATTAGCAGTAGTTACAGTAAATGCTGAGACATTACATGGCACCAGTGCAGGCTTAAGCTCCATCAATACAAGCTCGTTAATTTCAGCAGCTTTAGGTATTGACAACTAAAAATATAACCGTGTGTCTGTGTGCGATGTTTATCAAACCTAAATGCGGGAGCACTTACTCCAGGCAGCCAGACACTTAGAATGAGTCATGCAAAGAGGCACAGATAATTGGTGTGCATAAGACTGGTGTCAGAAGGTTACAGGTACAGCCCTCTCCCTTTAAGAGGCTTTCTGAATAGTTCTGTCATCAGGGAGAGTAAGTGCCTGCTTGTTCTGCTGGAAATGTTGGAATTAATTGAACTGAATTGTCATTTATAATCTGCATGTTGCAGTTTTGCACCGGTCGGGCTAACGCTGTCTTCTACTGTTTGCACTGTAATTGAAATTTTGTCCCCATGAATATTCGTCAGGGGATGCAGAGTTGTCAACTGATTAGTGTGTGTGTGTGTGTGTGCAGAGAGGGTTTGCCCTGCACTTATTGACATGCTCTTGTCCAAACAGCTCCGTCCCAGGTCAGCGAGGTCATCAAGGAGAAAGTGCAGCAGCGCAGCATCCAGCTCTCCTGGCAGGAGCCCCACCAACCCAACGGCGTCATCACGGAGTACGAAATCAAATACTACGAAAAAGTGAGTTCAGCGCTGGATTTGTTTGTGCCCTTGTCTCTTTCTGAAGCTGTTTCACCTCCGTCTCTCACATCACACTCACTTCTGCTGACTCTTCATTTTGTATTCTATCTGCATGCTGCTGTGAGTGGAATTCACAAGATTCCGCAAGTACCTTCTTTGTCTCATAATTGCAATAATGAATGAGATGCTCATAAGATTTTAATTAGGCTGTAGTCCTTCACAGTCGCCCCCGCACACATGTTAGCACACACACACACACACACACACACACAATCCGTGGCTGCCGCACTGCCAGATTTAGCAATCTGTTACTGTTATCTCCTTCCCCCCTTCCACATAGATTATACCGCTGCTTCCCTGTGTTTCAAGTCTGAACACATCAGCTTTTTACAGCGAGGTTTAATGGAGCGAATTTAACCCAGCAAATCAAAGGCACGGTAGCAGAGCTCTGATGCCAGTCCTGCTGGCCGCAGCCTCTAGCAAACACTGACGAATCATTCTCCTATGTCACGTACTGTGGCTGTGGTCTGCCCAGCTGTAAAAGTGGAAAATTGGAAACAACAACTACGGCCCTAACAGACCCTGGCATTCCATTTGGGCTTTGCCGAGCAAAACATTTACAGATCAACAGCAAAGCACACAATAAGCGCAGCCTCTGCATCCAAATGGATTCCTTGATGGAGAAGATTTCATATGTGTTTGTGTTGGCTGTGTAGCAGGCTCATAATTTCAGGTCAGATGAGAGATTTTCTGTAATAAAGTGTAATTGATTCAATGATTTTCGTTCTTGTTTATCCTCAAATAAATGCTGGAAAAAAAAGAAGAGGGCAGAATTTTCTGTACTATAGCTCGAGAGCTTGTTATGGTCATTTCAGCATATAATGCACATTTTAGAACATTATTCCGTTTAACATCTGGATTTGTTTTTTGCTTTTTTTTTTTTTTTTACAAACATAACAAGATCCCAAACTCATCAAGTCATCAGTCTCTTTTTCAATGGCCGTTAAGCTATCGTTAATTAGACGCAACACTTTCAACTGACATCAGCAGCTTCTGTGTTGAATGAAAAAGTGGGATTTTACTTCATGAACCACTGGAAGGCTTTTATTTTGAAACATCTGGGCAGGAAGTTCCATTGAGGTAGCTTAACAGTGATTACATACGCAAAGCAGAAGTTATTAGAATTAAATTGAGAATTTATTTTTTTTTTTAAACTTGATGATGACATGTTTGTTGCACTGTAGGAATTTATACAGAATTTATCAAGGTGTGTTGAGGCTGAATTTTAAATAAAGGCCTGTCCATATAAAAGCTATACACTATTTTAGATAGATATATGTGTTGATTATTAAAAGGATGGCTAAATTGGCAGGGTTTCATCTTAAACGTCCACACAAGTCGGATGACAAATTGCTAAATCACATTCATTCCATTTACAAAGGGCAGGTAATTATGTCCTCTGATGTATATCTGCACTAGTTTGAAAGCAAAGACGTCGAGATAAAAACACTTCAATAGAAACAAGTTTTCACACAGGAGTCGATTTTTTTGAAATGTCATTATTATTGCTCCTTGTGCAGGATCAGAAGGACAGGATCTACTCCACAGTCAGGTCCAAGTCCACATCAGCCACAGTGAACAACCTGAAGCCCAGCACGGCATACGTGTTCCAGATCAGGGCCTTCACAGAGGCAGGATATGGCACCTACGGGCCCAGATTAGAGATAACCACCAAAGAAGAGGCCACAGGTAAGATTTATATATTGTTTCAATTACTGCTGCTTTAGTGGAACATTGTGTATCATCATAAACAAATACAAATACATTACACAGGTATGAATAATGGCAGTATGCAGATACAGACAGCATCTGTGTGAAGTAACATTTGTAGATTTAGTTTGAAGAACTCGAGAGTTAAAGTTAGGGACCGTCTGAAAAGCATGTAAACTGTCCAGTAGAGCTTTTCAGATTTTTGTAAAATAATTTTATTCTCATATTGAACCATCCCCCATTTCATACACAGTTGTTACGACCAACGACACATTCATCTGGGCCTCCTATCATGTCTGCAACTTTTTCAATTTAGAAAAGAATAGTCATGCAGTATGCCGGCCTATGAACAACGAGCAATTTTATTTCAAAAACAAACCGTGTTATTTTTTAAATTTTTTTAAATTATTCATTTAGGGTCACATGGTTTAAACATAATAGAATTATACAAGGCATTTTTTAAATCTGATAAACTATAAACAGAAAAAAGGTACAAACATCCTGTGTTAGATTTTTGAGGCTAATAGAATAATAATAATAGAATATATGTAATTACTTTAAGTGATGTATATTGTTAGACAGTCCCTGCCTGTGTTTTTTATTTGATAGTGTTTCACACAGAGCATTAACATGTCTTCAAATGCACCGATGCCAAGCACCTAACAGAGGGCGAGTTTGACCACAGCAGTATATTAGCACATGGTTTTTTGGAACACGGCGCCTTCATCCCCCAAATTTATGCACAACCTGTTCATGTTTCCAGCTTCTGTAGTAATAGCCCAGGGAAATTATTTGCTTTCAAGCAAAGCAAACAAGAAATTGCTTTGACTTTATGCTGACAACACGTCATGGGAAAAAAATCACTAAGCACAAGGACAAGCTAGTGTAGCGTCGTGAGGATAAACTCATTTAAATCTAATCAGTTACATTAGCTCTGCCCCGAGTGTCACACTGTGTTATTCTGAGTTTTGGTGCAGGATGCTGCTGTGAGGTGGATCGTAATGTCTCGCATTGTAGGATAGTGTTAACATATGAGGTTAGGTAACAATTTTAAGCTCGTGATTCTCATCCATAAATGAAGCCAAAGCTGCTGTTAATGATCCTGCTGGTATAAGGCTTCCCCTATGAAACATTTGGCTAATAACACATGCTTCGTTAAAGGAAGATACTTTAGGGAATCCGGTTATTAGCTTTCTTTCCGAGAGTGATACGAGAACATCTCATGCTTGTATGTTTGGGATGTGATAAGCCTAGTTTAGCATGACGCAAGTCACATACAGCAAGTAAATTAGTGAGTATGAACGTTTTTTTATTCTTTGTGAATTTTTAAGTTCTATTTTGTGAAAGCCCCCCAAAACATTCAACCTTCCCACCCAAACAAGCCCGCCCCCGCTCACCTTACATCCAACATTTATGCATAAAAGGACACATTAATTACTCATACTGCACGCAGAGCACATCCTGTAACAAGGTTAGAAGTTTGCAGTCAAAGTGTCCTTGACCGGCTTGGTGAACCTCCTCCGTGATGGCCTCCAGGGCCTGCGAGTGCCTAATATGACAGTTGCTCTTAATTTCTCCCAAAATAGACGATCAATGATTGAGTAGCAGCTGATCAAATCCACCTCAGTCAGGATCAGATTTATACATCCACTTGATTTAAAATGCATCAACCCCCCCCTCACACATCACTGCCGTTGACTTTATATGATGCTACGTCGAGCCATTCTTCGCAGCGATCGGCAGTTTGTCAGCGCAAACAGTTTGAGCACTGTGAGAGCTCTGAATGGGAAACAATCCAACCTGAATGTGTCTTTGTTTGAGATGAAGGGCATCGCCGTCGCCGTCTGGGACTATTAAGCCCACTTTCTGAAACAGTAGAGCCGTGTGTATAAGGACGGCTCAAAAATAGAAGCGTCCCTCCTCCACTCCCTCAGAGGGAAGGAGAGGAGGGGGGTTATCAATCTCCACGCCTCTCATTGGGCGCAATTATGTCCTGCAGATTGTAGTCTTTGATGTGCTGAAGTTCACACTGAGCATTTCTTGTCTTTCTGTCTGTGTGTGTGTGTCTGTGTGTGTGTGTGTGTCCATCTCATCAGCTGCGATTGTCTCCAGCGAGCAGAACCCCGTCATCATCATCGCGGTGGTGGCCGTGGCGGGGACCATCATCCTGGTGTTCATGGTGTTCGGCTTCATCATTGGGAGAAGGTACGCTCTCGCGGGCCCCATTGACTCTCCGCTCCTGTGAGTCTGCGCTTGTCAATTAGCCTTTCTGTCACTCACAGGCCTTCACACGCCTGTGGAGTTCGTCACACGCACACACACGTGCACCCATCATCTCGTGGCATGCTGTGCTAATGGGTTGTGATGCATCATTTTTTTCTTTTTCTTTTTTTTTTTTCTCTCTCCAGCCCCAACAAAATTTTTAAGCTATTTTTTGCAGAGCCATTATGAGACAAGTACCCCAGAGCGAGAAAGCTTTGGCTCTGCATGCGTGTGTGAGTGTGTGTGTGTGTGTGAGAGAGAGAGAGATCCTGAGGGCAGGATGAAGTATGGCACACATTTTTTTTTTCCACCATCACAAAGCTTCCCTGCCCATTGTCATTATCGCCATTCCCTCGCATACTTCATCTGTGATTTCATCTGCATGGATGGCATTTTATCGGAGCTTGCTTTTAGAAGGAGTAGCCTTCAACGATGATACTTGGCGTACAAAATCGCCCTCCTCTTCTCTGAGTCATAACTTACGTAACATACAGATGGTCGCAGGCGTGACTTTCACTGCGCGGCGATAGCAGCTTCCCAGACGTGAATCAAAGATAAAGATCGATACATCTGCATAGAAATGATGTGCTTCATAACTTCAGATGTCACCGTACAATCATCAGTGCAAACAGGAAACTGCTAGCAGCTAATGCAAAACAAAATCCAATCAGGTTATGTGACTCCAGTCTGTAAACAGTTTCTTTAAAATGTTGAATCAGTTGTTCTACTTAAAGATGCAAGACCTGGACTCACATGTAGCCCACAGCTAACTCCCTGCTATCATCACCTCTATACTCAAACCCAAAGCTCAAATGTAAATAGAGTGCTATCTGCGAGCGGATGCTTTTTTTCCACCCGCTGAAGTTCCCATTTCAAACTTTTCTCTCAGCGAGGCTGTCAGTGTCCCCTCAACATCGGAACAAACGAGTCTCCTGGTAAATATAATACTGATGATTCGACATTTGGAGTTTAATGCACATCCGAGCCTTCAAGTGCTCCGACTGTCAGTCACCAAACATTGTGCAGAAAATGACTTTCTCTTTTTACTTTGGGAAGCGTGCTGTCACTCTGCGAGAAAAAGAAAAACCACGAGCCACCTAAATGTATTGAAAATTGGCTTGTTTTATTTTCACTTCCAGTGTTTCTCAAGCAAGCCGAGATTTGGTTCTGACATCTTTGAAACACAGACACACTCTGGTCTATCCAGTTATTCACAGAGATCCATATTCTGTTCAAAACATGTGGACATGCAGGCAAAACATACCGTAAATTCAAATTATGATCAACCTGAACATGTACACAGCTGTATCAGATACGGGTTGATATAACATATATATATATATTTCTAAGTAGCCTCAGTCACTCTGAAAACAAAACACGTGGCATGAACATAATAGATCATTCTAGATCTGACAAGCTTTTTTCCTGAGCCCAAAATAGATGGATTTGAATAGAATAGAAATATAGTGACAATGCCGCTAGCCTGTAAATAAAAGCGGTGTTTTTAGAGCTCGAGCACGCAGTGTGAACAGCGGAGACACACGCGTGCGGCTTCATCTACAGTAAGTGCATGTCCATCACTTGTGGCTTATTTCACCTTCTCACGTCATCCCTCTTTTTTCCCCCCTTTGTGCTCAAAGACCAACTTTGTGCAGCAAATCACCTGCTGGAGGGAACCTTCAACACGTTAATATTACAAATTGATATTACGAGACATGTTGAACAGTCCTTTACAGCGCATGCATTATTTGATATGTTACATGATTAGATGCTCCGGCTACTTTCCCAGGCTGCACAGGCTGTGGGGTTCACAGCTCCTGCTGCTCGGCCGGCTTTTCTAAGAGATTTGTCATACATGGCGTTAGTCGCCGCGTTAAAATTCTTGTAATTTAGGGAGTTTATTTCCTCCGCACAATCAGTTGATTCTGCCACTCTCTTCCTCTCCTCCCGTGCAGGCACTGCGGGTACAGCAAAGCCGATCAGGAGGGAGACGAGGAGCTCTACTTCCAGTGTGAGTGCCTGCATTACACACACATATATACCTATAGTATATATACAAACACACACACACACACACACACACACACACACACACACGAAGATAGAGACATCTCAATCACTGTGATACTGAACAGGGAGGGTGCCTTAAAATCCAATAACACCCACAGGCATGACTGTTTGATCCCATTTCATTTGCTCTGAGTCAAAGCCGGGAACAATCAGGCTAACATCTGCTGCTGATTGGCTAGACTCTGTGTAGATGGAGAAGTTGGGAAGCTACAAATGCATGAATGTGACAGCTGTCAGGGAGGGTGCAGAGGTTGACCCGTGAGGAAGGAGTGCTCTTTAAAAATGTAAAAGCCATAACTCAGATGGTTTTAGAGAGAAACAGAGTTTCTGGCGTGCTCACAGTTTGCTCTGTCGAAGGGGCTGCTATCACTACGAGAGACTTTTTTTTCCCTTTTTTTTTAACACTGATACACCACCCCTAATGATGCCCCTGGAGATACAGCTGCAGACAACTTCCCCAAGTGGAGCCGTAATGATCCGTGCTGTAGGCAAACTGCTGATTTGGAAACAAAGGGTCAGGGGTGTCACAAAGTGTAGGACTAAAGCTGAGGCAGTGCCGCTGAGCCCAGGTTGGCTACTGCTAAGTATCTGACAGATCCACCTCAGCAGCTCACTGGTACCCACCCGCTGAAGAAAAAAAAATAGAAATGTGGGAGAAAAACACAAACAAGGCTAGTGTCGGCCTTAATGGAAGGATCCCGCCGTGCAATATCAAATGACGAAAGGCTGCCAGGGCGACAGAAGCTAGATAGTGCGCAAATTCAACATGTAGACCCAATTTGTCTGCCATGTAGCAGCGAGGAAGTCGCGATAAGACGTCTCCTATCAGATTCGCTGACATCTCGGATGGACGAAGCAATTATGTGAGCAAGTGGAGGGAAATCTCGGCTGCCGGCATCCCCCCTTCGCTGTAGTACAATGCATTTGTTGTCTTTACACTGTTGGATTGGCCGCCATGCCTTCCCTCCACACAGAGAAGAAGTGTCTCTCCAGCCGGAGCTTGGCAGTTCTGTTGTTGTTGTTTTGGTCCCAGCATTTATCCAGTGTATTATGGCTGTACTATCTCATTAAATTTTAAAGTTGACAGGTTATATTGTTATCAGCGGAATTTAAAATGCATAGTGTAATCGCCCCCATGAGTGGACTGTTCACTTAATAGTGCATAATATTGTAATTTGCTGTTAATTTGGAGTACTGTGCAAAATGCTAACCCCCTTGCCCCATCCTTGGCCTTTCTCTAACCTTGTTTGTTTTTCTTATTTTCTACAAACTGCTTCTCACTTCATGGATATTCATGAGCTTATCCCGTATCAGTGTTATTTGAAATTGCATGGGCTTTATTTTTATGAAAATCCCAAATGTCTTGCCCGAGGCAAGTCTAACAAAAGAATTAGTACCCCACTCTCCCCAAAAAATCTCATTTCCTTTCACTTATAGGGACCTGATACTTCAGAGAGTTCAATTTGAGCTTATTTTTCAAAGAATGTTGCACTCTGTTATTTGTAAATCAAAATCTATGTTCTGAAAAATTTCTTTTTTTCTGGCTTGAATAGCATAGCAACTAAATACCTAATGGTGGTAATTTTGAATTATAGCTACCTCCTAACCAGAGATCAGAAAGACATAATTTCAGTTATACTCAGGGATCGGTTATTTGGGAACACATTAGGAAATATTAACATACATATGCTTGTCATGGAAAGGCAAACTGTATATCATACCTGAGAGGCAAAACCCAGGGCAGCAAAACATCATTTCAACCTTGTGAGCAAAATAATCACTCAGGAACTAAAATGTAAAAAGCACATGAATATTTTACTTTGAAAAAACATCTATCTGAATTAATGTGATTTTTTATTATTATTATTGGGTTATTTCAAGTGGTGCAATTTCTAAAAAATGATTTCAAGTACATACTGTATTTTTGTAGGGATCACAAATTCAGATAAGACAGCTTTATTGATGTCGCTCACATTCCGTTATAATAATTTTTGATAAACTTCAACTTGAGCATCATTGTTAGAATGAATCAGACTGGTTCCACTTGCTGTTGGATTTTTTAATTTAGGGGAATGCCCTCCTCTCCCCGAGCTTTAGGATGATATCATGTTTCATAAAACCACCGAGCGTCAAGTGTGTGAACCGACACGAGACAGATATTCTTCAGTGAGCTAGTCTCGGCTGCATGGAGGTGAAAGGTAACCGACAGCCTCATAAAAGCTCCATGCGTGGGTTACTCAAACCTTTGCTTCTCATTTGTGTGAAAACCCTTTTTGACACCAGCCGCCGACTGTTCAGCTATTCCCTCTGAATCACTGGTCTTAGTAATCGTTTTGCCTGTCAAGCGCGCGCTGGTGCGCGGTCTGCATATTTAATCATAACAGTAATCCTCTTACCTTTCTACAGTTAAATTTCCAGGCACCAAAACCTACATTGACCCCGAAACCTACGAGGACCCAAACAGAGCTGTCCATCAATTTGCCAAGGAGCTGGACGCGTCCTGCATTAAAATCGAGCGGGTTATTGGAGCAGGTGAGCCCATCCTCTGTCTTTCAGCTCGCACTGTTTAGTTACTCGGCACTCTCATATATCATGCTGACAGGCAAATATTTACACTTTGAATAGGGACACAGCTTTATGCATTGTATATTGATAGTGCAATTGCAAAGAGGAGAAAAAAGTTCATTGCAATTAATGTGTGGGCATGTCTGGTAGAGGCAGTCGCAGAGATTCCCACAGCTGAAAAATTGCTGCCACATGGGTTTTACAGAGGCGGTCAATGACAGTATCTATGCATCTCTAGCATGTCTTATTATAGGTCTTGGTTACACTCCCCTGAGTATAACAAGATGTCGTACTCCAATTTGTATTCCACCACTGCACAGCTGCTTTGTCTCAAAATACACTAATAAATTTGTCATTGTGAAGTGCTTGATTTTTTTTTTTCACCCACCCCTTACTCATGAATGCTTTCATCCCACACAGGAGAGTTCGGGGAGGTGTGCAGCGGCCGTCTCAAGCTTCCCGGAAAGCGGGACGTGTCGGTCGCCATCAAGACGTTGAAAGTGGGCTACACGGAGAAGCAGAGGCGGGACTTCCTGTGCGAGGCCAGCATTATGGGGCAGTTCGACCACCCTAACGTGGTTCACCTGGAGGGAGTCGTGACGAGAGGTAATCGCGATCGGTTTCATCACAGTACATTTAGCTTTGGGAGGTAAAAGCACTGTAGATAGAGTGACATTATATCTGATTAAATTAGCAACACTCGCTGTTGAACATTTTTCTCATTTAGACACTGTAATAAAAGGAACAGATGGTAACTTTTAATTAAAAGCCAATGAAACACGCAGCTAAAAATAACTTGGAAGCGTAGCTGATTATTGTGAAGCATTATGTAAGCAAACAAAAAAATCAGGTATCAATTAATCATCTTCTTTTTTTGTCCATCTTTCTCCAGGAAAACCGGTGATGATTGTCATCGAGTACATGGAGAACGGCTCATTAGATGCTTTCCTCAGGGTGAGTATCACCTTTCGAAGGCACAGGAGGCTCAAAGCAGCGTCTTTTCTAACTTTTTCTTTTGCATTGGCTGGAAAGTGTCCCAGACAGCAGGCAGTCTGCAGTAGGATCTGTGCATCACATAAATATCATAAATCTTGTGCTAGAGCTGCTGCAGTGCTGTGACCTACATTTCCCTCATGGTCAGTGAAGATGGCTGACCCGCCTGTGTTTTTCTCTGTGCTGCGCAGAAACACGATGGTCAGTTCACAGTCATCCAGTTGGTGGGGATGCTGCGGGGCATAGCGGCAGGAATGAGATATCTCTCCGATATGGGATACGTCCATCGAGATCTGGCTGCGCGAAACATCCTTGTCAACAGCAATCTTGTATGTAAGGTGTCTGACTTCGGCCTGTCAAGGGTGATCGACGACGATCCCGAGGCTGTCTACACAACAACTGTGAGTCAATTAAAGCACTTGCTCTCTCTCCATACCCACAACACTGTCTGAATTCTCTAATCAAGTCAGAGCCAGCACATGAAAATAGAGCAGAAGTGTGCTCAAGTAGTCTGCACCATGTTTAATATGCAAAACAATGTTCAGTACAATTTTATGACCCTCTAGAAAGGCGATTCCTTATGTATGGCTAGTTAAGCATCTATTAATACTTCATTACAAGCCATCAATAAGAGCGACTTTTGGGTTGCCAGGTCTGGAAATCTCATTGGTTAGTTGTCATGTGTGCATTAACACATTAGCAAGTTCTTAATACAAAAATAATTTCCTGCACACTGTCAACACTTTATTAAAAATAACCTTTCAGGCAAACTGACAGCAGAAATGCAGGTTTCTGGCTTCTAAAGTGTGAATTTGCCTTTTTTCTATGGTTGTAAATTGAATAGTTTCGTTGGTTAAACAAAAGAAGCAGAAATATCTTCTTGGTCTTTTTTCCCCCACTATTTTCTGACATCTAAATGAATAAATGACTTTTTTTAATCCAATAAATAAACCACAAATTTGGTTTAATATTTACACTTAAACTTTATACTTGAAGTAAAACCTTCAAGTACAAAGTGTAAGATCACACAACCTGTCAGGTGAATATTTCAATGCTTTTCTCTTGAACATTATGTAAAAAGAGTAAGAACAATTGTCTTTAAGACATTCATAAAACAGCTTTTTATGTTTATGTTTTATGTTAAGCTGGTAATAACTAACAGCTTGTTCTTTATTCAGTTCTTTCTTGTGCTTTGACCCTGTGTGTAACTGTCAAACTAACTCGTGTCTAATTGATGTTTTAGGGGAAGATGCAGGATGTAATGAATTTGATCTTTACTCCAGCCACTCACCTGCATTTTACTGAACAGGGCGGCAAAATCCCTGTCCGATGGACCGCACCGGAAGCCATTCAGTATCGTAAATTCACCTCCGCGAGTGACGTGTGGAGTTACGGCATTGTCATGTGGGAAGTCATGTCATATGGGGAACGGCCTTACTGGGATATGTCCAATCAAGATGTAAGTTACTACCTGAGATAATCTAACAAAATATGTTTGTCATTGCTGATGGACTATGATATAACGAGGCACCATGATCTGATAGATCGTGTGCAGATTCTCATTCCAGATCTTTGTCAATAATGTGGGAACCCTTGTCAAACTTGTTATAGCCATATTCTCTTTGTTGTTTTGCTATGTTGACACATATTTTCACCCAAACCAAGTAATTTGAAGACATTGCCTTGGGCTCTGAAAAGTTGGGTGGGTTGTCATGAAATGTGTGTTCACAAATAACGAGCTTTTATAAAAAGTATTAGTACAGTGGAGGTTGTGCTTTGCTTGTGTGCCATCTAAAAAAAATAATCTTCCATTCTTATGAGAATTTTTCTCCAGATTCATCTCTAATTATCCCTGATGAAGTCATACCACTAAAACATTGAAAATGACAGACACAAATCTCAGTTTATGGTTCTTCTTTGAGGCGTTCTCTGCAGGGACAGTACCCTTGGTCTTAATTAGTTCAAGAAGTCTTCATCATGCCATTTGAATCCATTTGATCGTCCTGAAATGGAACATGCATAAAAATGAAGCCTGTGGAACATGGATTTGATGCTGGTGTTAATGTAAATAACAGAAGAGGAAAACACTTGTCATGCAGAATACATTTGATACAGATGTCTTTCAACATTTATAATGACTTATGGTAATGCAAACCAACGGGAGCAGCAGTATTGAACCAGTCACACAGCAAGCAGCTTGTGCATATTTTGCAGTTTTGCATTGCAATCGTTGTTTTGTTTTAGACACAGAACTCAAAGATGTGAAGACTGGAGCCGCCTTTCCACAGCAGGAACTTTCCCTGGGGTCTGGAAACCTTTGAAGGAACTCAGTACAATTCCACTGCAGGGACCGGGGTCTAAATGAAGTTCCTGGGACATGATTTTACCCCCAAAATGTCCCTGCTCAGTGGGTAGTTTTTTCAAAAAGATAGGCGTGGCTCTTGCAGTGTGAACTTTTCTGACTGGCAGAGTACTCGAATGATGACATATATGGCATCATTGTTGTATAGTCCCATGTGTAAAAACAGCACTCTTTCACGCATCGGGACTAATCTGCCTAATCATCATGAGTCTTTAGACAACATCCTTCAAAAACAGCAAGAACTAAATTATTCTGTGGCCAGAATTATTTATATGTGTTTGTGCAAGATTTATGTTGGATTTGTACAAAACCTACACATCAAGTAATACAATAATCCTGATTATTTTACAGGATTCACTGTAAATAAAATAAAGTCAAACCTCAGGCATAGTCTAAGAAAGATATTTTAGCTCCTGCAACTTGTAGCAATGCAGCTGTGAAATACTGAAAAAAAGCAAAAGATAAACAGTTACAATGCTTCAAAGTCCCAGAATTCTCTCCCTGCTGACTGCTGATGTTATGAAACTCAATGCACCAGAGCGAGAAGGGAATTTTGGAGATTTAGTGATTCTATTAGGTGTAGCTAAATCAGAGAATGTATTTTAAACTTGTTGAACTCATTTTATCAGAAATATCAAGATGATGGTTTTTGCACCAGTCGTGCCATATCAAGCAAATTATAAGAGCTGACTGCTGACTCCTGCCCACAGTTTACTCACACTTATTTTCACAAATGTCACAAATTGCTCCTAATGACCTGCAGTTTTCTGACTGCTGTTGCCTTCTTTGATGCCGACCCCTGCTGAGAAAGTCCAATTGCCCCAGACCACTTGAAGCCGTTCCTTATTGCAGGACATTTGACACAATTTGATTGATGGCAGAAGGCAAGCAAGTTCTGGCTTTACAATTCCTATATGGTCTTTAGCACCCACAGCATCATGGCTAAACATTAAGATTCTCCAGCGCTCCAAAGCAAAGGCCAGCTGATTGAACAACCAGATTGCTAGAAATGCTAAACAACGTGGATGGGCATTAAAAGTGGCGTATGTGATGTTTTGACGCTCTACTACTTGACAGAAATCAATGTCAGAATTTTTTTGCGCTTTGTCAAGATGTCAGCAAACATCCTCCAGAGATGGAGAAATAACATTATTTGCATTTTCCCCAACAGTTTCAGTGTTTTGACACCTTTTCCCTCCATGACTCATGCTTGCCTGAGCGGTCCTGACACGAATAGCTGATGAACATATGCAGAAACGTACACAGCTCCTTATCCACACAATAAAGGAAGGGTAGCTTGAGGCTCAAATCAAAGTGCCCGCTGCGCCTATACTGTTCTTACAGCATTGACTTTTAATGAACTCTGTGCTAAACTACACGCAAGCTCTGCTTTTCTATTATTTATCAGAGCCAAATATAGCTTTTTGTTTAGACAAATGTCGGAATTTAATCTCGGTGTTCACTGTGGCATCTAAAATACTAAATAGCTGCAATGTAACCAGAAACTTTACCCTTTACCCGACCTCAAAGGTTATGAGTACAATCTTGAAATCATCTCTAAAAGTTGCAGTCAGCCAGTAAAGAGAGACAAAGATTGCTGTAATATGAGTCCATTTTCTAAAGAGGTGGTTAAAAGCTTAGCTGCAGCATTTAGCACTTACTGAAGGCGGGAGATTGTTTCCCGAGTGAGGCCAGTGAGTGGAGAGCTACAATAATCGAGCAAAGAATAAAAGCATGTGTAACCTTTTCATGATCAGTAAACGAGAGAAAAGCTTTGATTTTAGTGTTTGAACCGACACCTTTTTAACATGACCAGCTCGTTTACTTACAGTTTCACATCCTGGATTTCACATCCTATTTTAGCAATTATCACCTACGAATTATTATCACAGTTTGCTCAGATGTAGGGACACGGTGACTAGTATAATAAGTTTATAATCGTAATATATACCGTAGGACCCAAGAACCAAGGACAACAATCAGGCTAATTCACACATTGTCTAAACTGGTTATTTGAAAGTGAAAATGAATCTTAATCTTAGTTAAAAGTTATGCCAGTAAACTCCATTATCAACAAGGTCAAACCTACTTAAACACAGTTAATCCATCCTTATAGCTATACTTACCCTTCTCGACTGGTGCCAGTGCGATCTCTGGATGAATTAAACGCAACCACAACAGACAGAAATGAAACTTGACTAAAACAAGGCCAGGGTTCTCCAACAATTCAGTGTTGTGGTTCCATAAAGTTGGGGGATCTTTTTATAAACAGATGTAAGACAAGAATGGTTCAAATTGATCCTGCAGAGGCAAAGACATTTAGACTTTTGGTATTTAGAAGAGTCTTCCAAAAAAGCTGGATCCTAATCTTCCAACACAGACTTCCTGTTAAAAATCCCAAACTGAGGTACCTCGGTTATATCACGAGTAACTGACAAAGATCCTCTAGAGCCAAACAAACAGGACATTATACAGTGTTTTCCCAGGCTGCTTCGTGAATGGGAAACCTGACTACACAATTCTAGCTTAAAGCTCATCAGTGTAGTTACTTTCTGTGGTTCTGCTTTGAGTCCTCATGTTCGCGTTCACTGCACTGTTCAATCATCAAATCTAGTTAGTCTTTCATTCGTCAGTGCACAACATCTGCTGTAGGTAACCAACAAATGATTAAGCTCTGACACTTCTGTTTACAAACTTGGTGATTAAAGGATAAAATGTGCATGAAGAGTAGTAAATTATTCACTTTGTCAGAAAGGGTTAGGCTGACACCAAAGGGTTTGGGCTAAGGATTATACTAAATCCTGACACTAATGACTCCATCTGTTTTTCATTCTCCAGGTCATAAAGGCGATAGAGGAGGGCTACCGTCTTCCAGCCCCGATGGACTGTCCACCAGGCCTGCATCAGCTAATGCTGGACTGCTGGCAGAAAGACAGAGCGGAACGTCCCAAATTTGATCAGATAGTTGGCATCCTTGATAAGATGATCCGCAACCCTAACACCTTGAAAACCCCAGTGGGAACATGTACAAGGTGAGGAAAGGAACTTTTTTTTTTTTTTTAATGTGGCTTCATACAATAAAGTTTCACATTTATTTCAGCACATTAGTAGATAATCCAAAGTGTCCAGCGGATGATTTAGCCTCTGTAGTCCACAGATGAAAGATAAATCCCGGGGGATCAATACCCCAAAGCAGCTACCATGGCTTTATGGTCAATAGAAGGGCTTTTAAATCAATCTCTATAATGAGTTCCTGGTACTTTAAAGTGCAGTGGGAACTTCAGACCTCACTCTGACGTTTGTCAGATGAATTCTATCTGCAGTCAGAACATACTTTCCAGAGGTGAGATTGAGACTCAAAGGTTACAACTGGTTAAAAAGCACTTCATTATATGGAGGATGTATAGAGGGAATGTATTCAGATTGAAAATATACTTTAAAAAATTGTTTACAGGAGCAGAAAGCTGACGTGCTGCATCTGTTTGTAAATGTCTTATTGATTGAAGCCTCCAATCAACTAGATTTCTCGCAATCTACTGCACCACTGGATGCCTTTGGTCGTCACTTTGTCTCGTCTCCTGCTTGATTGTGTTTTCAGCAGAACGTTTCCCTTTTAACATAAGACATAAACATCTTTCTGTGCTCATCCCACAGACCAATTAGTCCACTGTTAGATCAGAGCACACCAGACTTCACTGCTTTCCGCTCAGTGGGAGAGTGGCTGGAAGCCATCAAGATGGAGCGATACCGAGACAACTTCACAGCAGCTGGCTACAGTTCCCTGGAATCTGTGGCCAGGATGTCAATCGAGTGAGTAGATATGAAGCCCTCAAGTGGTTAAGCATCTGTAGAGAACATTAATACCAGACACATTTAGACTGTGATCTCACCTACACTTCACTGCCTTCTATCTGAACCTGAGCAAACCAATATACGTTGTTGCATTTTGCATTCAAATGGAGTTTTGCACATTGCAAGAGGTTTCCAAGATTCTCTAACTTACCATAAATATTCAGGTAGTGGACCTTCTTTACTTCCCCAAACCTCAGGGAGAATCAGGTTTATATTAAAGTCTGGCCTTTATTCCTTCCCTGATTTGTTGTTATACTTCATCATAATTTCATTGAGCATACACACAATGAAACTCAAACTTTTATAGACAGACGTTTCACGTTAAAAGTCATAATTGTTTCCCATCCTGCTTGTATTAAGCATTAAAGATTAATTTCCTTTAAATTATCATGCTATAAAAAAGGATGTTTTATATATTTAATTTACAAAAGGCTTCATATTTCGATAATACAAAATACTATATTTACAAACTACAATCTAACAATTTAAAAACAATAAATACATAGATGCAACTTTATATTTATATTTTAAAAAGACAGAAACCAATATACAAACAACTCAACTCAGGCTAGGTCAACACCACAATGATGCCATTTTGTGACACACATATATCATATTTCATATTTTAGCAGAGCAGGTCGGCACAGTGACATTTTTAAACATTTGTCTGGCACTACACCATCATGGAAGTTTAAGAAGCAGTCTCATGCCATTGATGAGCCTCTGTGATCATATTTTGATTTTTAACTGTAAAATATCTAACTAACCTACAACTCTTTGCTCCAGCCAGTCAAGCACACATCATGGGTGTTCTGTACTGTGTTGAGATATTTTGAATGCATGTCTGTATTTTTCTTATACATTTTAATTTCTCTGTTGTTCTTTCTCATAACTATGAAGTGCATTACTAACAAGACTACAAATGTGTAAAACAAAAGCATGTATTTTGACCCTTCACTTTTATTTGGGAATTTACTAAAGTTAGACACATTTGAAGAGAAGTGTTGCTCCAAACAACCCAACTAAGTCAAACCCACAGTTGTCCTAATCACTTCTTGTTTGCTTAGAACAATGTACAAGCCATTCTCAGCCCCATAATGTAGCAGCACAAT
This sequence comes from Larimichthys crocea, assembly GCF_000972845.2. Taxonomy (NCBI): domain Eukaryota; kingdom Metazoa; phylum Chordata; class Actinopteri; family Sciaenidae; genus Larimichthys; species Larimichthys crocea. The sequence continues at coordinate 2,515,774 of NC_040021.1, forward strand.
TAACACCCATGTACAGCGAGTTTAGAGCTTCTGTGCAGTTGTGTGTGTTAGTTTGACTGATCTAAAACCTCACAAGAAAAAGACAGTTTAATGCTCTGCGGTCAGCTGGGATGCTTTTATATGTCTCCCACAATTCCATATCAAAAACTTTCATGATGAACTGGAGTGCACTCTTTGGTGTTTTATTACATTCTTAGCAGTTGAGAGCAGCTGAATATGAACATCAGTCCAGGCTTATGTTGGGTGGCCTACCCTTGATTTGTTACTCAGACCTTCCAATGACCATCAGATGTCAACATCCATCTCCACATCTCCATAAAATGCTCAAGGGTTCAAATAAACTTTCCAAACATAAGTTGCCAAGGAACAAATTTCAGATCATACTTTTTGTGCTACATCATCCTTGAAGCTGATGTTAAAACGTATTATTGAGATTCATAAACAGGCCTGCTGTGTTGCCTTTTTTGTCCCCTTTACTCACAATAATGAAAAAGCTGAGGCTGTAAATCTCTCTTGTTTTTGCCCCTCACTGTGGTCCGGTGCATTGATTGATGTGCTGTCCTGTCTTTCAGGGACGTGATGAGCTTGGGGATCACGCTGGTAGGCCATCAGAAAAAGATCATGAGCAGCATACAGACAACGAGAGCCCAGATGCTGCATCTTCACGGCACAGGTGTCCAGGTGTGACGGCGGACTGCGATGGGCCGCATCGGATGGGGCGAAAAACAGAGACAGAACTTATCTGGAGCAGTGCCTGGGACGTAACCGGGATAATCGTCAAAGTAAACGGACATCTGTTATGTCTGACTCTTCCGGCTGTGTCTGGAGTGAAATCATTCCTTTGTTCCTCAGTGAAGGATTGCGGTCTGCCCCTTCAAAGGGCACTAAAGAGGAAAAGGGCAAAAAACAGCAACAAAAAAAGAAACTACCTGGACGAGACGACTTCCTTTTTTTTTTGATTGTTTTTGATTTTATTTTTAGAAGCGCTTACGAACTCAACCACATATCAAATGGCGCATAAGAAAGGAGTTTGACGCTTACTTTCCTTTAACTTAATGAATGGTTTAAGTGCACACCATCGCTATGGATTTCCTTTAAAAAGAACAAAAAAAAAACAACTTGTCTACTTGCAGTGGTTTCACTTGTACCTTTTTCTAATTTGTTAATTTTCTTTCCTGCCACAGTGACATGCTGTGGCCCAAACAGCAGTTTTTTCTCTTGTACTTGGACTTGACAACAGGGTAAACTCTTTTATCCAAACGCAAAAGGAAACTTTTTAGGCGCAGATTCAAAGGTACTTTTTTTGTGCTGACACACGCTGGACTGTTTGACCTGTTTGCAGTGACTCATGTTTTCCTTCATGTGCTGTTGAAGTGAAAATCGTATCCTCACATGCTTCGTTTGCAGCCCACACTGATGGGTATTTGACGTGGTTTCAGATTTTCTTTCTTCTTTTTTTTTGTTGTTGAGGATTTTTCGGAAGAGTGCAACACTGAGAAGACGCGGGAGGCGAATTGTTCTTCGAATCACCAGACTTTTATATCAGAGTAGCAATATCCTTTGTCTTGTGATCACTACAGGACACAGAGAACAGTTCCTTTGATTTGATTGTTGAGAATGTTGCGGCACTGTTTGTAGATTGTATCGAAACTGAAACCACCGCAAATTGTTTTGCCATCAATTTGCCTAAAATGTTGCAGACAGTGTATTTCCAGTGCATCGTTGAGCTGCAAATACAGTTTTTAAAAGGTGGATCCAAGAAAGGTGTAGACTTAATACTGCCTTAAAATGTGTTAGATTAAGTATTGCCACTATTTTAGGCACTTCAATGGCAATGCTTTATGCGGTTCATTTAAGGTGTGGACAAGCTCCCTTTTTTTATGTTTTTATGTTTGTTTTTATTTGTTTGCCTTGTAGTGTGATGTCTTTTTATCTGGAACTTGAACTGGTGAAATCAAGTGCATGGACATGGTTTAATGCCACGAGTGACACAGTCAGCAAAGTCGAGATGGACTAAACAGAGCAATAATTACCAGGTAGAAATGGCCCTCACCTGACATTTTTTTAAGGTGCTAGGTTTTATCGCATGTGTGTGCTGTGCTGAGACAAACCCTTTGGCAAGATTCAGTCGCCACCGGAAAGGACAGGAATGTACCTCTATGACCTAAAAAGAAAAAAAAAAAAAAGGTTTGGAAAACTGCCGTGCCAAGTCATCAAATGAAATAATCATGTCGTATTTCACTGCTATAATATGCTAAACGTTTGATGGAGTTCTAACATGGCATGGTAATGTTAAATAGAGTGGCTGCAGAGATGAAAGAAGCACCATTCGAAACACTACAAAGGTGCCAATTAGTCATGCTGACATCATCTTATGACACTGACACGCCGCCCGGAAATCAAAATCAGGTTTAGGGTCTGAAAATGCCGGAGCAAGCGAAGGAGCCCGTTAAATCCCACCGTCCCGGCTCTGTAGGCAGCCGTGCAGCCCCCCCCCCCACACTTGTTTATTCATGCGTCTCCGCCACTCAACCCTCAGAGGCGTGGATGTGACGGAACATGCATTAAAGTGTCTCTTAAGATTGCTCCTCTTTTCTTTCTGTGCGGCTTTGTATGGTGAACAGAGACGACGGGGGCTTTGCAGAAGATGTTCTAAAAGCCAATCAACCTATTCAGTGCCATCTGTCTCCACCTCAAATGCAAAAAAAAAAGAAAAAAGTTTCCATGTCGAGTATGTTTAAGTGCAGTATTCTTTGGTACGAACATGCAGTTATTCATCCGTCATGTAAAGAGGAGCGGCGTTCACAGATGAGGACCATTACAGCATCTTCTTTTTACTGCCGCTGTAACCTGAGAGAAAAATCTCCCTTTTCAAAGCTGCAGTCATTTCTTTTAACTTTGTTGTTTTTCATCTCATATGCAAAGAGAAAGAACCTCAAGCTCACAGTAACACCATTAGCAGTGTTCTTCATTCTCTCCATTGTCTCTGCATCCGCATTAAGCCAGCTACATTTGAGAACACGTCTTTTTTTTTCTCTGCGTTTTTTGGCCTTCTGTCCAGACTAAGCCGGTGTGGAGCACTTTTGTGAAAACGGTCTCCGGGGTGGATAAATCTGAAAGGCAAGGGGAAACGAGGGAGACATAAGCCTGCCCAGACACTATTGAGTAAAGTCGGTCACCTCTAAAGGGGTAGTCCTACAGCGGATGTGGACCAGAGTCATGACATGGCTGCAGAGACGGATGTGTTTCGTACTGTCTACATATAAAGTCTGCACAGTCGTACACATACATTTACACTCAGTGTAAGTGAAAGAGCTGATCACAACACATCTGTATTAATGTTTATTTTGCAACCTTGCAATCATAAAAAAAAACTTTTATGATCAGTTGCTTTGCCAATTATTTTCTCAATTAATCGATTGGTCTATAAAATGTAAAAACAACCAGAAAATAATGAAAACTGCCCTCACATTTTCTCTCAAATGTTTCGTCCAAAAAAATCTCCAACAATCCAGAAATCCAGAAATGTTAAGGACAACAGGACCAACATTTGAAAAGACGTGACTCAAACAATTTATAAATTCTACATTTTCTGTTCATTTATTTATCATTTAATGGTGACGGCTCTACATTTCATTGGCTCAGTTGAATAGAAATGACTGATCTGCCCTTTAAACAGGAAATATTGATGAGCCCTCATCTATGTACTTCATGCTCGTTCCATTGTCTAACTGTTAAAACACTGTACAAATGATCACAGAAACTAGGAGGTTGAACTAGTTGAGACCCGGCACACTAACCCCTCGTTCACCAACCAAAAGAAGTCAGAATGTAGCTGCTGTCCAGCTACTTATGTGAACACATGATGTCATGTTTTAGACATGAATTTGTGTATTTTTAGACTCGCCCAGCTTAGTCTGGATTTACACTTAGATCCATTTTCACTGTGGGACTCACCTTTGTGAGGAGACACCAGGAATTATCCCTGACCAGCTCAGAGCCCCTGTCTCATACACACACACACACACACACACACACACACACACACACACGCACACACACTCCCTTTATCCATACAGCAGAGCTCAGCAATTGGGCCTTGGCCAGACCTTTGAATTGAATACAGGCATAAAGTCATTCAGTCAGCACAAAACTCCCCAGTTCACAGGCAGCACTCTCTCTCTCACTCCACCCTCCCCGACTCCCTGCTCTGATTTAAAAAAAACGGGCCCCTGGAGGCCTCTCACACCCCAAGGTAGAATACCTCTGCCGCCCCCCCTTTACTTTTTTTCCTGTGCTGGGGAAACAGCAGTTTGAGCCAAATTGAGATTAAGGCCAGGATACAATCGATTTCAATGTCCAAATCACCTGCAACCTTCACCAACAGAAGTCACTTTACTGTCTGTTTCAGCTCGTTTCATCCACATTTTAAACTTCAGGTTGCTAAACTCTGGACAAAAAAAAAAAAAAAAAAAGTTGTGACTATTTCAGCAAAAACACAAAAAGAACTAAAAAAAAAACATTGAAAAAAAAGACAAAAAATTCAGGATGTAGAGGACCGGCTGGAATCAGGACTAGTGTAGAGTATGAAGTTATTTTTCAAATCTTGTGGTTCAGCAGTTGGAAATTAGTTTCACCGCTCTGGCGAGGTGGTGGATAATTCCAAAGAGTGCAGCACTGTTGATTGTGTCAGAAAGAGCCGAGATTTGAGGGAATCTTTGTATATGTTCTAATTGTAAAACTTGTACATTTTATTTATATTGTTTTTTACACATATTACTCAGTAGAGAGCTCTGAATACATTGAAAATGCACTATATTTTTCTATCTCGCAGATGAATTATTGTCACCCACAAGATTTCAGTTGTACATATTTTTTTTCATTTAGGACCAAAGACAGCTGATAGGATTTCCATCTTTACTTTGACGTTGTTTTGATTTGCCTTTTAGTTTGTTGTACAGTAATACAAATTGTCAATTTATTATTTATTTTTCTGTGATGAAAGTATTGAGAATATTCACTGGTCAAAAGTATTTTCCCCAACAGCAGAACTGTAAGATCATTTAATTAGACAATTTCTTGTTACATAGACAATTCTTTTTGCTTTGTAACCTTTGTAATAGACTGTACATATATTTTTGGAAATATAATACAATCTCTATAGAATTTTTGGGTGTCCTTTGCAGTGTTTTTATCATTCTTCAGATCCTGGGTGGTGTTCATCGTGTCAGATTTATAGTCTAGCCAAATAAATCTTTATTATGTATAGTTGGTTTTTAGTCCATGAGTACAGTGGACATTTAAATCATAGCCAGAATCAAAGAAACCCACAAACATTTTGGTTTCATTTTAGTCGAGGAAAACATACACATTATTCTTCCTCATTAATAAAGATTGACTCTGTGAATAGGGCGGCACAGTGGTGCAGTGATTAGCATTGTGGCATCACAGCAAGAAGGTTCGAACCTCGGCTGTGAGGAGTTTGCGTATTCTCTCCGGGTACTCCGGCTTCCTCTCACAGTGCAAATAATAAGGTAATTAACAGGTTAATTGGTGACTCTAAATTGTCCGTAGGTAAGTGTGAGTGTGAATGGTTGTTTGTCTCTATGTGTCCTGTGATGAACTGGTGACTTGTCCAGGGTGTACCCCGCCTCTCACCCTAAGTCAGCTGGGATAGGCTCCAGCCCCACCGTGACCCTGATGAGGAGAAGTGGTTACAGGTAATGGATGGATGGACATTGTGAATATTTTAGTCTAGTTTTAGTCTGACACATAAATGAGAACTTGTGTTAGACTGAATCTGCTTCACAAAAGTTTGTTAGACCTCAAGCACACACACATAACGCAGAGACAGAAGGAAACTTCACAAGGTAACTTTAAGGTATGTTAGGATCAGGACACTAAAACACTTGGTTTGAGTACTAAAGGTTTAAATATGATAGTGGGTACACTTAAAGTTATGCACGTCTGTGATGGGACGTCATTTTCAATCTTCTGCCTGAAAGTCGGACACACAACACACCCATTCACACCATGCCATTCTTACCACATTTTCTGCCACTACTTCTGACATTGGCACTGAACATTGGGACTGGATGTAAATCATAAGGTGCAGAATCATCCAATATGGGCATAATTACTAGGGATGCTGGGCTGGTTACTGGGAAGCCGGCCCAGGAATGCAGAAAGAGCAGCTATAAATCCACACGGATCTCAAAAAATATAAACACTTAGTCACTGGTTTTGTTTTATGAAGTTTATTTCATCTCGTCGATGTCTTTGTCACAGAACAAAGGCTGCTCACAGAATGTATTTTCTCTCATTCATCGCCTGGATTCCTGTCCCCCTTGAGGTTTGTGTGTGTATGTGCTTGTGAGACCATGTGGACATGCTTGTTTGTACATGCATACATGATAAGACAGCTAGAACTGTCCAAACAGTCCTCCAAACTTCCCAGTTTAGTACTTTAATCTTGCAGAAATTTCAATTCTTTGAAGGAGCATGAATGGATTTCTCCTGATCACAGCTCTCAGCAGTTTTACTATTTATTTTGTAAGTCCAGTAGTGGCTCAACATGCTGTCTTCCAAGGCTGCAGGACTGTCTCTGTGAGACACAAGTTTGGTTTTCACATGAATTTGGCTTCCTTCGGTATCTTTCTCTGTGGCTACTCATCACTTCACAGCAACACATTCTGATCCTGCTTAAATCGTTAGATAACCTGCAGAAGTAATTCAGGAGAAAAGTTCTGCTGTGCTGTCTGGGGCTGGCTTTAAAATCTAGAGATGGATACTTAGCTGAGATACTTACTTAAATAAGGTGCTCTTAATCTGTGACCAAATATGAGGCTATCACTTTACAAAAGCCGTGCCTTCTTTTAAGGTGTTACAAAGAAAACTCAGGATGAAAGAAGTCAAGCTGCAGCCTGGGAGACAAAAAAAATTTCACTCAGGTTACCTTTTTTTTGACACCAATGACGTTTTAAACAAGAACTCAGAGAGTGCAGACCTCCACTTTCTACAGAGATGTTTGAGCTGGCCAACATATTTTATTGTGTGTTTAGTCACAATACACCATAAATCCAGTTCATTTTCCCATGGACATTGTCTTACAATGCTAATGTTAATACAATACTCAGCCTGTGATTCACATCCACTCTCAATATGTAATGGTGTCTTCCTTGGTCCATGCTTCCACCAAGTTTCATTTTTTCAGAATCCTAGAGAGACCCAATTACGACTAACAACAGTTTTCAAAGGGACTATTTCTTTGACAGAAGGTTGTTCTGATGACATCTCATCTCTACAACTAAGCAACTAACACAGAAAGAAAAGCAACAGCAACTGTTCAATTGGAATGAGCGGACTCTATGTTGTTGTGAAAATCACACAATACGCTCCAGAACAGCTATTTCATGCAGGCATTTATGAAAAATACTGTCTCCCTTTTTGCTCCATACAGATCTAATGTTTTTATCTGGTGTCTCTCCCCTTATTGCTTCAGATAAATGGTAAATGGACTGTACTTATATATCTCCTTTCTAGTCTTCCGACCACTCAAAGCACTTTACAGTACATATCTCATTCACCCATTTCACACACAATCATACATTGATTGGCTGCCATGCAAGGTGCCAACTGCTCATCAGTTTGAGGAGCTAACCATTCATACACACTCATTCACTGATGGCACAGCCTTCGGGACCAATGTGGGGTTCAGTATCTTGCCCAAGGACACTTCGACATGCAGACCGGAGGAGCCGGGGATCGAACTGCCGATCATCTGATTGGTAGACGACCCACTCTACCTCTACCTACCACAGCCGCCCACAGGTTGGACATCTTAACATGCAACTTACATTCATGGCTTAAAGCAGACTGGAATGCTCTGTAGTTGGGGAAAGGAAAAGAGGAAAATGAGAATGTTTGAGCGGGGGAAATAGATAATTGATTAAATATGTGCAAAGACCAACTAAAAATGGGTGGATGAATGAAAAATAAAACTCAAATAATAAAAAAAATAGTTAATAAAATTAAATTCAAAAGAAAAAAGAAAAAGTGGAACAGATGTGGGAAGACTTTAACTGCCCTCCACATCTCCCACTCCCTCACCACAATACATAGGGGTCACCAGATCTTAGGGTTCATTGGAAATGCACTACATTTGGATTTGTAGTGAATTAGATTCATATGAAATGAAGAAAAAAAGAGGGAATAATATTATTTGTGATGAATCCATGATCAAAATAATCATGTTCCACCAATCTTTTCAAACATACTCTAAATTTAGTTTTTATGTTAAACATTACAATATACACATTGTTACATCAATTTTTTCAGGTTGTGATCATATATTTGGTATTATAGTGTGGAGTAATTTCCAAACTACCTTTGCACTGAACACACATAAGAAATGCATCCAAATCTTCTCTGACTGAGTAAAAACAGCTTGTTCCCCTTCAAATATTCTAAAGGTCTGCTCTCCTTTCATTACCCCTCGCATAACTAGAAGCAGTGCATTTCCAGCATTCGATTCCAGTTGGTTTTATTACAATTGTTAGCTAATCACCACCCTGTAATGGATCACATATTGGATCTTTATATATCAGAGCACAAAATGCCTTCCTCTACATCTCTCCAACACAGTGATGCACTGCCACAGAAAAACAGAGGAAGCTGGCAGACTGCCAGAGGAAGATAACAGAGAGAGAAATCATTTGTATTTGGCGATTTTGCAATAATCCCGAGCCCTGCTTCAACATTATTACAGTATCTGACATTTTGCATCTAATATAGAAGTCAAACAGGGATATGGAGATGAATGGTTTTAAACTGTGTAAATTGATTAGGAGAACGTGCAAGCCTGACTAATGGTTTACCTGTTGGACTCCACAGAGAAAACAGATCATGACCTATTTAGAAAACAAAGGCTTTTGCTTTTCACAGTTCAGGTGGATCCTTTGGGGAAATATAATGTGGTATTTACAGATGCAACAAAGTAGACTTTTCACGCCTAATCTGTTGCTATTGTCTTGATGAAAAATAGAGATCATTTCTGGGAAAAGGGGATCTGTATCCTAAAAAAAGAGTTGGTGCTTCATCAAAAGTTTTAGCCATTGACTTGCCTGTAGGAGGAGAGCATCAATCATCAATCCATTCTCATTATGTTGTGGATACTGTTGAAAGTTTCTCATTCCAAAGGGTTGTTGCTCATCAGAAAACATAGACCGCCTCAGTTTTTAGACAATGCAGTCTGCAGGACATTGATCGTATTGGGTGGGTGCGAGGTTCTGATCACTGACATGTATATTTATACTTGTCATATCGCAACACATAGCTAGTTTGGGTCCAAGTATACAGAACTATACACACCGATGTAGGCTACATTTACTCCAGTACTTACTATTTCATATTTCTACTTTAAGCTACCCCATCACTCCTACTGCAGAGAGAAATATTATACTCTATGCTATACTTACTTTGTGTACAGATTTAGATCTTATATGCCCGTCTGGCATCATGACATGAAATAGCAGTTTTTAAGTTGATCTGATCTGTCATTGGAAGGACAGAAAATGGCAATGCCACAGAAAATCGACCAATTAACAAGTACTTTAAAATCTAACCAGCGCTCTGCTTTGAATATATTTAATTAAAGGGGAGATATTTTTCATGTTCTTCCTACTGGATTTGGGAAGCATTACATTCAGGTGGATATGTTGGTCTCTAGTGATTGGTCAAGCAACATCTTGTCAGACTTTTGGTAGAAGCAGAATGTTGCTAGTTGACAATTTTGCCTGATATGAGGCAAAGCTCCAACAAACATGCATCATAATCAAGACTTTTCTTGACTGCACTGTATTTATCTCAGTGAGGCCCTTCAAATCTCAGATATCACTGCTTCCAATGTGATGTCATGAGGTGGAATATAAATACCACACATTTAAGATTATATTGCATGTAATTTCATGACTTTTAAGCTTTTGGCGTATCATTTAACAGTGTGAACGCTGCCACATTTTATAGGTTTTGGATGTCCAGAAAGATGTTAGGTTTCATGTTATATACATTACATATATTACGTACTATGTAACATGTGTAATGTATGTTAGGTTTGTAACATTAAATAAGTCAATTTGACTTTTGGTTTCACGGCACACAAACAGCAGTCTTCTGGGTGAAAGTTTCCTCCAGATGCAATATTGAATTGATGGTGAGGTGCTTTCTAATTTGGCAAACAGCAGAACTTTGTCTTGATTTTCCTCTAATGTCATTGTGTGTAATCCTGAGTAAAAGGCTACTCAGGCTCTATGTGTCAGATGTCAACAAAATAATCAGAAAATCAAACACTGTCGTCTCTCGGCTTAATCTTCTCTCTGATTTCATCATTAGGAGGGTAAATAAATCATATTTTTAGCACATCGTACACCCACCTTCCTCCTGATCGATAATTCAAGCTAAACGATTATGGCAGAGGTAATTAAGAAGCCTGAGTGAGTGACAGTTATGAGGGCATCTAAACAGCTAGTCTGGTTTTAAGACAAAACCAGTAAATAATAAGCAGAGATGTCACGTTATCAGATCTTTTGAGTACCACACTGATCAAGCTCATTTACTTCATGAATTCCCTGTGGAAAAGAAACACAATAAATTTATTATTTTTCATCTGGAAAACCTGTATATTTCATTTAAATGAGGAATCAATACTGTGGGTATTTTGGAGTATAAATTAGCAAATACATGTGTAAATGAAGCACCATCAGTTGTGTTCAGTCATTGCATTTATACACTATCTGCCCAAAGGTTCTGATGGAGTATGTGGCAGCTAAAGAGGCTGTGCCATCGGTGTGTGAATGTGTGTGAATGGTTAGCTCCTTAAACTGATGAGCAGTTGGCACCTTGCATGGCAGCCAATGCCATCAGTGTGTGAATGTGTGTGAATGGGTGAATAAGATATGTAGTGTAAAAGAGCTTTGAGAGGTCAGAAGACTAGAAAGGAGATATATAAGTACAGTCCATTTACCATTTATCATGTATGTCAGGTTTGAGACAACCACTTACAGGCTCATACCAAATTAAAATCCACAAAGCTGCTGAAAATATATAACCATGAAGCCATGATATATATATAACAACATGAGTTTTGCAGAAAAAATAAGAGACGATAAGATGTTGGAATGAAGGACCTGGTAGAGCTCAGTCCCATGCAGGAGGTAAGAAGAGCTGTTCATGATGGATGTCAGCTTTGCTAACATCCTCCTCTCCCCCACTTCCTCTATGGAGTCTAGGGGACAGTCCAGGACAGAGCTGGGCCATAGTAAGTATTTTTTCTGTCCCTGTCCATGCTTCCCCCTCACCAGCTAGAAATGCATAGAATATTGCAGATGCTTTATTTTTTTTAGTTATATAACACCAAATCATGGCAGCAGATATCTCGAGACCGTACCTTCTGTCCACTGTGGACAACCACTTTTTAACAGGCAGAAACCTCAAGCGGAACCCGGCTCAAGGTGGACGACCATCTGCCTTGACAAATGTAGGTAGGATTCTTACCTTTGAAATGAATGAATGCCTTTAGTCATCACACAGCAGCAGGATCGTTATGTGGACACAATCTCCTGTCTCATGCATGAACTTCTGACACCACACCCTTAAATTCCACCTCGCTGCATAAAGGAAAACTCCTTCCTGTATTGACACTGGCCATCTGATATAAATCATGAGGTGCAGAATCATCTGGTCCATTTGTATTTCACAGAGATACCAAACTGAAATTCTGTCTGCGGCTTCAGCTCGAAGCCATTTTGACTAAATTTCATCTTGATGAAGTGTTGCAGCTACAGTCAGATTCATCAAATGTCTGTATCCAGAGTGTCTCAGGATGCTCTGGGCTGATTGAGAGTAGCCTGGCCGCCTTGGATTCATGGGGTCCTTTTTATGTCCGGGCCTGTGGCACCTTCCTGCATTAAGTATTTAAGGAGGCAGTAAAATATGGCTCTGCAATCCCCAAGGTAGATGATCAGTTTCACAGGATGGCAAATGCCTCTGTGGGAAAGGTTGATGGATTTGGCAGATACAATGGTTTCTTCAAAGACACAGTGGAGCAGAATGAGTGATGGTGCTGCTGCCATTAGCCTGCTGCATGCTGAGAGTAGTTCAGCTCTGCTGCCAGCTGTGGAGAGACTCCTTTAAAAAATCTACCACATGAACCAACACACTACATGGAAATATTGCAGTATGTAGATTAAATAATAATTATAAACAGTGTTTTATCTCTGCCATGGTTTAATTACATGCAGAGCATCTTACTTATTGCCATTCTATTTTCATCTCATTGTCATATTTTTTTTAAATTCCTTTCATCTTTGAAAGTTCATGCACTATGTATATGTATATTTTATCGTATATTTTCCCATATATATTGTTTAATATATAATATCATATAAAAAGACCAAACCAATCATCACTACTCAGACCAAAAATAGAATATGTTTTGTTGAATGATAATGATGAAAACTTACACAGGATACCATTATATCTGCAAAGTGTTTTCAAGTGACATTGAGTAGAAATTCATAGAAATACACTTGTATGTAACTATATTACTGATGATTAAAAACTTATAAGTTGACAACTGTTGCTAACAGCCAATCATCAACCAGGTCAACAACAGCAGACCCAGCAGCAGCTAATATTACTGACTAGTCCAACAGCAGTCAGCTCAGCTCGGCGTCTGTCTTTCAGCCTTTTATTTCACCAAGCTCTCACTGTGTCCCACATTTACTCTTGTCCAGTGGTTGCTTTTCCAGTTAGTTTCTTATTTTCTCTTCTTAGCTTCCTCTGTCAACGTCCTCTTCAGTCTTTTTGCCACTGTGATTATGTACATAGACGCTCCTGAGTCGGTCAATTTCCCACTTGCCCAGCTCTGATTCTGGCATGACCGCTCCTCTTCAGCATTCCCCCATGCTTAGGCCTGAAGACACCTGTGGTACAAACACTAACACTGAGCTCACAGTCCAGGCAACCCAGCTAACAAACTGAGCTAACAGTAGCTAACAGCAGCTACACTTCACAGTAGTTTACTTCACTGTCCATCAGGAAACTCAGAGAGAGTTGAGGCGAAGCAGCCGGAGGACATCAGAGGGAAAAGCAGAAAACATTTTCTCCATTAAATATGATCCAGTTTCACCAAAATCAGTCAAATTGGTGGTGTGTGACTTGCTTCGTCCCTGGAGCACAAAGTTATATTGTGCAAGAACGGGGCAGAGTATGACAGAGAGACCTTTCACCTGATTGCAACTCAGTGGACAATTATTTCAAATCTGTTAAATTACACAATGTTGCTTTACACAAATAAAAAGAAAGAAAAAAGAAAGAAAGAATAAAGAAGATACAATAAATATTTAGAGACAGAAGGGCTACAGGAAGGAAAGCCATCAAGTCCACCATGAAGGCTGCAGAGAGGGTCTCCAGATGGCTTTGGATCAGGAAGAGTGATCTGTGGGCCAGTGCTGCTGGGACACAAGCCAGGGTCTGATCATCCCTGGCTGGGTCGCCTGAGCGAGTGTGCATGATGCTGAAAGAGCTGAAACATCAGGAAACATCACTGATGATGGGTCCCAGCGCATCCGAGGATGTATTTTTGAATCAGTCTTGAAGGAATAAAACTGTGGAGGGTGAATAATGTGTTAGAACCTCTTTTGTGTCAACTGTCAACTGTTTTCTGCTAATTTTACTGAAAATCTGGAATCTGGAATATGCAGCACTAAAGCACAATAATAACATACATGAAGAGGGCCTTAAGATGATTTTTTATTATCAAATCTTGGTATTATGACCTCAAGAGGCTCTGCCTGTCAAAATCTTGCTCTAGACCTTCATTAGTTTACTTTTATGCTAATATGTTGCAAATTAAATTTTACCACAAAGCAAATCTGGGACCAGATAGTATCCCATCATAAAAAAACAGCATGTTCAATGGGAGAAATTGAAGGATTCATTGGAGAGTGGCACTTCACTTTGCCCTAGGGTGCCCCAGGAGGTTAGCACCCATGCGCAGAGCATAGGTGCTAACCTCAGGCAGTGGGCAGTGTAGGCAGTGTAAGCAGCATGAAATACAGACATAACAACAAAATCAAAAGAAAGATTTGATTTCCTGTTTAAAAAAGTGATAGTGTTGCTATAATCCTGTATGCACGAATACCGCGTACAGCATACTGTAGCAGTCTTCATCATCTGCAGCCTCTGTTGGTGATCAGACTGAATTAATTTTGTAATACCACATAGTGATTTTTGGAAAAGTTCAACAGATTCACTCGGGTGGCAATAATGCAGTGACATTTGGAAAGAACGGAATAGTTTGTGTTGATATTCAATCTAATTACAAGTGCTGTGTTTGATTCAAAGTTAAAGTGGAGTGAATGAGTTTTGTATTTAACCCTCTTCATGTGCAGCAGCACTCTGTGGTACAGAGAGTCACATTTTCACCACACAGCAGTAGTTCAGAGGTAATACTGTACAATCAATAGTACTATATTTAGCAATCCTAATAATCTCTTAGAGTCCCAATGATGTTAAAAAAATGACATTACCTTTCCTTCAGTATCTGAACTAACAATGACAAAAATTCATGTTTGATGACTCATCCTGCACTTGAGGACGTGTACTAATTTTACAACGCTTCCTGGTTTAGTTTCCTGATGGACACAAAACTTTAGACTAAGATTTTTTCTAAAGTAGCTAATTAACTGTTACTAACTGATTCTGCCATTAACAGGCAACAGACCCGGGCTCAGCAGCCGGTCCAGACCAGGTTTGAGCAAAGCCTCAGCAGACCAGCAGGGAATAACATTACACTACTGAGGTGATTTACTGGCTTGATGAAAAGACTGAGTAGTGAACCGTTAACTGTCGTTAGCTCGGTCAGCCTTGCAGCTAAATGAACTGTCTCAAGCCTGAGGTGCCAGGAGTCAAACCCAGCAAGAAAACCACTTTGGTTGGCTACTGTTTGCCAGACTGGCAAAACACTGGTTTCAAAGGTTCTGTATGGTTCCAGGTCTGGCTCCATTTAGTGGAAGGTGATGCTGACACAAGATCATAGCACTACCTGCAATATATCGCAGTGTGGCTTTAACACACCCCAGCCCTATTGGCTACTGCAAAATCAATATATGCAAAAAAAAGTCAGGAAATATGTAAAATTGCTAAATTTGAATTAATTTAGGCACAGGAGCTGACATGTTAAGTGTCAGGTGTGCTATGACCAATGCACCGAGGGAGGAATATTGTACTTTTTGAGGCTATGATGGATTGTGGGGTGGGCTTAGAAACAATAAAGGTGTAGTAGGTGTGTCAGGGGCTGACGGTAATCATTGCCCCATTCACTACTCTCATCCATTTCAAAAGATGGGCTACAGCCATTCTAGCAACCTTGGGAGGCTCAGGTTTACCAGGTTAGACACCTTCATTTAGCTAAACGAAGGTGTGTTAGACAAATTAAAAATTTAATCTGATGATGCAGGATCTTATTACAGTTCATCCTGTGGGGAACCCATCCAACATTTATCGAGATATTTCCCTCTTCCTCCTCCTCTCTCTATCTCTGTGTTCAAATTACACTGTGGCTTCATCATGTGCACGGGGGAGCTGTGCTGAAGTGCAGCATTTAATTAAGGTTCAAAGGTAAACTTGTTCTATGGTCAGGTCAGTGTTTTGGAGGCGATGCAACTGTCATTAAAACATGTCAGAACCCTGGACAGCTTCAGGAGGGAAGGGAACATTTTTTATTAGGCCATCACTGCCTTTAATATGTGGTTGAAAGCTCATAAAAAGCTTGTAAGTTGGACTTGATTTAAGATATTAAGACACACATGCTGACTGAGAATGACCTTTCGATGCTGAGGATTCCAGACACTTGGAATTGATGATCACCTTTGTTCTTTGACCTGAATGTACACAAGGTTTGTAATAAAATGAAACAGTCAAAATACAGTCAAATGCCAAGTTCATGATTCCTGCAGTACTGATTTATTTTCACTCGTAACAATTTAAACAACTGGTTCATCGAGTGCAGTTCACTGACGTTGTATGTACCAAACAGTCAGTGTTACTCCCTTAAGGCACAACTGTATCCAGCATCTTGTCAGCAGAGCCTCATGGCATGAACAAACCAGTCTAATCAGGACTTATCAGTAGCATACCAGCAGTCAGAGGTCAACAAGAGTGATTTGTGTGGGTATATGCCTGCGTAAGGTCAGGACGTGCTTCTCGCTTCTCTGCAAATCACTCTCTCACTGTGCAGAAATGTGAGGCATGAAGTGGCTGGGAAATCACAGAATGGCCTATTGTGAATTGTGCTGAGCAGGAGATGTGGGGCCAGCATTGTGACACTATTATCTTTCCATCTGACATGAGATGTGCCACATTATTCATGGCGAATGAATAGATGGAGGATCCCAAAGGCTTGGTGTGAGTGGAGACGGGCAAACAAAACAATAGATGAGTATTTATGCAGTCGCTGTAGTGGAAGCACTGCCTGGAGATTACTTACAAACTGATATATAACGTGCGTGATATGCCATCCCCTTTAGAAATGATTAGGCTGTGCACATTTGCAGATTTTCATAAAACGAACAGCGATTGTTAACATCTGTCCCGTCCCTGCTTTATTTTTGCACAAACACATTTGCAGATAACATTCAAACGCCTCTGAAATCAGCCACAATTCATTGCAACTCACGCTGAATGTATAATAGTCCGGTCCTACTGGCAAACAGCTGCTTGGCTGTCCTCTCACAGGAAGCTTGATTTCGATAAACACAGCTGATAGACGCGCCTTGCAGTAATCACTGTAATAATAATAGTCTCAGTTAGAACTTATAAAAGGTTAGAAATGTGGGTGATGCACCTTCAGGAGCTGCAGCTCGATGGAGGGGGATGCCGCAGCAGCTGGTGGGGCCTGTAGGGTCTCTTCACTGACCGGGGTGGGCGGGTCGATTCTCAGAAGCCAGAACCAATAGGGGTCTCTAATGGGGCCTGTATTGATCCTAGCATGGTGTTCACCCCATGAGTCTAATGGAAAGCACTGCAAGAAAAAAGGTCGCACATTTGGGCACAAGTGTACACTTTGTCGCGTCCTTCACATAGACAAACTGTTCTGGATTATTTGAGAGGCTGAGAGCAAAGTTGTTGCTCAGAGGTGAGCCAGTATAGCAAAAGAGCAGCTGAGGAGGCTCATGCTGGAAAAGCAGGCTGCCCTTGAGTGCTTTGCTTCCCCTTTGAATAAGTGTTCGCAGCCACCAGCTATGATGTATAGTCTACATGTCCCCTAATGACCTTGATGTGGTATATTGAATGTAAACTAGGCTTCAGAGAATGTTTGCACATTAAGTGGTGCAGGGTCATCGTCAGTCTTAAGGCCAGATAAACAGGCAGACTGGTTTGATGTGGGTCAGGCTTGAATGCAGGTTGAGTAAGGAATTCTGTTGGTGTGTGACGTATATCAGCCCAGTTTCTCTGGGAATTCTGTTCAAACTCTGCACAATTTACATCCAGCGCCAAAATCCAATGTGGGAATTGACTATCTTTTGATTATCTTTCATGTAGCAAAGTGGAAAGTAAGGGTGGAGGTCACAGTGGTAGATGGGCAGGTCGTGCAATTGATTTATATCTGGGAAACTACATGCCACGATTGAGCTGCAACCTCTGTGACTGTGAAGTGAAGCCTATGCTGAACTGCCAAAAACTGCAGTTCCTCAAATGGCCAATTGAGGTTGGCTACAAAACAAGGGACTGACCCTATGTTAAAAACTTCACAGCAGAAATAAACACAGTCTGGTAGAACAAAAAAATGGTACCACTTTCATATTCAAATAATATTAAGGCTTAAAGTTATGCAGAATTAACAACGTGGCTGCTTTGATTGACAGGTGGATGCCATTACAAATGGCTTGTTTAAGCACCCAGACATCATTTGGCCTGCCTCAGCTCCACCTGCAATTTTGAACATCACAATGAGACTTCAGAAGCCTGTCGGTGACGTCATGCATACACTGTCCATTGTTTTTACTGTCAGGGGACACTGTAAAGACAATCTCTTAGGATCACCTGTGTTATCACCCAAATTTTAACCATATCCAAACCGATGTTTATCTGTCAAAATCTCAAACCTTCCTTTCTGCCACTGCACAGATATTGTAGTAAGTAATTAATACTTGCCACATGTATTATTTGTATGTCGTTGTGCTTAGTTATTAGTATTAGAAATTCCTGTTTAATTTAATATTTAGATAAAGCACACACTTTTATTTTGAAGTGTACATATTGTACTAACTGTATGTGTATGCACTTATGCTAGCATGAATTCCTCATTTTGATATTGAATTTTTCATGGAAAGGTACACACCTCTGATGTCACTGAAAGCAGATATAACACACTGTGAGGTACAATAGAACCATAGTTACGTCATGAGGCTTGTGATGGCATTGCGAGGTAGAGTTGAACTGTCATTAACTGTGACTGTACAGCACTACATCTACAGTAAAGCTCCAGTGTTCTGATGTACTGTCCTTGTCAACGTACTCGAGTGTTACAGCTACACGTTTCGATCAATGCAGGTCTTCGTCAGGGTTCAGACAAAGGAGTGATGTCAGTGAGAGCTACAGTAGAACATTCTGACGTATGACCCGCTGACCGTCTGTGCACACACCCTAACACTGGGTGAAGACGGACTTCTCTGTCTTCTTGAGAATCGATTAAGTTTACAGGGATCATATATCCCAGAATAGTGTTTAATGACTAATAGATGTTTCCAGCAAGGTAAGGAGTCAGGGTTGACTCAGACAGGGATGTTCTCTGTTAACGTTCTTTTCGACCTTATGAATGTTAACTGTGCTGGAAACATTTGGAAAGTTTCTGCTCGGTAAAAATAATTGATATGTATGTTTATAGAGCACTTTTTCTAGATTAGACACCCCAAAATGCAATAAAAGAGACATGAATCAAAGACATAAAATAGAGATACAATAAATAGTAGATAAAACTAAATGTTTTATTGTGTATAGTATTTTATTGCTATCCTGATCCACGTTTCATGCTCACTTCCAAAGAATTCACTTTTACATCCTGTCAGTGTTCAGCTGGGAAACATCCTTTTCTCTTGATTCCATGATAAATGTCCCCCATTGTCATAATTTATTGCAGCTATCATTACCGCAGATTCACTGATTACCAAATTAACCTTCAGATCACTATTCAACTGTAATTGTTAACAAGAATTGTTTGCATGCAATTGCTCATTCTATTTCAGCCACTGCCACAGCTGTCAGCTGCCGTGCACATCTGCAGAGGAAATTGAATATATGGGAGAAGGAGCATGCAAGCAGCAGTAGCCAGCACAGAGCTTGCCTCTCAGCACATAAAGGATACTGCATTAAACCACAAACTTTTCCACGTCCCGCTGAGTTCAATCAGATTGCTCAGCTGTGATTTATGCGAAAGGTCAACTAAATGCATGATAAGATGATTGCCTGAAGATTAAAATGCTGTTCTGTTGATGTTTAGTGACTCGGGAAGAAGAGGTTTTGCTCTCTTCTTTTCCCATCAATAAAGACTCAGTCAACATTACTGCTAGAGGCAATAATTCATTTCACTTTTATACTTGGAATATGCATGTGGAGTGATTTTAAAGCATGAAATAACTGTATTATTAGCTGTCGTCCTGCGAGTTTCACCCCACTTTGACCGTCATGAAAGCACATATTTTTTTTTTTTTGCCCACCTGCTATCTCTCACACAATGTGCGCAGACATCTGTGTTGAGATTCTTTGAGAATGAAGCTCTGCAGCCTGTGAAAACCTCCAAACCTTGGCTTTTGCAAGTTGGAAAGGGAAAGTTGTTTTCTGTTTTCCTCAATCCTGATGCTTCACTTTTATATAATATACTCTGTGCTAGTGATCGCTAGTATACTGTTGTGCAGTGTAAAGGTGGGATGTGGGGAAGGGGCACATTTGGGGTGTTTGTTTTGAATGTTAGTGTTCCAGGGCAGGTATTAGGCAAAACAGAAATGTAACAATAGATCAGAACATCCAGGCGTCATTTGGTCCACCTCAGGTCCACCGATGGTCTTTGCCGACATTTAGATTAGCCGGGAGGTGGAAGAAGCAGTACATCCAACATGACGTGGCCAGCACTGCATATTTTCAGCTTCAAAGCTATGGGTGATATCACTCATGCTCTGTCCATTCTTTATACTGTCATTGGACTGAACACGACCTCCAAAAACCAGCGGTTATCAGTCTGGCAGGGAATACATTACCGAGATGGTTTTCTTGGCAGGTTTGGCTCCTAGCATCCTGAAGCTGAGTCAGTGGCCGAGCTAACAACAGTTAGCGGTCCACTGCTTAGCAATCTTTCCATCAGGAATGCAATGTTTATTCAGTTCTGTTGTTATGTCGTCGTCCGTCAGTTAGCAGCAGTTCATTTACAGTTAGCTACTTTGGCAAGTCATTAGACTAAAGCTATCTGTCCATCAGGAAACTCTGCAAATCACAGAGTTGAAGCCGAGCAGCCAGAGGACATCAGAGGGAAAAGCAGCAAATATACTGTGTATAAAATCTGATCCAGTTTCACCAAAATCACTGAATAAAGTTCTAAAGTTGTGCTTTGTACAGTAATCAGTGAGGCCCGGCCAGAGATGCACATAGCAGCCCTCACAATTACTTACTGACTGTATAAAACAGGAAGCACTCTGCTCCAGCAGCGTCACAAGCAAGAAAGTGTTTCATTGGATGTAAAATTAGTTCTAGTACCCGAGTGCAAGATGAGTCATCAACAACTTTTTTTTATCCTTTACCGTGAATTCCTAAAATATCGTGAATACCTGAGAATACCATGCAGATACAGGACAGATGGAGTACAGGTGACACACGTGATAAAAACCCTCATACTCAATTCAATTTAAAGTCGATTTTGACTTCATGGGAACTTTTAAAAATAATACACCCCAGATGATCACTGGTCATGCTTACCCATATGTTATGTGAAGAGTTATGCAGAATTCTGAATAGGACGATCTTAAAATACCAGATGTATCTGCTGTTAATAACTACTTCATTTGGATTTACATTTTAAAATTTAATTGTGACCATAATCTTGTTGAAGTACCTTCAGCTTGACTATAGTTGAGTACCTAACACTTAGGTATTCATACAGTTATATACAATTGAAAAAAAAAAAGTATGTTATTGCAAATGCATATAAAATGATCAGATCTGACTGATGGAAAATAGTTCAATTTGAACACAGCAGTTGCTGTTTGTATCTGTTTACCCAACAGAATTCAAATTTCATATGAACAGCTGAACTGGAATGGCAGAGGGTTACAAACAACTGAAACAATGCCCCATAAATGTAGCATTCATCACACACAAAGGATAGATGATGATGGATTGAGTGTGAGCAGCAACGAGAGGAAACCGGCTTCTTCCTGATCTGTGTGTCAGACCATCAGAAGCGGTGAGGAATGGATGCAATTAACACTGTGTCATTGGCTGCATTATCATAAATATTGCAAGGTGAGGGGTAATTTGTAAGATTGATAGAAGGAGTCTCTGACCAAAGACTCAAAATATTACTTCCCATGTGGCTTTGCAGAAGAGAAATGTTAGACAAACAACATAGAAATCAGGGAAGAATACTACGAGGAAATTACTAGGAAATCTTAACAACCTAATGGACCATCCTGACTTCTGACTATGTAAATGCACAGATGCGTAAATGCAACCATGGAAGCTTTGTAAAGGAATAATGTTTCTGCTTAAAGTCACATGTCATAGTGCTGATTGTGTGTTTGGCGTAGATCACTGCCAAAACTTGGGTGACCTACCCTCAATATTGTGCCTGAATGCATGCTGTGTAGACACAGATGGAGGACTGAAGCTGCTCTGCTCATGTGCTGCTTTCACTATGCCTCCTGTTTAGACACAGCATAAGCCTCCAACCACTGAATGGGCATTTCCAGTGGTAGTGGCGAGAACTGAGAGTTGGTTATGCCAGGAGACGTGTTGTAAACCTCTGTGGTTATCCAGTGACTGCAAAACATTGTGAGCTTAATGTATATCTAAGAGGAACCCTTCCTGGCTGTGAAATGGAGCCAACAGAAACTGCAGTTCCTCAAACGGCCGCTTGAGGCCTGCTGCAAAATAAGTCAGTCTTCATATTAAAATGCCAAACTCCACAACAGAAATAAACACATCTGCAGTCTCAGATTACAGTTACTTTCTCAGCTCCAGCCGTGCTCCACATCTTTACCCATTTGCCGACAGAGCCAGGACGGCCACACGATGACAACAACCAGAGCTGCATACACAATACATTGTCGATACAACAGTCGATATGTATATCATATCAACAGTAATAGGATAAGATCATTCTCACCCTGCTTGAATGAGATTTTAGTGATCATTAGCAATGGTTGATAACATACTATGTTTGGGAGGACCAATTTGTATTCAGCTCAGAAAGTGGACGTTAGTTAGCCTAACTTGCTAACATTAGCACTGATTCCCACTAGATGTTACTTGTTGTCCAATGTTGTAGAAAGGAATACCAGCTAGGGTTAGCTGTCTCCCTTTCATGACGGCATTCACCAGACTGAGAAAATGTTACTATGATTATTGTAGCAAAACTGTGACGACCCCTTGAAGAAAAAGTGATGTAGGGGTCGCTCTCATGTACGTTTCTTTTGTTTGGAAATCACAATTTTGAAGACTTTTGGAAGAACCTTGCATTTTTCTGAGTTGTTAACACTCTCTGCTAACACGCTTTTGTAGTTCCAAGGTCGAGATTTAGTCATAAAGGTGATGGTGCCTTTTTGTTTTATACTATCAAGTGATTATCAATACTGGAATTTATGCTACCTTTTTATTACCTTCTGTTTATAAAGGATTTTATAACCTGCTGCTGGATAAATTAAGTTTATTATTATTCTTATTCTCTTTCAGATCAATCTCATTAATCCCATGTAATGCCAGCAAGTTTGTAAAAGGCATAGTGAAGATGCAAGGTGCAAGACAAGCGTGCTTCATGAAAAGATCATCTTAAACTCCATCTGTACATGAGATAATTGTGAAATCTCTCACGGCACGTGTTCAGGCTTGAATTAATCCTTCAAATTTTATTTTGCTCATTTGCATAAATGATTCTGTTAGTCTGCAGCACCCATATGTCCCACCTGTGTTAATTGCTTAATCGTAGCATGGGGGAATTCAGGACTTGCATGAGGAGCTTCCTTCAAAGAAGAAAAGTCTGCAATGAAAGCTGTGTCGTCTCCAATCTGACGTGGCATTTCCATTTTTTTTTTTACTTTAGAGCTGAGAGCAGACACGCCCCTCTGTGGAAGAAGCTGTTGACCCTTTGTCAGACTTTATATACAAGGTCGCTCCAACAGCGAAGCCAAGATCAATTGTATTCATGTCATTTCCGCTGACGCTGCTGTCTTCCAGCGGGTCAGTCCACTCACTCGAGCTGTCACCACACACTAACTCAGCCGTGTGGAGGCTCTTCTTGATCTCCCTGTACATTCACCCAGGTCATTTCTCCCTGTTGCTTCTGATTTGTTCAACATAACCACCGTAATTTTCCCCTTTACATAAAAAAAAACTACATTTGAAATGTGCAGAGAGGAAAAAGGCTCTCCTGAGCTTAACTGTGAAGGTAGACTCCACTCAAACCACAAATTTCAAGGGACTCAGAAAGAAATCTGTTTTTGTCATTGCAGGGTTTTTTTGTTGGATCTGTTCCCAAAAAAAGTGAGATTGCAACATAAAAGTCATGAGTTCAAGCTGTCTCCTCTGTGTCTTTTGGCAAAATGAGTGTGCAGCTACCAGACTTGTGTTTTATGAGCAGAAAGGGATGGTTCATTTCACTGCTAAAGCATCACTAGGCCTCCTATCTGGTAGCAGTTCGAGCTGCAGTTTGAAGTGACTGTTCTTTTTGGAAAGTCAAAGGGCCTTTAACTTCTGAAGTGATCTGAAGTATTTTTGCTTCTGATTCTAAACCAAGTATATTTGTATTTGTATAGTAAAGATGGATAGTAAAGTTTGTGGTGGGAGGTCAGTGGTGCTGGAAAGGTTTTTACATGTTACTTAACACAGAAACACAGCTGCCGCCCAGAAAGTTTCCAAAATCTGATTTTTATCCGTCATTTTGGCAGACAAAAAAAATACTACAATACCCATGACTGTTGAGGCACCGCTGCCATAGAGTGGAAGCCAGTCAGAGGCGTAGACTGAAATGGTAGTGAATTCAAATTGCCTTGTCAATACAGTTGACCCAGAAATTGAGTGAACTCATGTAATAATATCTCAGAGGCACAGTCTTTAGATTCAGTATGCTGTTAGCGGGACACATGACAGAATTTTAAACTCAGTGATTGGATTTCTTGCCCAAATGCACCTTGGGAATCATTTTTATGTATACAAGCTTGTTCCTTATGAATTTCTTTGAAGAGGCAAGAATGTTCTCACACAGTTGTTTCTTTTGGACTGATGATTGGTCCGGGGAAAGTTTCATGTCAACCAAAGTCAAAGCAGCGATCCAACTGTGAGTCATAACATTGTCTATGGGAAGAATGAATGGGACTTTTATTTCTGCAACCAGAGGAGCAAGTTGTCCCACCTTGTAACTATATTATATTACTGTTATGTTTTTCCTTCATTGCACAGCTTCACAGTGCATAGCAGGGATACACTATAACTGTATTAAAATTGGAAATTTACAATAAATCCATGTGACAGCAGAACAGTTCTGCATTAAGAAACATGACCTGCGTCACTGCACTACTTTTGATAGCTTTCTGTCAGGTTGTAGAGAAGTCTTTTCATCTTTAAACATCCACCTTGCCTCATTGTATGCTTTGTAATAATAGAGCAATCATTTAATCATTTCCTATTATTTGAAAGAAATAAAGAAATAAAATCTTACTCACTAAGAATAGTTGAGCTTCAGTTCCCAAAGTATAGATACAGTATATACACACTGAACAAAAATATAAATGCAACACTTCTTTTTGCTCTCATTTTTCATGAGCTGAACTCAAAGATCTAAAACATTTTCTATATACACAAAATAACTATTTCTCTCAAATATTGTTCGTAAATCTGTGAGAGTGAGCACGTCTCTTTTGCCAAGATAATCTATCCCACCTCACAGGTGTGGCAAATGCAGATGCTGATTAGACAGCATGATTATTGCACAGGTGTGCCTTAGGCTGGCCACAATAAAAGGCCACTCTAAAATGTTCAGTTTTATCACACAGCACAATGCCACAGATGTCGCAAGTTTTGAGGGAGCGTGCAATTGGCATGCTGACAGCAGGAATGTCCACCAGAGCTGTTGCCCGTGAATTGAATGTTCATTTCTCTACCATAAGCCGTTTCCAACGGAGTTTCAGAGAATTTGGCAGTACATCCAACCAGCCTCACAACCGCAGACCACGTGTAACCACACCAGCCCAGGACCTCCACATCCAGCATGTTCACCTCCGAGATCGTCTGAGACCAGCCACTCGGACAGCTGCTGCAACAATCGGTTTGCATAACCAAAGAATTTCTGCACAAACTGTCAGAAACTGTCTCAGGGAAGCTCATCGTTCTCATCGGGGTCTCGACCTGACTCCAGTTTGTCGTCGTAACCGACTTGAGTGGACAAACACTCACATTCGATGGCGTCTGGCACGTTGGAGAGGTGTTCTCTTCACGGATGAATCCCGGTTTTCACTGTTCAGTGCAGATGGTAGACAGCGTGTGTGGCGTTGTGTCGGCGAGCAGTTTTCTAATGTCAGTGTTGTGGATTGAGTGTCCCATGGTGGTGGCAGGGTTATGGTATGGACAGGCGTATGTTATGGACGACGAACACAGGTGCATTTTATTGATGGCATTGTGCATGCACAGAGATACCGTGATGAGATCCTGAGGCCCATTGTTGTGCCATTCATCCACGACCATCTCCTCATCTTGCAGCATGATAATGCACGGCCCCATGTTGCAAGGATATGTACACAATTCCTGGAAGCTGAAAACATCCCAGTTCTTGCATGGCCAGCATACTCACCAGACATGTCACCCACCGAGCATGTTTAGGATACTCTGGATCGGCGTATACGACAGCATGTGCCAGTTCCTGCCAATATCCAGCAACTTCACACAGAGGAGGAGTGGACCAACATTCCACGGGCCACAATCAACAACCTGATCTTTGCGAAGGAGATGTGTTGCATTGCATGAGGCAAATGGTGGTCACACCAGATCCTGACTGGTTTTCTGACCCTCCCGGACCCCCCCAATAAAACAAAACTGCACGTTTCATAGTGGCCCTTTTATTGTGGCCAGCCTAAGGCACACCTGTGCAATAATAATGCTGTCTAATCAGCATCTTGATATGCCACACCTGTGAGGTGGGATGGATTATCTCGGCAAAGGAGAAGTGCTCACTATCACAGATTTACACAGATTTGCGAACAATATGAGAGAAATGTTTTTTTGTGTGTGTATATAGAAAATGTTTTAGATCTTTGAGCTCAGCTCATGAAAAATGGGAGCAAAAACAAAAGTGTTGTGTTTATATTTTTGTTCAGTGTAGATACTGCCAAGGAAAACTGTGAGCATGATTGCTTATTTCCAGCAATTCAGGGTTATCCTCTACAACCACAGTCTAATCTTTTAGTGATTAAGACGCTCCAAGAGAGGACTAAAGTTAGAGGTTGAGTGTATGCAGATTTCCTGAATCGAGAGCCCCTTAAGCTTAGAGTGATTTAGCTAATCCGTTTTGTCTTCCAACTTATCAATACACAATAAAATGTGAATCATATACACACAAGCAAAGGCTGGTATCTACATTAGAACTGCTAAGGTGAAAGTACAGGTTTCATCTGGATGCCATGGAACACGCATAGAAGTTAGGGATGCACCGATCTGATATTTGTAGCAGTATCGGTACCAATATTGAAGAAATTTTTAGATCGGGTATCGGTGACAATGGGCTGATCCATATCGGCTCATCTATTCAGTGTAATTCTATGCTGTGTACTGTGAGTGACGTCATACGCAAGCAACACGCGTGCGGAGCCCAGGCACGGACTGATAATCTGGCATACCGTGCATTTGCCTGGTAGGCCAATGTGCTATTTGGGCCGATAAGTCCTGATATTTATTTATTTATTTTTAAATATTGGTCTGACCGGCCCATAACCAGTAGGTCCCACCTACAGGCAAAAGAAAAAGAAAAAAAAAAAGGATGCGCAAGACTTTGTTTCCTTACCACCGGCCCTTACATGCTGACTGACAGGGGACTGGCCCAATCATATCATGAAACACCTCCCCCCTTTGGCTTAGTGCGCCGGTGTGCAGTTTATTGATGGGTGAAACGTTATCAGTTAGAGATGGAGAGAAAACGCAAAGGTGGCGCAAAAAACTCTGCGACAAAAAGAAGCTTGCTCTTCAGGCAGATGCTGCGAAGTGTGTTAAAATCACTGATATGTTTGCCACAGCAGGGCCTTCATCAGCTCCCGTCGCTGATGACAGTGGTGCCAGTGGCAGTGGCACTCAACAGGAGCATGTTGTTGAACCTGCGGTAAGCTGGACTACTGTCAGAACATGTATGAAATGCAACGAGTAGGATAAAGCCACCCAACCCCTTGATGAATATGATAAAATGTCAATAAAATTATTCTGTCTATTGTCCTATGGCCAAGTTGGTTAGTATAATGCAGGTGAAATGAGCATTAGCGCTATTTTGACTGACATTGTAGGTTACACTGGCTGGATGAGAAAATAAGCCTAGCTTAGTAGCCTTCTTTTATTCTAAATGAAATAGTCTTTAATGTGAGAAAACTTGTTCACCATTCACCAACAATAACAATAAGTCTAATTTCTCATTATACTATTATTGTTTGTGGGGTGAGTACTAGGCTAGCCTACTGGCTAAGTTGCTTTTTTGTCCTGCAAATATAGCAGCTCTTTATGTAGCCTAGGTGGTAGGGACAATGTAGACTACATAACTGATAGAAAATCACTTTTAAAAATGATATCATTTTGTCTATGTTATGTGAATGCAGCTGCAGGTATCTGTACATTCCAGTAATTCTAGCCTAGGCATATTTAAAGCCACCACCACTCACCAAGAATGTGAGTGAAAAGTGAAGAGTCAGCACTCTCAGTTTCTTTGTTCAACTAGTAGTCCTCAGGTAAGCTCCTATTTAGGCCTGGAAACAATGGGCTGTTTTATGTAGCTAGGTGGCTAAAGACAATGTAAGTTAGCCTGCAATGAAAGAAAATAACACTTTTTAAAATGACATAATTTTGTTCATTGCCTGTGTTATGTCAATGCAATCCAATAATTCTGGACCTGACTGCATCTTTTTACATATATAAATATAAAAGTCCCTTTATGAAAAACTCTTACTAAAGAAAGGACATGGTTTCAACATGACTGTAACGACTAAATCCCACCAGCCATGACATCACAGCACTGTATTATAGTGATGGGAATTTCGGCTCTTTTTGGAGAGCCGGTTCTTTTGGCTCTGCATACTATAAGGAGCCAGCTCTTTCGGCTCCCAGACGGCTCCTCACATTTTATTAATTGGTTTTATTAATTAATTATTATTATTATTGCTGTTATTATTTTATATTTTTAAATGTTATTATATTTTATTTTTGACATTGTAAAGCACTTTGGTCAGTGCATGCTGTGTAAAAATGTGCTATATAAATAAAACTATTTAATTAATTTATCACCAAAAATAATGCAATAATGTAATAAATAATAATAAATAATGTCTCTAGTCTCCCTCCTCTCGTGTTTGTCCTCCGCGACCGCTGTGTGTGTGTGTGTGTGTCTGTCACCCCTGCCGTGGATGCTGCTATACATCTTGACCAATTACTTGCGGCTTTCACACAAAAAAGTGGAGAAAAGTTTTTTTCTGCTAGTTTTTTTTTTCTCCACTTTTTTAAGCACTTTTTTTAGGCGGCAGTAGCTCACTCCATAGGGACTTGGCTTGGGAACCGGAGGGTGGCTGGTTCAAGTCCCACATGGACCAAAATATGGAAGGTGGACTGGTAGCTGGAGAGGTGGACTGGTAGCTGGAGAGGTGCCAGTTCACCTCCTGGGCACTGCCGAGGTGCCCTTGAGCAAGGCACCGACCCCCCCCCTTCAACCCCTTCTCTCCACGTTTGCATGTCTATGCCGTTGTACTGCATGTGTGTGTGTCCGGGTTAAAATGCATGTAAAATAAAAAATAGAGTGAAAAAATAATTTCCCCATTGAGGGATTAATAAAGTATATCTTCTTCTTCTTCTTAACTGAAAGCCAAACGTGACTGGTCAAGATGTGTGAGCTCCCGTCGTTCACTTCAAAGAGCCGGCTCTTAGAACCGGATCTTTCGCGACCGACACATCACTACTGTATTGGTCCATCCTCTTGAGCTTTGGCAGAACAGTGAACCCACAATGCAGACCACAAACAGGAATTGCTTCTTAAGGTTTTTATTTGCAAGACGTAAGACAAGGCGTCTAGAAACAGGCATCTAAAAAAATAGACAACAAAAACATTTTTAACAAATAAGTTTCTCAGAGCTGGTACGTGAGTTGTTACCACGGAAGGTACAACAATGAACTGCACTGAAAAAACTGATTGAGCACTTGTAAATACAACAAATAAAAATCTGTGAAGTCAACAATAAAAATCTCTTCAAATTAATATGCATTCGTTCAAAAAACAATATATTGTGTTTTTTTTCATTTACAAGCGTTATTTAGTTATCCCAGTCAATCTTCTCAAGTACAAACACTCAACAAACAATAACTTTGTATCATTTACGTTGTTTCGTAATCCAGCCAACTGACACCTGCATTCTGGTTACATCCTGCATGAAAATAGCAGAATGCCACATTTCCAGAGGCTGAGCTTATGGTTGAGTTGACTGAACTGACTGAAGTGACTGACTTTGGGCTACACAAATAAAATTTGATTTGAACTTTAAGGTAAGAGTAAAGTTTTCTAAGTAGGTGGTTAGATTAGATATTACTGTTTTTTCAGTTTTCATAATGTTGTAGGCTATGTGGTTTTTCCGTGTTCTGGCTCGAAACACCAGCCAACAGGACTGCCAGAAATAAGATGGCGCCAGCTTGTTGGGATGCTAGTTTCTAGTTTTCAGAACTTTGTAGAGTCTTTTCGTTTAATTCAAAGATGAACGTTAGCAAGTGGCTTTATTCAAGGCCTCATGTGTGACGTTAACTTGCAAGTTAAGTGGATACAAAACAGATTCTAGTGTAATTTGAAGTTAACATCAGTAGTAAAACCACACTCCTGACCATGAAACTAAATATTAAAATCTTGTTCAACTGCAAATGTCTCTTGTAAAATATTCTTCTGTAGTAGGAAAAAAAAAACAAGAAAATATTTAATTTCATATTTTTGTAGGACAGCAACATTGAGTCCCGAAGAGAAGTTGTGATAAGAGGCCTCACTCTCCACCTTTGTTAAAATACTTAAGAGTTGATCAAGGCCTACCAGGTAAAGAAAATATGACTTTTCAAAGCCCTGTCAATATGAGACAAGTTTGTGCAAAAATAGCTGTTTTCTGATGATATTGTGACAAGGTTTTTTAGTAGATTTTTAATAATGTGTCTATGTAGAAATTAATGGGATTTGATTCATTTAATTGTATCAAGATGCCTTACACGTGAAGGACACAAAGTACAATCGAGGATAAAAAAACACTAGGTGCTGTAGGCCCACTGACTGCTGGATTGAGGAACGCCATTTGGCAGGCATTGGACCTACAGCCGGATTGAAGGAAGAGACCTTTGGTTTTCCAGGGCAAGGGGCTGCTGGACAACCCATGGTATTGTAGGCCCACTGACTGCTGGATCGACAAAATAATTACGGAGAATGGAATTGCCGGAAAACCAAAGGTACTAGAGCCCCATTGACTGCCAGATCGACGTAGGGGACAGGGGCCACCGGAGAACCACAGGTTATAGAAAAAAAACAAACAAGCAAAATTAGTAAAACATATCCACATTTAACTCTGAAATGACAGAAATTCAAACAGATATTGGTTAATGTTGTCAAACAATAGCTGAGGTTTGACTTGAGAACCTAACCACATGGAGAAAACCATAAAAACAACAAGTGCCCGGAACACGTCCAAAAGGAGGTGCCTGGGAGCAAGTTACTGGCCCAAGCGAGGAAGTTCAAAAATCTCCTCCTCAGCTGGCTCCTTTCAACGCAAAGGAGCAGCGGCTCTACCCCTGAACTCCAGCCAGATGGCCGAGCTTCTGACCCTATCTCTAAGGCTGAGCCCGGCCACGCAGCGGAGAAAACTAATGTCAGCCGCTTCTATGTGGCATGTCATTCTTTCGGTCACTAAGTGTGGGGTTGGAATGTAGATGGACTGGAAAATCGAGAGCCTCGCCTTCTGGCTTAGCTCCCTCTTCACCACGGTCCGGCACAATGTCCGCAGTACTGCAGATGTCGCACCAAACAACCGATCCATCTCACGCTCCATTTTCCCCCCACTCGTGAATATGGCCCAGAGACACTTGAACTCCCTCGCTTGGGGCAGTAAGTCGCTCCCATACCGTAGAGAGCATTCCACCGTTAATTAAACAGACTTATTGTTGACAATCAATGACTTACGTCTGGTCCAACAACCTAAACTAATAAAGAGAAACACAACAAACAGAATTAGTAAAACATATCGACGTTCAAGTCTGAAATGACAGAAATTCAAACAGATATTGGTTAATGTTGTCAAACAATAGCTGAGGTTTGACTTGAGAACCTAACCACATGGAGAAAACCATAAAAACAACAAGTTCAGCAAGGCACTCCAGTTGGACGTGCCCGGAACACGTCCAAAAGGAGGCGCCTGGGAGCGAGTTACTGACCCAAGCGAGGAAGTTCAAAAATCTCCTCCTCAGCTGGCTCCTTTCAACGCAAAGGAGCAGCGGCTCTACCCCTGAACTCCAGCCAGATGGTCGAGCTTCTGACTCTATCTCTAAGGCTGAGCCCGGTCACGCAGCGGAGAAAACTAATGTCAGCCGCTTCTATGTGCCATGTCATTCTTTCGGTCACTAAGTGTGGGGTTGGTACGTAGATGGACTGGAAAATCAAGAGCCTCGCCTTCTGGCTTAGCTCCCTCTTCTCCACCACGGTCCGGCACAATGTCCGCAGTACTGCAGATGCCGCACCAAACCGCCGATCCATCTCACGCTCCATTTTCCCCCCACTCGTGAATATGGCCCCGAGACACTTGAACTCCCTCGCTTGGGGCTCCCTCGCTTGGGGCAGTAGGTCGCTCCCGTAGAGAGCATTCCACCGTTAATTAAACAGACTTATTGTTGACAATCAATGACTTACGTCTGGTCCAACAACCTAAACTAATAAAGAGAAACACAACAAACAGAATTAGTAAGACATATCCACGGTCAACTCTGAAATGACAGAAATTCAAACAGATATTGGTTAATGTTGACAATCAATAACGTAATATCTTACCTTTGCTAACTTAATAGAGTAAAACTCACAAAATAAAGTTGGTGAAACATATCAACTTTCAAGTTTGAAATTAGATTTGAAGAGACTTTGGTTAAAAATGCTGCAGTGAAACATGGAAAATCATCACAGATATCTAGAGACTACTTGTACTCTATGTACAAGAATATCCTGGGGTTTACTGATAAATGCTGCTAACAATTGGATTTGATAATTTTATGGAATTAAGAAGATTGAAATCTATTTGAATATGATTTTGCTTTGCTATATGATTATTAATGATTTCTCCAACAATAGGTCTTAAATTGACTTAAAATGGCCTTAAATGGCATTTCATTTGAACTCTGTCATACCTGTAGACACCATTGCTAAGCTACAATACTACTCAAAACTATCACAACAATCTGATCCTCTGTTTGGAGAGGGAACAAAGAGTAATGCATTCTTCACATTACTATACAAAAAATAAGTTTTATTCTTCTGGTGTATTTCACAGCTGCAGCTGTCCAAGAAGACATTACTACATTTGTCCTTGGCATCTTTGTGGTCAGCAAAGCCAGGGATGGTCTCCCCAAGCAAGATGGAATAGCCATTGAGGGAGCAGAAGTCCTTTTTGGTATCCCAGATGTGGCACATGCTTGCACCTATCTGATGGGCCTCTATGCCTTGGAACTAAGGTACCCTAATAAACTATACACATTTGAGATCTTTCAGAAGATCTTTCTAGAGCTGGAAAATGCAAACAACAAAATGTCCTCCAAAGTCCACGATGTCAAGGTCTGTTTGCATGCTTAAAAGCCATACAGATGGCATTGAAGGTGTAGGATTTAAATGAGCTCACTCTATCAAGTTTTACACTGCACATTCTGAGTTTCTCCCAGTGCACTCTCTCAGGTTACACTACTAGTTTTTTTTTTTATTATTCTATGATGCTGGAAAATATTTGACTGAATTTGATGATGCTGGCACATGCTTTATTTTGTACTGTATTGTAAATGCTATCTGTTCTCTGTACTTTAAATGGCACATAATTAAGCTCCAGCGCAAGTAAAGCATTTAAAGTTTCTGAACTCTATTTTTCAAGCAGCTTTTCATGTACTGCCACAAGAGGCAGAAATTCAAACAGATATTGGTTAATGTTTACTACATTTTTAAATGTTGAGAGCTGCTGGATTTTTTTTGCCTTATCAGTGTATCTGAATGTAGATGTGAATTTGAATGCAGCCGTTTTGACAGCTAGGATTTAATTTCGTTATGGTGTTCAGACCTCTAAGAAAGACTGTCAGTGGGGTTCTTGCGCTGACGGTAATTATCCCTTGGTGTTCATGACTCTGTGGAATGGAACTCATATTTTATTGTCAAATAAATTTGTTTATTTGAGCTAAACGACTTCCAAGTCTTGTTTTGTCCTGATCAACAGTCCACAATTTAAAACATTCACATCAGAGAATCTGGGATTTTTCCTCTTTAAGAAAATTGTCAAAACTAACGATTAACTGATGATTAATTTTGTTGTTAGCAGCTAATTGATTAACCAACAAGTCACTGCAGCTCCTGTTTATCAGTATGGTCAACACTTGGCTCCACGGCAGCATATCTTGACATGTGATAAGAGGATTGTCATTTCCAACATATAGATGACACATATTTAACTTTTTAAGTAGACCAAGTATGATACAAAATATTGAGCTTGCGCTAAAAGGTAAGACAACTTTTTGCATCAGATTATTATGTAGATAAAGCAAGGTTAGTTTTCATATAGACTACTTAATTTATTGAATGTAAGAAATGAGTTTTGGAAGTCTACTTTATTCAGTAAGTAAAGTCTATTTAATTTAATAAGTAAAGTCTATTTAATTTAGTCATACACACAAGAAATTAAGTAGCCTATACAAAGACTAACCTTGCTTTATCTACCTAATAATCTGATGCAAAAAGTTGCCTTACCTTTTTTAAGTAGCTCAAGCTCAATATTTTCATCAGTGTGGCGGAGTCTGGGAGGGTAAACCGTAGTTAAATACTGCAGGAGCTGATGAGATGATGAGAAGCAGGTGTGAGAGCTGAGCAGGTGAGGATCAACGGGGGAGTGGGCGGACCCAGCCTGCACAGACAGGGGAGACTAGACAAAACAGACACAGAACACGAAGGACAGGGAAAAACAAATCCTAACAATTTCAGGAAGCACAGCGTTTTGCCCACCAGACTTGTGCTACTACCATAGGAAAGTAGACGTGCACAGCTCCAGTGGCCATGGCGCAGCCAGAAAGCAGCAATGTCCGGTGGAATTCAGTAGTGCAGGTAAGTCTACAGGGTCATTAGTTGGGCACCTTCAATAACTAGCATTTCATTGAGTTGGGCCCATAACACAGAGGCTCAATATAATAATATATTTACTCGCACCCATACACTGGACAAAGCCCTCTAAAACAAGCTAATCAACTTTAGTCTCCAACATTACAAGCTAATGTAACCTATGTAACCTGGAGGGTATAACCCAGTAAGTTAGACAGTTAGATAACTACTGTACCCTGGTTCGACTCAAGGAGCGAGGGAAGACTAATGTACAATGATAAACACAAATGTTTATTTACACAATAACAAAAAGTGAAATCCATTCGGATTCAAAATCCCCTGAATAACCAACAAAAAAACAAACCAAAATAAAGTGTCCTTCCCAGCTTATAGCTGTTCTGATAGCAAAGCAAAGTTCAATAAAGTTCAGTCCACAGTCCATTTCAATCCATGTCGGTCAAAGTCTATTTAGTGTGTGTGCTACCTGGGTAGTGTGTGTGTGTGCGGTACGTTGTTCAGATCTTATCTGATCCAGGTGTGACTCTTCACAAAGATGAGGAAGATGGAGGATTGTGCATCCTCTTTGACTCCGTCTTGCCTCAGACGGGAACTCCTGGTCAATATCAACACCGTCCGAATCCATGTGGATCCAGCGAAAAAAATAATCTGCATAGCAGAATATAAAGTTATCAATCAATTTCTGTTCAGTATTATATTTTTCGTATCTCTCCTACTCAAATGCAAGCTATTAACAACTGTACTATGAGAAATAAAAAAAACCTCAAGTCACCATTAATGTGAGACTTTTACAGTGTTACATAAACCACATTGCACAATCTTATCTGTATCAATTATCATGTTTCAACCATCTGTAAGTATACATATCATATCACGTCATAAAAATTAGCGGACAATTTCCACTCATCAACCTTGAACATGGCGTCCAAAAATGGCGCAGTACAAATTACAGTTGTCATGTCAACAATCCCATTTAGAACTTAACTCAGCTTACTAACCCACTGAAACATCTTTGCAACATTTACGGTCAATCTCTGGTTGGTTTTTGTTGTACATAAGAACATTCAATATTAGCATAATGACTGAAAATGGGCTTATCAATTAGCATATTAGCACGTAGCATGAAAGCAGAAAACTCACCGGAGTCCTCGGTAAAGAAAACAAATCACAGCAATTTCTCCGGTCGCAGCCGCCCTGGAACTCTCATAACTCAGAAAACATACAACTCGTGTCCATGAAAATAAAACAATATTCTTCCCATAAACGTTAATAATCTGGCTCGTAACACATTGTTGTGGCAGCATGCAGTGAATTTCCCGTATCGACTGTACATGAAGCGCCCCCTTGTGGCTACTTAAAGCAACTACAGTCACAAACACAGCTCTCTTAATGAACTCGCACTTAATGAAAATGAATGAACATGAAATAAAAAAATATAATAATAAAAATATTTAATAATAAATATAATAAAATACATGTAATAAACCCAACCCAATTTTCATGGGGTTACACTAACATCACCAGCTAACAACATGTTAAGCTACTGAGCATGTTGCCTTTATCGTAGCAAGTTGCCTGGTCAATCAAATAGTTTTAATTCAAACATATTTGTATTCTTACAGGAAGAACAAAGTCTGATGCTTCCAAACAAAGCATCTCTGACATACACAGGTAGTATAGTTGTCATATTTTGAGCTGCCAGTGTGTAAACCTTTACCACACACAATTTACTCCTCATAACCTGTGTGAAGGTCATGAGCTGAGTCATAACTTTAATTGTGACCCATGATTCTATTTTGTAAGAGTAATTTCTTTTCTAATGGTGGATATCTCATTTAGGAATGATATGCTTCATGTTTGTGATGCAGTGTGTTCACCTGATATCGACATGACCGCACGTGTTCTCTGCGGTTCTGAGGGAAGAACAAATCGATGAAGACATTTGGTAACTTTATCCGCCACACTCACAATAAATACAGGGTCAAATATTGGTCTCCAGCATTTCTCTATAATTGAAACATACACTTCTAATTACTGTTTTACATTTTGTAATTTCTATTTGCAGATATGTAAAAATGTTCTCATGCAATCGGAAATGTTGGAAACAAGATCGTTCATGGGTGAATTTTATTTTTCAAAAGAACTGGATTCTTTTTCTCAGGGAGCAAAAGAGGGCAAAAATGTTTCATGTCAAGCTGCAAGATTGTATTCAGTGTTGCAATATTAGACAGCAGATACTTTTACAGATAAAAACAACCAACTGATCTCAACAGGACGTTTACATCTTAAGGTCTCAGCTGGGACCGGTATCGATGAACAGTGTAAGCATGTAGAAAGACTCAAAGAGAACATGGCTCAGTATGCCCCCATCAAAGAAGACTCAGCATCCATTTTCTTTCACCACCTGGATATCATTCTTTAGAAGGTGTCCAGGCTGTGAAAAAGCACAAACATAAGAAACCTTTGTCTGTTTAACCTGCTCTCTGCGATGCTTCTTTCCATGCTCCCTCTGCCTCCCCTACATTCCTGTCTGATGTCCCTAAACATACAAGATGCATGTTTGAGAAACATGTACAACCAATGAATTCCACCCATGCAATGATTCAAAATGGCTTCTTGACAGATGCAGACAGGCGTAGAAAACATTTAAATCTACCATTAAAGAAAACCATATGGCGAACATTTCTGTTAACAATCTGTGACCATGTCGGTATAAAAAGAACTGGATACACCGGTGGTGGCGTGACTTTGTTCATCCATATCAAACCTGTTGAGGCACATGAAGTCAAAAAGGTTTGATTTCTGGACATGAAATCACCCGGATCTTTTGGATATTGTGTAGCCCTTCACTGACTTGAATGTCACCAAAATGAGTTAATCATGCAGCAATCGAATTCTGTTAGTGAAAAGTCATTTAGCAGAGGTTT
Organism: Larimichthys crocea; assembly: GCF_000972845.2. Taxonomy (NCBI): domain Eukaryota; kingdom Metazoa; phylum Chordata; class Actinopteri; family Sciaenidae; genus Larimichthys; species Larimichthys crocea. Next base: position 2,553,565 of record NC_040021.1, read on the forward strand.
CGACGCTAACCATTTTGTGTCACGTGATGGACGCCAATTGCTGTCATTACAATTTTTAACCAACTATGTCAAAATGTCTTCAAAACCAGTGCTCTTCCTGGATGATTTTCTGTGACAGTCATTGTCAGCAATTCAGGTTTCACAGTTAAGGCTGACCACAGCCTTCATATCTCAATTTATTATGAAGCACATAAGGGAGTGGCAGTATCAGTGGTACATTTACACTTTACCTTACCGTACTTTACCTGGAAATTAACAAAGCAGAACAGACAACTGCATTTATTGTGGATGGGTTATCTTTGGCTGGTACCCAATTCGTTTAATAAGGTCTTTGTGCATCCCCATTTTGACCAGCTGGATATAAACGCTGTTATCTCCCTGATTAATTCAAGTAACTCAGATTCTTTGTGCATATAGTTATCATCTTGACATTATTGGCGATTACGCAAAAGTCTGTGTGCGTTTATGATGCTACCAATAAAACTGTGAACTCTTAAACCCTCTTGGTTGAGGTTGAGCACAAAGACAGAACACACCTTATGTTGAACGTAACCAAAATCTTATTCAGCAAGAAAACAAAGTATTGCACATTTCTGCAGTGATGCAATGTGGTTTGGCATGCCTGAATCCAGATGAAAGGTTAGCGTTGGCAGTTTTCACAGATTTACTGGCTGAGCAAATCTCGATTTACAGTTGTGCCTGACTGGTTTGTGGCTGAAAGCCATTTAGGGAGTTTTAACATGTTTTATATGATCTTACACCTGATTGTATCTTGTCCTTAATTAGGATTGCTACCACATTTTCAGCCACACTACCCGCCACTGTTTAATGATCATAGCTGATAGGGCTTGGAAAGGTGCAATAAAGTAAACTGAGGATTCTGGTGGCTTAGAAGTCTCGGATGTGGTTGCGGGACCTTTGTTCCACATCATTCCCTCTCATTCTGTCTTTATATCTTGTCACATCCTCTTTTGTTATTATAAGGCAGAAAAATGGCCGAAAATCTTTATCTTTATCTGATATACTGTGCAATGAATTCTCCCAGTGAAAGTTACTGGCAAATCAGCACTGCTAGAGGCTTGTGCTGATTTATTACTCACTAGTTGGTGAAAAACTTTTGTTGGACTAGCAAGTCAGGAACATGTTAGCGCTAGTAAGTCACAGTAAGTAACCCTTCAAGCTTCTTTCCCTGCACTGTGCTGTTTACTGCTCAGATATTTTGTTCTCAGGATTGTACATGTCCTCTATGACCTCATGAGCTTGCTGACAGTTTATAAAAAATTGCCTCTCTAATATCACACTCACCAACGGAACAATGAGTTCACACAGTTTACTCAAGAGACATTGACTCCTGTCTCATAACTGTCTGCAAACCCTTAAGTATACTATAGAGAAGGGTTAAATATGATTTATTCCATCTCCCTCAAAGACATGGGCTGTCTAGATGAGTTTTTTTTTAATTTCACTGAAGGCTCGATGCAACAGACAGATTTTAATGAGAGTGAATCCATTGATCATAGAAAATGCATTTAAATGAATTTATTATGTTCTTAACATGTCATGGTTTAAAAAACAGATGTTAACAGTAAGAGAGTGAATACATACTGGAACAAATTCCACTATTCCCTGTGGAGTTTTGACCACCAGTGGAGCAATGTTTTGCACAACGGTTGCATGCTACTCCACTGAAATTCTTTACGTCTCCATTTGCTGACAGGGAGTTAGCTGTGGGGCCCATGTTGACTCTTGGAAGCTCGGAAGTTAAGTTAGTTAACTAGTTAACCAGCCTGAATATCACATAAAGTACCGACAGGCCTGTAAAACTGTTCTTAACCCAGGGAGAAGGAAGATTATCAAATAAAGTCTGTTTGCTGGCCTGTGTAAAGCCAATCCATTTTTTATGAGAATACAATACTGGCAGCTCAATCAGCATGCAGCACAGCATGCAGGAATGCAAGCTGCTGATCTTGCTGCTATTTCTGCCTTTTGCCGTGTCTACAGCTGACTTTATAAAGCACACTATCCTCTGCTGTGCTGTGTAGGTCAGTCGCTGTATTGACTGAGAGTGTTTTTCAGGCATATTAAATCCAGTGACAGTTTCTGAGGTCAGAGCTTGGAGAAGTCACTGCATCCATGTCTGACTGGATCATGATGGATTTCTTTTTAAAAAAAAAACAGCACTTTCATTTGCTAACACAGTTCCATTACTACAACTTAAATGTGTACACAGTGTGTGTGGGCATGTAGTTGATTTTCTATTTACAGGTTTGGGGTGTGGGTGTGTTACTGAGGAAAGCAAAGCAAGAGAAAAACAAAGAAATTGAGGAATGTTGGCCAAGTAAATCAGACCTGATTTCTTTTTAAGCTTGCAGTCTGAAGGTATTCTCATTTGAGGAACTTCTCTACTTGGCTGTACTGGTAAAGAAGTCAATATATGTGGCTTTAATAGACTCTTATTAAAGGCAGAGCTGTTCCATCTAAAGTAAGTGCTAAAATACTGCGAGGATAGTGTGCCAAAGAGCGTGTTGTAGATGTAGTGAGAGGGAATCCATGTCATTTTTTTTCTTTGAAAGTCCTTCATTGGATGCACACAGTTTGTTCTGGATACAGATGCTAATTGCATTTTAATGTGTCATTAAAAATAAACCCATAAATCAAATGGTAGCACAGTAATTGGGGTTTAGAGACTTAGCGGTGGGGAGGGGGGGTATTCAGCACTGAGGTCCAGCTTATGAAGGCAGGGCATAATGGAAACAGCATGGACCAGATCCAGAATCCAGGATCCACCAAGACAGAATGCAGACAACGAAAATGCTTCCACTGGGGGAGACGAGCCAGGATGCCAGGAGCTTTGAATCAAAATATGAATGCAATCTGTTAAACCAACAGGGCACATGCAGGTTAAGCTGAGCTGCTTTCACAACTGCAACATAGTCAGTGTGTGTGTAGGTATCTCTGTGTGTGTATTTGGTGGTGCTGCACAGAAGTTGAGGTGTCTGGCTGTTATGTCAGATTCACTATCTGCAAATCAATGTCAAAGAAACCTGTAGTTTCCATTTAAAATCATTCCACTGCTCCAGTTCAGGTAGCAGTATGCAGCATATGTTTGAGACTAAAAAATAAGGTTCATTTATTTTCATACAACAAAATGCCTGTTATGATCAACTGGTCTAAAAAGTGAGTGTAACCAAGGTGATAATATATCAGAAGCCAGAAGTTAAAGTCTGTGTAAAGTAAGAATAAATGTGTGTTAGTCAAACCAAAGAAAAAAGTGTTATTAACCAGTTAGCCAAAGTTGATTAAAAATCATTCAAGTTTATGAAATTAGGTGTCAAAATCAGGTAAAATGAATTCTCAGCTCCAGGACTGTGGGGGCATGTCCTCTGAATGCTCTGAAGCCACACCCACTCATGGGAGCAGTTAAGCAGCCATTTTGAAGCGACTGAAACAAATTCAGAAAATGACATGACTAACTTTGAAACACTGAGTGAGATGAATTCATCTCTATCTCTCTGCTAGGGGTGCAGGGGTATGCTCAGGGTGGCCTCAGCGTGTCATCGAGCCACCCTTTAAGGACCGCCCACAAAATCCTGGACTGAAAACTGGTGAAAAACTGTTTTAACCTCCAACCCCACATTTCAGTAATATATTGTTTTCACGTGTTTTCAGTAACTGTTTTCCAACATATTTAATGTATTGAAATAAATATCAGAATTGCCTTTACACAAACCTTAAGATCAGGTCATCAGGTTATGCAAAATTCATTATATCACTGCAGAAGAAGAAGGTGAATGAAGGTGAACAAAGCCCTCCATAACCAGGCCCCCTTCCCACCTCACTGACTTGCTCCATCGGCACAATATACCCCACAGCCTCCTCTGTTCATCGGATGCAAACCTCCTGACTCCACCACCCAGGACCAAGCACTGAACTTGGGGTGACAAAGCCTTCTCTGTAGCTGCCCTCCTCTCTCTGGAACTCTCTCGCCAAACACATCTGTGACTGGAGCAATCTTCCAACATTGAAATCTGACAAAAACAAACCTTTTTAAAATTGCTTTAAATGATGCTGCTTTGATGTTTTTTTTATGTAAAGTGTTTTTGAGTATCTGGAAAAGCACTTATAAATGAAATGTATTATTTTTCTTATTATTATTCTTATAATTAAAATGATGTCATTAAGAGAGCACCAGTAGCAGGTCAGCCGCTGAAAAACAACGCAGGAAACCATGGGAGCCACAAGGAAAGAGCTTGTTGGTCATGTGACTTAAAATATTTTCACAACTTATTTTGACAAATAGTGTTTCCAACACTCTTTCTAGAAAAAGACGAGTATGAGTGTAAAAAGTGAAAATTGCAGTTTCCATCAAACTTGCAAATGTAAACACAGCTTGTCAGCTCATTCTGCTTGTCTCTGTGGCCACAGAATCAATGAATGCAGCTTTAACAGTTTGCCAGCTCAACGTGAAAGCTGTCAACATCATTTGTGTTCCACGATATGCTTGACAAGACATTTTAAAAATAAAAGTTAGCATATGTTTGTAGCAATTGCCACAATGACTGAAACAAAGAAGAGTGGCCCTCGGAGAAAGTAATGCAGCGACCGCCAAAATAAAAGCAAGAAAACCGATGGCTCACCGAAGCAAACTGAACAGAATGTACACAGAACTTGCGGACTCTATACATCTCTCTCTCCACACACAGACATACATAATCAAACAATCCAGAATTGAGAGGAATATATTTCATTTTTCGCAGGAAAGGTGGAAGATAAGCTGTTGAAATCTTCCCGTCAGACGTGGCTGCCCTGATCTGTTGTTTTAACAGAATTAGGAGGATCTGAGGTGGATTATTGTTGGGGCTGAACCAACACTGTGTAGGACTGCTGGGCTGCACTTAGATGTTCCATGCATTTTACACTGTTGTCAAAGTGACGTGACGAGGAATGAAAGGCTTTCCTGTGCACACAGGCGGAGACGTCGGGAGGAGGAATGTAGCATGCTATTGAACTCAGCTGGAGACAATGATTAAGGAAAAGACATATTACTGTTCGCCCTATGAATTGGGGATTAAATAAATTCCAAACTGATTACATTTTGGCAAGAGAAACTTTTTTCACTGAGAACTCACATTGCTTTGTTGTAACCCTGTCATGCAACTGTTGAGTGATTTGTCATACAGCGCTTATTTGGCAGGAGCTGAAATGGAGTTAAAACTAATCTGACAACTAACTTCTATTCTACACAGGCACCTGCACACTGCTGCAGTTAAAGGGACATTCTAACAAAAAAACATTGTGCCGTTCACCAGAGGAGCCAATGGTGTCTGATGTTTTTCAGTTCTGTTTGGTTTTCTTACACTTCCAGGCATTGTTCTCTCCTCTCTGACTTTGTTTAAATGGTGAAACTTGTGCTTCTGTCCGCACAAGATCAAAGAAAGTCCCTGTTGGTGCTGTCAGAAGTCATTCTGGGAAATGTAGGACTTACACAATGCAGAAAGGGGCAGGGGGACACATTGAAAAAGTAAAGTACTTACTGGATCATTTATTTTATTGTTTCCTGCATACTAGTTCATAATGCATTCATGTTGCATTATTAGGGCTGCTTTAATTCATCATGAGCTTATGATGTTATATCACATATCAGAAAGTCCAAGTATCTTAGGTACTTTGACTCAATGTCCTTTATTTTGCTTTCATGGTTACCAAATATATTATTTGCAATATGTTGCAGTTGCAATATGCAGTTAAAGATAACCTGTGAAGTTTATATTCAAAACACAATCAGCCTCGTAATAAAGATTTTTATATCTTCTGCTGAATTTCTTTGTAAAAAATGTAAATAGAAGAAAGCATTTACATCTTGAATCAAGATCTGTATAGCAAATAGATCCAACGTAACCAATTCAAACACCTGTGGGGTTGATCACACACAAGAATATGGAAATGTTGAAATGTTTAATATTTGGTTGGTTCCCTCTGTTAGTTGTGTTCTATTTCAGTCCCTTCGACTCTGAGACACTGCAGTTGTGGAAAAAAGTCTTGATTGGCTCGAACACATCACTAAATGTTTTTGACTCATTGGAGTGATGTTTATGGCATTACAGCCAACGTCAAGCAGTGAAATGTATTGTGTCACGTGCTTGTTATGTAGATTAATGTAGACAAACATAACAGGCAGTCACTCGATCACTGCATTATAGCATGACTAGTTATCAATCAGTGCACAGGAGTAATCAATACTATTTCATTCTTTTGTTTACTCTGTTACAACATCACTCTCACTTTAGCAATAAAAACAGCAAAATTTTGGAGACAAGTCAGTTCATTATAAATTCTTCTACATTTTCACCCAGGAGACCTCCTTTTGTTCTTTTGTCAGGTGTGTTGTGCATGTAATGTACTTTAATATTGATCTGTATCATTGCTAACTTGACTGCGGAGCGCTGACTCTAGAAAGATACCTTTTCGTATTTTGAAGCATGACGTTTTCGGTTTTCTGAAGTGTTCCTCAGCCCATGTAGCAGTATCCTTCAAACAACCATGTTGGTTTTAATGCAGTGCCGTCTGAGAGGTCAGAGGTCACCAACATTCAATGTCATTGTTGTGCCTTGCTCCTCACATGCAGAGACTCTCTGAATCTTTAAATGATATTCTAGATTGTGAATGATTTCATCATCTACAAAAAAAAAAAAAACGTTCTTAAACTGGTGACCTACATGTTATCGGCCTTTTTTTAACTGTAGAATTCAAGTTTGAGAAGCTGTTGTTCATTTCTTTTCTTCTTTTCATTTCTTTCACATAGCTGACTTTTTTTTGCCTTGTATTAGCAGTGTGAGCACACTTAGTAATCTAATGGTACGATCTCCAAATAGGCTAATAGTTGATTGTGGCCATAGAGTGTGTTAATACACTCCACAATAAGGCCTGTAAATTAGAATTCAATGTTGCTTTAACTGCATATCCCTGGATTTTGGAACAAATGTGATCCAACAGAAGCAGAAAGTAATGAGATTACACTGGCGCTTTAGTTCTCCAGTCTATTCTGTTGCTAAGTATCATTTGAAGCAGGTGCTCAGTGTTGTGTAGCAGATGACACTGTGAAAGTAACCTTCCTTAACCCTCACTGTGGCTGTCTGGAACAGAATGAAGCCATCGAGGTAATGTGGCTCTTTCAATTTGTGGTAATACTTTGTTGCCGGTGCTGTTCGGATTATTTTTAACAATAGGATATAACCTTAATGGAGAGTATTTTAAGGTAATGTAATGATCAATAATTGGAGAATTTATGAAGGGTGGATGAGTGAAAAGTAGTCATCCGTAAAAAGAAAATCAGCCAAATTATGTCTTTAAGAGGAAATAAGGATGGAATAACTCACACAGACAGACCCTTAATGTGTGTCTCTATGTAATTTCCTCTCTCCTCCACCTATTTATGTAAAAATTTAAGCAGGAGCAGAAACGACTTGAAGAAGCTAGCCTGGACAGAGGGAGGAGAGGGTAGTGGAAGGGATGATGTGTGTTTTAAAATTCTAGTCATTTTTGTTGTCATCCCATAGCAATGTGTCACTGTCAAATGCTTTATCTGTCAGCTGCACTCTTGCCCATAGACAGCCCTGGGCCTTGTGGGAGACTTCACGGTGGCTTTTTTTTTCTTTTTTCCCCCCACGTCTGCCTGTGGCAGGTGTGGAGTCATCACAACTCTATTAGCTTCACCATGGCAATAAAAACACATTAACCCGTTACTCCGAGGACCGTGCTCATTACCCTGCTGGGGCTCTAAGAAGCTCTCTAGACTAAGATGTCTACTAATGGAGGCCTGGCCTATATCTACGTACAGAGTCATATCAAAGGTCTAGAAAATGTGAACACCTCAGAGTCTAAAAGGTCAATTTATGATTGTTTCAGGTTTGTCTACAAACACTTCTTCACTAAACCTGAAGGACCTGAAACAATTCTGGTTCCACTTTTAATCAGATCAGTAAACACATCTAAGAGCATGGTGACATCACTACAACAAAGAAGCTAATTCATTCAGATCATAAATGGGCCTTCCAGGCACAGGTCCAGGGACCCAATGAGTCAGGGGACCACTAAGCTTGAACCTCTGTTTGAAGTTAGTAGGTCTCTTCATTAGAAGGTCACAGGGCTGATCCTTTAATATCAAGTATCTGCTCATCAAATGTTGATTTATTTGGTTGATTTATTTGTCCCTGTTATGGCTGTATATTGCGGTAAGCCTGCATTAAACTGCAGCAATTTAAACATGATAGTTAGAGCAGCAGTTTCTTAAGATTAAACCCGGGTCAAAGGTTTCTTTAGAAGCTTCCTGTGATATTTTGTAAAATTTACCACAGTATTGTGTCTAATACCCATAGAGAGGAGTGGAACTATAGATCTGTTGTGGCAGGAAGGATAAGGGAGTAGTGAGATAGTCAACCAATTCCAACATCAATGCAGCGTAGAGCCATGTGCACATATACTGTGTACTTCTGCCTTTCTGTTCAGTACATCAGGACATTTGACCATCATTCAGAGTGAAGAATCTGAGGCACAATAAAGACATCATCTTCATCAACATGTTAGTATGGACAGATTCCTCTCTGTAAAAAAGAAATTCAAGTTGGAGCTGTGAAAAGCACCAACACAATGACCTCTCCTTTGTGTCTGTTCAGGCTCAGCTGTTATCGAGTTCATTCAGACCGAAAAACTGGAGGAGGCCCATCCTCGGTAAGTCACAGGTAGTATTTTGGACCTTTGAAGGCCTCTGGTATCAAACCCTCAGCTGGAGTTAGAATTAGATCACACTCTACTCTGAGGCTTGCAAGGCTGCCTTACAAAAAGATGAAATCCCCCTTCACTCTCCCCACCAGTGCCATCTTTTAACAAAAGACAAGCATAATAGGTAGCCACATACCACACTCGGCCCTCTCTGCAGGCATTTCCATCTGCACCCTGATAAAGAGGTCTATTGGTGCTCTTGTCGGGCGGGGTGGAGGTCTGACTGGTTCACCGCAGGGGTTTGTCCACCTCCCTTGCTGTCCTCACTAATCCGGGTCTTGACAACCGGTGAGAGGACCAATCAGAAGATGCCTGGCAGGTCCTCTAAATCCACCCAGGTCAGGGATAATTAGCCTGTGGATTTCTCTTTCTTTCTACTGTCTGAACATGTCTGAGAACAGGCCGGCTGGGAGAGACACATTTGCCTGGTCTCAATGGAATTATAGAGGTGCAGAATGGTGAGGGTCAGCTCCTTGTGTCCCAGCTTCCAGGCCTCTCCAGGAGATCAAAACGTGGCCCCTCTTCTTCTCCCTCTTCTCCTGTTTTTTTTTTTTTTTTTTTTTTTTTTTTTTGCATGAGAATATTGTGCGTCTGCCTGGAGATTTGGCAATGATTAAAAGCCCTGTTTAAGAAAAGCCACGTTCTATTCAAATTCAGCCTAACCACCATCCATGCTATGTTGTTCCATCAGTAATTGTTTTGGAAAACCTATTTTTTAAGAAATATATACGTTGGAAGGAAAGTGCAACCTTTTCATGTTAATTTAGTTTTGTCTGAACTAAGACAGTTCAGAATCAAAGGGAGTCATCAATAAGAAGTATTTCCCTCTAATCCTCCCTTCAAGGAACAGTAGGGACAGAAAGAAATCTCCAAAACAGAGTACAGTCCCTATAAACCTACAAAACACAAGCTCTACTTACTAGCTTTTACGAGCGACCACAGCATAAGGTGTGAAGAGTTGTCATAGAGACGGATCTGATAAGAATGGAAGGTAATTCTTGGTAGTTTGACAAAGTAAGTCCAAAATGAAGGTCCACATACTGCTGCTTTTTCCAGAACTTTCAACCTCAGTGCTTCCAATTTGACATACATTTGAACTAGCCTCCTTTTAAAACTTACACATCATCTGACAATACCACTGCTTCTCTCTCACACTCATCGACTACTTTCAGGGCCTAACAACACTCACCATTAATAAATGATTACTTGGGCACACTTTTCAGAAGACTATTCAAGTGCTTTTATTTCTTTGTCTGGGAAAGACGATTCACCTGCTTTCATCTCTCACTCTTTAACTGACAATTCATCTGCGTTCATGACTAAACTGAGAGTCGCTGCTAACTTCTTCTACATCTTTTCAGTGCTTAACAACTTATAGTTCCACTGCTTCATCTTCATTTTTTCCCCGTATTCTTGGTGTTACGTGCCGTAGTGGGTGTGTCTTGTGTCGTAGTGGGTGTGTCTTGTGTCGTAGTGGGTGTGTGTCCTGTTGTCTTCTGCTCTTGATTGCAGGTACCGCCCTTTTTCCTCTCCTCCCTCAATCAGCTGATTGACTGATCAACGCCGGTAGGCTATAACTGCCTACCGGGTGTCTCAGTGTGGTGTGTGATCCCGCAGCGAGTGGTTCGTGGTGCGTGGTGGTGTGTTCCCGGAGAGAATCGGAGAGAGTGGTTCATTTCGTGTGGCTTATGATCGTTCCTGGCACTCATCGTGACGTTTGAGATAGCCTTTACTTTACGTTGTTTAACTGTGTTTTTGAATAAATCCCTGCACTTGCAGTCGGTCCTTTGTTAATCCCCTTGTTTTTGGGTCTTTTCTTTAATTGTTACTTCCCTGAATTCCCCTAGGCTGAGTCTTGCCCTGTCGGGTCGTAACAATTTTGGGGGCTCGTCCGGGATCTATTCCCGCAGTTGTACTGTTTAGTGTTGTTTGTTCGTGATTAGTGTTTGTTTTGCGGTACGTATTGGTGTTTGTGTGTTTGTGTACCTGCAGTCTGTGTGACGTCATTGACAGCTTCTCCGGACTACACAGGTGAGTACCCAGCTGGGTTGGGTTACAGCCCGCCTTTCCATCGGGTGCTCTTTTGTTATTTTGCCTTTTTTGTTTTCGGGGTAAACTCCGGGCGGGGACTTTGGTCTCTGGCGGGGGCTGGCGTTTCAGGGTTTCGGCCGCTGATGTGTTGCCAATAAGACGCCTCGAGCCCGGCACGCCCCAGAAGATAGATAGGTGAAGTTTGTGGTAGGCAGGATCTGGAGTTTGTCTGTCGTGACGGCTGTTGGTGCGTGGCCTTGCACATCATACGCGTCGCATTACCGGAGTGTTTGATGATGGCAGCGTTTGACGTAGAAACATTTGCGGCTGATCCATCATTGATTGTTTTGGAGAAATGTAAAAAGAACGATCTACGTGTGGTTGCGGACTACTACGGTGTTCCGGTTTCTAGCGCACTTGTTAAGGCTGAGCTAAAGGCGGTGCTTTTGGATGAGTTGATCAGCAGGGGGGTTCTTAGCTTGCCGGTGTCTGGGGATGCTCTGGTTGGGACCGCAGCCTCTCCAGGTGAGGGCCGCCCGGCGAGAGAGGCCGAGGCCGAGCAGCTGATTACACCTGTTGTGAAGGAGGTGAGGACGGCGGGGAAGCCGGTGACAATGCCCCATTTCATCCCATTCTCCGTGGAGTCAACTCCTGGCTCAAAAGTGGACGCCAGACTGAAAGTCCGTTTAGCTCGCGTGCAATTAGAAAGAGAGGAGCGCGAGCGTGAGTTTCAGTTCCGTAGGGAGCTGGAGCTGAAGAGGTTGGAGGCAGACACAGCTGTTAGGCTGCGTCAACTGGAGCTACAGGTACGCACAACTCACGTTGGTGAGGTTCAGTCCGCGGCGTGTCCACCTAACACCTTTGATGTGAGCAAACACATTTCTTTGGTCCCTGTATTTCGTGAGGCAGAGGTGGAGAATTATTTCGGCGCATTTGAGCGCATTGCCACTGCGTTACGCTGGCCAGAGGATGTGTGGGCCATTTTACTGCAGTGTAAGTTGTCAGGCAGAGCTCAGGAGGCCTGCTCTTCCTTGTCTGTAGAGGATGGCCTTGATTACAACAAAGTAAAGAGTGCTATTATGCGGACATATGAGCTGGTACCTGAGGCGTACAGACAGCGCTTTCGCAATCTGCGTAAAGTGTCCAATCAGACCCACATTGATTTTGCCAGGGAAAAGGGCATTCTCTTCGACCGGTGGTGTGCTGCTTGTAAGGCTGACGATTTTCTCGCGGTGCGTGAACTGATGTTACTTGAGGAGTTTAAAAGTTGCGTCTCTGAGCGTATCGCGGTTTATTTAAACGAACAAAAAGTGTCCACTTTGCAGCAGGCTGCCGTCTTAGCGGATGAGTTTGCGCTCACACACAAAAGTGTGTTTGCTAAACGTGAGTGTGACAGTTTTCCGAAGTCTGGTTCGCAGATGTCAGCTGCTGTGTCTTCTGCTTCCAGGGCTGATCGGTTGTGTTTTTATTGCCACGAATCGGGTCATTTGATTGCCGATTGCGTTGCCTGGAAGCAACAGCAAGGGCCGGTTGCGATGCCACCAAAAGCTGTGGGGCTTATTAAAACCTCTAGTGACGAGGCTAGAGCATCAGGGGTGCCTGACTGTTTTAAGCCTTTTATATTTAACTGTTTGGTGTCTCCTACAGGACACACCGAGGACCAGCGGCTAGTCACTGTGCTACGTGACACTGCCTGCTCCCAGTCCCTCATTCTGTCCAGTGTGTTGCCACCTGGTACCAAGTCTGACGCCAGTACTGTGGTTAGGGGAATTGGGATGGGTCTCATCCCCGCACCACTGCATCGGATCCATGTGCAGTCGGAGCTGGCAACTGGTTATTTTCATGTGGGTGTCCGCGCTAGCTTTCCCATTGAGGGTGTGGATTTTATCATGGGTAACGATATAGCTGGCGGTAAAGTTTATCCTGTCCCCAAGGTCGTTGCTGAGCCCATTCCAGAGTCAGATCATGACGAGTTGGCTAAAAAACATCCTGATGTTTTTTCGGTTAGTGTGTTGACAAGAGCTGAGGCCCATGCGCAGGTCCAGAAACAGGGGGTGTTGGTTTTGCCACCTACACCTGAGTCCGCTGTTCCGTTCACAGGTCCCTATGGAGTGCAGAGAACAATCCCTCACACAGGTCGTGTCGTCCGGACGCCCAAGCCTCGAAGGAGAACTCGTTGGTGCCACACCCATGATGCACAGCAATCTTGCTGGTTGTCCAACTCCGTGTGTAAGGCAGCTCAGTGTCGAGTTGTAATCGACCCCTCTACTGTATACCCCACTTTGTATGGGCATGTGCCATCTCATATGTTAGGCAGGTATTAATATAGTGTTTATAATTTTTCGTTAATGTAGTGGTGTTTGTGTCAATCTGTGGGTGGGGTTCTTTCTTATTGGTGGGGGTGTTACGTGCCGTAGTGGGTGTGTCTTGTGTCGTAGTGGGTGTGTCTTGTTGTTTGTGCTCTTGATTGCAGGTACCGCCCTTTTCCTCACCTCCCTCAATCAGCTGATTGACCGATCAACGCCGGTAGGCTATAAATGCCTACCGGGTGTCTCAGTGTGGTGTGTGATCCCGCAGCGAGTGGTTCGTGGTGCGTGGTGGTGTGTTCCCGAAGAGAATTGGAGAGAGTGGTTCTTTCGTGTGGCTTATGATCGTTCCTGGCACTCATCGTAACGTTTGAGATAGCCTTTACTTTTCGTTGTTTGAACTGTGTTTCTGAATAAATCCCTGCACTTGCAGTCGGTCCTTTGTTAATCCCCTTGTTTTTTTGGTCTTTTCTTTAATTGTTACTGGCCTGAATTCCCCTAGGCTGAGTCTTGCCCTGTCGGGTCGTAACACTTGGAAAGACATTTTAACTGCTTTCATCTCTTACTGTTCAACTGGCATCTTGCTTTTAATCTCATAGGCTAGTCTTCAGCTGACATTTCATCTGCTTTCATTTCCACTGCTTTCAGCTTTTACTCTTCAACTGATATTTCAAAATGTTTCATACACTTCAACTGCTATCAGCATGTACAGATAGACAGTTCCACTGCTTTTATCTGTTGTACTTTAACAGTGATGGTATTTGGTGATATTTCTACAGTAGCTAAATTTACTACAACACTTGAACAATTTCAGCTCAGTTCCTGGCTTGAACTTTGACTACAATCACTCAGCACTTACAGACTTCAACTTCTTTCTCTGCTTCCATTTGAACTGTTGATTTTTTCAGTATTTGTATTTTTAAATCCTGAATTTCAGCATCTTAATTATTTCAACTGCAAACGTTTATCAGGTTTCTTTAGAGAATGTGATATCTTACAAATCATCCTTCATCATTAGAAGGAATGCTAATTATTCCACACTACAGCACAGTGCTCATTTCTAATTTTACTCTCCGACAATGTGTCCACAGATGGTGATTCAGGAGCTCTGTAGGAAAGTAACAAGAAGGATACTGAAGCTACATTACCAACATTGATATTACCCAACTCCGAGCCCCTTACTTCATTCCCCACCCATTCAAGAATCACATTAAGGTAGCGGAGAGCTGTTTTATTGCTTTTAACTTTTCAATTAGAGTGGATAATTTGTGTCCACCTACTTTAGATTAGATTTTAAATGAGAAACACGTTGTGCCATTAATTATCACAATTCTTATTTTGTGGACAAAGCTCTTTAACGTCCAGCTGAAAAGAAGAGTGAAGAAAAGGAAGGGTGGGGAAAAAAAGATGGAGAGAAGGAAAAAACATGTAAATGTGATGAACAGCACCGGGGACTGCCGGCCAGTAGACAAGTGAAGTGATTAGCGCAGTAATAGCGAGAGGGCTATGACAGTGATGGCCTTTCAAAGAGCGCGCTTGCCTCGCCTGGTGGTGTGTCTGTCAGACTACCTGACACCCTGACGTTGTCCATGCTGTGCTGAGATGTGTGTATGTGTGTGTGATTCTGACCTGAGGTGATGTTGGTGAGCTATAGAAGATGTTTGCTCCTTCGTTCAGCTTCCTTCCTTCCCACCAAGCTGAGGAGCAAACACACTTTCAGCTCTAAAAGTGGGTCAGGCTTCTGTGCAGCTCCTGCTGCGGTTTGTCTACAGCACCGCTCTTGCCTGTGGACAGTAGTGTGTGTGTGCGCAGTGAGATAGGCATGAGATGCTGCAGGAAGGCACAGCAGCAAGGCCAGTGCTGTATATGTACATGTACGCCTTATGGCATAACACTTCATTCGTATAATATACCTGGAGTAGTAGAGGCAGACTATCCAAATAAAGTGTTCTCAAAATTTGGAGAATATTGAATAAAAGTTTGAGAATACTGAAACTTGAGAGCATAGAATCAACTGATTAATAACTGCTATAACAAACACATGGACAACAGACAAATCAGAGCTTTATGGATTTAAAGAAATGTTGACATCATCCTTCTTCATAGCTAGCCAGCTACAGCCACATCCATTAAAAATGGCCACAGAAACACTGTGACAAAAATGGATATGATGGATGCAGCTGCAGATTGTTGTATAAATAATAAAAATAATAGTAGAAATAAATCTGTATATTTCTGTAAGGAAGGGATGTATCTGTTAACCATATGAATTATCTGTATCTCTATCTGTACTCAGACCGGGTCAGGGCCGAATTGTGAAGTAAAATGTAATGAAGAGTTTTCATACTCAACATGATTTTTTAACTTTGAATTTTTTTAAGATCAGTCTGTTTTTTTTTTTTTTTTTTTGGTTCTTTAAAAAACAAATATTTCCACACCACACCAGCTGTGTGTGTGTGTGTGAGAGAGAGAGCGTATGTGTAACTTAATTTGCAATATTATTTATACCACTACTACCACTATAACTTAATTTGCAATATTATTTATACCACTACTACCACTACTTTTTTAATGAAATACAGCAAGAAAGTGTCACACACTCAGTGTGTGAAGTAAAAAAAACTGGTTAGAGCCAGCTGACGGTTTAAAAAAGAAAAAAGAAAAAAAAATCTCTGTCAGGCAGAGACGCAACGCGAGTAGCACTCTACCAAGCACCACGTCAGAACGAACCCAGGTTTACCAGAACTCTAAACAAACCTGAAAAAACCCTAAATGTTAACGGAAAAGAGCCATGAACCTGAGTGACTGAGGGAGAGACAGAGAGCTGTTCTGTGTGAGTGAGCGGAGCGGGACACAGCAACACAATACATCTGTATGTGTGTAGGAGAGGGGCTGTGACTAGCCTATCACAGAACGCAGACACAGTCAGCTACCCAATGAGGATGTTCATTCAATCCGAGTACAGATATTGACTCGTATTACTCATAACACTCGTACTCTGCAAAAGTTCTTTATCCGTACAGGATACTCGTTTCAGCCGAGTATCTGGCTTAACTCTACTATTTACACAATATCACAGAAATGTAATATAACATTCATAACTATGTATTCACCTCCACCTGAAAAACCCTTTGTCTCTACAGAGAGCGGGTCCACTTCCAAGGGGTCGGCCATGTTACACTGCTTTGTTTCTACAGTAGCCCAGAATGGACAAACTAAACACTGACTCCAGATGTTGTTTTTTTTTTTTTTTTTTTTTTTTTTTTTGCATGTTTTGCAGCCATCGTATTTTCTCCTACATGCTCGGAAGGGGAAATGAGGTAATGGGTATTCAGTTGGTTGCAGTCTCAAGCCTCACAGCAAGATGCCACTAAATCCTACACACTGGACCTTTACGTTCTGCTTCCAGCAGATGCTAACGGTCGCTTATACCTGGATAACACCGCTCACTCCAACACACTAGAATATCTAAACTGTGTATCACCTGCTTTGGTGATGCTGAACTTTTTTAGGACCTACTAGTCAAGAAAGTGTGAGTTTGGATCTGAGAGAGGGGAAGCATGCATGCATACTGTATATGTACGGTATATGTCTACATCTATATGTGTATGCTTCTACATATCTACATATATATATATATATATATATATATATCTACATACTGTGTGCATGGAGTTCCTCTAGAGTCCTGGGCTGCTTAACATGTGATAATAACCCCGCTGGCTGAATTTAAATCAGATTACTGTGCTCTCTCGGGACAGCCTGCGTGTGTCCCTCACATTAAACAGCTCTTCTTCGTCTCCTCGAAGCCACATCCTGCTGCACGAGCTTGTAGAGAAGCAGAGGTCTGTTAGCTCCGAGGTGTTTTTTTTTTGTTTTTTTTTACACGCCTCTGAGGAAGTAACTCATGCATGTTTTGGTTTGACAGGCAGATGTGATGATCGGCCTCACGAGCCAGAGGTGGCTGACAGTAGTGCGGCACGCACACCCTGACCAATCCAGAATGAATAGTTTGTAACGTGACTTTAATACACTCAAGAGCACACACTTATTGCAGCACTTCTTAGTTCTGCCTGGTTTCATGTTTGACTGAAAGTACATTCTAATAAATCTTCTGTGGCGTGTTTTAGTTAGTTTTTTTAATGAATATAACTTTGTTCACAAACCAAAAAAGGGCTATTAGACGAGCTAAGCCTTCCCTTTGATTTAGACTATAGCACCAAGTGGTACGGTCTCAAAAGAAAACACACCCTCAGGGTTTTTTATTTCACATCTCTGCAATTCCAGCACACTGACCTAATTGTAACCTGTTTTCCACACAGAGCGCTTTTTCATTTCCTCCATCGTCTTTTGAAGTTGTAGCAATAAAAAAAAAGAAAAAAAAAATCTGTTAATCTGATGTATTCAGATGAGCAAATATTTCTTCGGAGGTTGAAATTACAAAATATAATGAAAGTCGTACTCGCTTAAAGGCCCTGCTTTGTACCTCACAGGTATGTGCTGAACATTTTGTCTTCATTGATTTCAATCT
Source organism: Larimichthys crocea (assembly GCF_000972845.2). Taxonomy (NCBI): domain Eukaryota; kingdom Metazoa; phylum Chordata; class Actinopteri; family Sciaenidae; genus Larimichthys; species Larimichthys crocea. The sequence continues at coordinate 2,571,211 of NC_040021.1, forward strand.
GCTTCAAGATTTTAAAAATCTCCAGGTGAAGTGCAGCCTTTCAGAGCAGAGATACATAATTATTCATTTAGCTTGATTAAGACTCTCCAACACCGTGTTTACCTGCAATTTTATATGTTTTATAACAGAGAAGAAATTATAATAAAGCCTTGGGTACACACCTAGGGTGTGTGATTTGGGTTGGAAAGCATGGATGTGACTCCAGTAGAGTTTATTACATGAAGGTGAAGCAGACATGTCGATAGGTTTATGGAGTTCTTTTGTGGATTTACACACAGAGCATGTTTGGCATTCATTCACTCTCTTGTCAGGGGTCTTGCATGTGATGCAACGACACTGTCATGCACCAGCCCAGTCTTCCCCTCAGAGGGCCTGTCTTCAGGGTGAACAGTGATCTTACAGTGTTAAATGGATTGCGGTAAGTGCTGCTTCCATGTGAAGACTCTGACTGCCCTCTCTCCTAGTCAGTGATGCTACACTTTAAAATAAGATGCTGCAGGTATAACTCTAGTATAATTGATGGATGTGCACAGCATGTGGTCAAGTTAGCAATAATAAATATGCAGCATCCATGCAGCAAAAGATTGTGACGTATGTTTTGTAACTTACACAGAGTCACTGTTTACCTTTGGTTTCACGTGGGTTACAAACACTGTCCCTGTGAGTCAAAGGCCCCTTCGACAGCACATCGAAACATTAAGCTGTACAGGCGAGTTCAGACCTGATGGTACCTACAGTATCATATTTTGAAGCGTGGGGCTTCTATATTGTAGTGCACTGCAGTATTTGATTAGTTGGGAGCAAGAACAGGCTGTTTCATCTTCCACCTCACTGAAAAGATGTTTTGCCTTGTGCGTAAGGGTTGTAGCCATGAACTAATAAACGGAGCATCTTTGAACGTTGAAATACATAGTGATGGTAATATTTCTCCTACTCATTCAAAGAAAGAAAGAGGGACAGAGTTCTTTTTCAGCTCAGTCACTGAAAAACACTAAAGACTGGGTGTCCAGGCACACCTGATATATCATGTATGTGCAGCAGCATGAAGTGCAAAGCGGTTGTGTGAATAAAAACATACATTAAAGCGTGTGGTGATTAATAAATACACTCTCCGCCAGACACATCACTGGTTTCATCACCCTGAAACCGCTGAGCCAACGGCAGTGGCACATGTCAGCAACAAATGGATGCTTCTTCAGGAAATGATATTGTTGTCTGAATGTCATGTCAAAAATGTTCATACCGTGTTTTAATTGATGGAACAGCAGTTTCTGCTCTCTAATGCATTTCAAAAATAAAACACGAAACCACTTTGCTAAAAAGAAAGTTGGAGAGGAGGCAGTGACCCGCGGCATGAATGAGCTCCGGTAATCCATCATCTACTGCATAAACAGCAGAATACAGAGTTATAACCAGTGTGATGGGTGAAGAGGTGTGTGCGGTTATTTTGTAGCAGTCTGGTGCCATTTGCCAAACACAGTGAACATCCAGGTTTCCTTGAGTCAGTATCAACTATGGCATCAGGTTTTACATGACATGCACATTTGACAGCTAGTGCTGCATGCCCCACAAACATCTCTTTAACATGTCAACTCAAGTCACTCACTGACGTCCTTGTTTGAGACAATGACACCTGATTATTCATTGGTTGCCCTGCTTGTTATGTTTTGAGAAACTGCGCTTCCGTAGCAGGTAGTGTAAGCAGTCCCCTACAGTATGATAACAGCGAATGGGCATAGGTAATATGACTGGGAAGAAGTTCGGTATCCATGAGCACAGAGCACTCGGCACGTTCCAAAGGCTGACCAGAGACTAGAAAGGAGATTTGTTCAGTCATTTACGCCCACTAGTCATGGAATGGTGCGCTACTTTCAGATATCTGATGGCTAAATTGACCTCCAGAGAGTCTTCACCAGATCCATGGCTTGAAGTTGGCGGTAGGGTCAAGAAAGAAGAAGTTCTGTATCATATGACACTTTTTATCTCAGCACCCAGCAGCACCCAGCACAAGTTTGTGAGGGTTCACTCCGTAAGACCAAAGGAAAAGAGTGAACATATGTGCATGTCCGTTAAGCACGCAGCTGATTTTCCCCCACATTGGCTTTGTATTGTGCTCCACTGGCAAAGAGGCCAAAAGACATTTGTTAAAACCACAAAGACACTTCCAATAAACCACAAACTACTGGCCACACCACTAGCTTTAGAGAAATTAGGCCAATTGAATCTGAGAGACAGTTTAACGGCCCCCTCTCCTCCCATCAAGAGCTCAAGCAATTTTATCCATGTTTTGCAGCTTTTGTAATTCAGCCTCCGCTCAAACACCCCAAGATACTTGTAATTACTGACAATAATTGAGTTTGTGTCGATGTGAAACACAGCTTGGGCTGGACGGGACTGGGAGGAGAGTGCATTTGTTGTGCTCGTTTGGCAGAATGACAGTGATCCAAAGCTGCAAAGACAACAAGCGCGGCACCTATTTAAATGTTTGGTGAAATGAAATTAAATGTGACACAATGAGAGGAAAGGGGAGTGGACCCCACAGCCTCATCCAGGGTGCTTGTAATTAACTTGTGTGTGACAGAAACACAATTAATACACAACGGTGTTTATGACAGCTGCACTAACGTTGCAGTGCCACGTTTCCATCAGTCAGTGGGGCTCATTGTTTCTCCTGTCTGCCTCTGATTGGAAAAGTTTACCTTAGAACATTCTCCGATGGCAGACTGTGTATCCCATGTGTTATTTGCATGTAGTCAGAAAGAGCTTATATGTGAATTGTTGTATAATGCATCAATTTTAATTTCCTAAAGCAACAGAAGCTCTGAGATTAGGCAGTATCTGATCAAACAATCGCTGCTTTGGTTCCCCAGGAACACAATCTGGGAAGTGAAAGAGTTCTCCCTCATAACAAGACAATAAGCCTCCAACTGCTCTGGTGGAAACTGCAAACTAGGGAAACTATAAAACAGTGGCTATAGCAGGCAGCTCCCTGGTGTAATTGTGTACTACAAAGTGAGTGCGAGTGGAAAAAAGCAGAACTTTGTGCTCAGCAGACCTAGCTCGTGTAAATACAGGTAAAAAAAAATCACAGCAATCACGTCTGTTTACACCTACATTTACAGTATGTTTGAGGGGCTCCGCTCCGCTGCAACGCCGACATCTCTTGGATCGCTGCTTGGACTGTGTGTATAGAGTGGCAGGTTGTGTTCAATGCAGTGCAGCTGAGTCTGCAGGGAACACTGGCGAGGCCGAGGGTCAAACCATTGGCTGACCAATGCGCCAGTCCTGGTGTCCTCTAGAGTCGTCCAGCTGTGTAAATGAGCGCCAGAGCAAGACTGCCAACAGCCAGGCCATATCACACACATGTAACCAAGGCAATGTCCTTCCACCGGTTGAGGTCAGTGTATTTATTTTCAGGCTTTGTCACAGTCGGTTTCTTTTGCCATGTGACTATGTGATGGTGTTGCAAACAGCCTTCTCTGGAGCCATCTGTTTGGCCTTGGCCAGCTGGAAGGGAGACCGGGCAACGGGCTGCTCGGTCTCCCAACCTCTGCTTCAATCCCCTGGACCTCTGCAGGCTTTAGGGAGACCAGAAGCAAATCATGAGGGAAACTTGGAAGTCAGTTCACACTAGGGATGGATTCCATGGTCTGACTCCAGAAAAGCTTTTGTGCCATACCTTCCCACACACACACACACACACACACACATATACTGTGCAACCTTACATCCTGCAACAAAGCCCCCCAATCCTTGGAAAAGTTGCCCTGTTGAAATATGTTCAGTTTTTATGAACTTGTATTTCTCTCTTAAGTAGTCAAAAAATAAATGAACACAAACATCACTGAAAATCTTTTTTTTTATTATAAATGAATTTCTTGTTCAATATTTAAGGGTGGCATGGTAAGAAGGTTCCTGGTTCGAACCTCTCGCTCAGCTGGGATAGGCTCCAGCTCCCTGTGACACCTATGAGTGGTTACTGAACATCGATGGATGTATGTTCAATATTTGAAAATTCAATTGTATACAACAGAAGTTTATTAATAATTTATTATGTTGTATTATCTCATAATGATGACACAGGAGTCATTAAAAGTCCATGACACACTGCCTTGAAAATGCCTATGTGGTATAACCCTCTCCCCACTACATAATGTACTGCATTACAACAATTATAATTATTTATATTATCAATTTTCCATTTCACTTCCTCCTCTGTTTATAGATTTTTGTCTCATTCACCTACCACTGTATATATTCTGAACACTACTGCATTTGTGTGTGTGTGTGTGTGTGTGTGTGTGTGTGTGTCCATGTAACCATAACGGAGTCTGTGCGGACGTAGGTGGGTATATTGTGTATACCAGTATGTTATGTTAGGTTTTTTCTTTGGGTATTAGTTTGGATATTTGAGTATTTGTTTGGTATTAGTTAGAATGTTTGTTTAGGGTATTGTATGGGTATATGTCTTGTTGACTTGTTTTGATTATCACATGTTGATTTCAGTTGATGATGTTGATTATATGTTGTATATATTGTCTAAACTGTTAAAAAATATATACAGTATTTAATTATGAATCAAAATATGTCACGTTATAATAATTTTATTGAGGCATTCCTCTTCTTTGTATTTATTCTTCTGGTGGGAACTGGTTGCTATAGATACAGTAATAGCATGCTATTTCCTATATTTTCCCGTGTACCTCCCCGAGCACACTTCCACAATTGGCAAACCTTTGAGATCCCTCTGTGTGATCCTTGAGGGCCGAGAAGTCTTTGGGCCTGTCATATTTAGTTCATATCCCACGGGGCCTGATATTTTTGCCATGTGCTTCCTCAGTGTAAGGTATTAATCCTCATTAGGCTGTAGCGAGGCGCTCATTGACTGCTCCGAGGTCTTTGAACCTGGGGGATGCCTTCTGTTTCAAGGGTTGTGAAAAGCAGCCCAGTTCTGTCCAGGGAGAGCCCCCACCCCGAGGAGACAAGAGTGGAAACATGCTGTTACTGCTGAGGATAATGTGACATGTTGTACTGTGCTCTTTTCTGTGCTAATAGGGATTTAGTCTACCTATTCCATTATCCATATGACATATTGGGATGTCATGTACATGCACACTGGTGTCATGTTAGGTGTGACATTCACCCTGAGTCCACATGAAATTTGCAGCTATGTGCATGTAAAAATGTCATGTTTCTATCTGAAGTGCATAAAAAAGCTGCAGTGTGTGAGCTATGCAGGCTTAACACTAAATCCTGTTTGTCTTTTTATATTGTCTTTTTTTATTGCCTTGTGTTTCTCTTCTTAATGCTTTTTATGTCCTTTGTGAAGCACTTTGAATTGCCTTGTTGTTGAAAGGTACTATACAAATGGACTCTCCTTGCCTAAAGAATATGAATCATGGCCAAAAACTTTACCCTACACAAAATATCTTTTATCAAAGTATAACCACAAAATGAACAAGCGAAATCTGAAAATATAAACTTCAAATAAATTTGTTACAAATCATCTTTCACATCTTGTATAAAAATTGTTACTGTGACTTACATCGGTTGTCCTTTTAAAACATTGAATTGAAATGAAATTGAAATTGAAATAATTTTTCTGATAAGCAACCACTTGTGGTCAAGAGAATATGGACATGTCATCCATCTAACGCAAAGGATGGAACTCTATAGTACCACGAAACCTTTTGGAGGTTTTGACTAATGATTAAGTGCCACACTTCCTCTTCTCGTCCACTTGAGGCTGGTTCCAGAAGTGAGTCAGTCTCCATAAGTCCCCATGTTCAAATGTCAGCATGTCAAAACAGTTTTGGTCTCTATAGATAATTTCCCCGTTCATGACAGACTGAGGCTGAACTTACCTGTTCCAATGATATTAAGACTTAAAGTTATGCAGTGTGGACATTTTCCTTTTAGCAGAAATGGAGTCATATGTTTTATTATTTAAATGCATGATGGTGAAAGTGTCATGCATTTCAATGCTAGTTTTGTCATGACACAAACTATTCTGTCACATTTGACTATTTATGACATGAGAGATTGTATAATCAAAACTGAAATAGCGTTGGACTGATGCAGTCATAAATAAATATGACCTATATATACATATAAATAGCTTAATCAATAATTTTACATCATTGTACAAATGAACTGGCTGCTGATTAGTGATGCTGTATGTTCACAATGTGCCACTATGCACCATCTAGACATGATGATTTCATTGAGAAGTTATTTCTTCATTTGTTGAGCTGTTGTCATCATGCTTCACTGCAAAGACCTCAGATACAAACACAAATGTAGAGATTTGAACTTCAGATCTGCACAGTTAATGTATAAAGTATAAAATATAAAATAAGATGCTTCCAGGCTGTATCCAGATGTTGTTTCAATTTAAAGTGTATGAAAAGGAGATCAAATGTGTAATACATGAAACAGATTTAAAAAAAAAAAAAAAAAAAAAAAAAAAAAAAAAAAGGTCATTTAAAAAAAAAAATATATATATATCTATATATATTATATATTATATATTATATATATTATATATATATATATATATATAATATATATATATATAATAAAACTGAGGTATAAGCACATATCTTTGTTTGGGACTCTTGGGTGTAACATATAAACATAAAATACATATACTGTGTATAAATCCAAAGGAATGCATAACAAATAATGACGATTTGTATAATCAAATATTCAAAGTATATTTATCCATCCAGCACTTTGCACTTCACGCTGCTGCAAAATAGGAGGTGAGTTTGGCGATGCCCACACAGTCTGTGAGCCCAGCACCTACCGATTGGAACTTCTCGTTCCGTTTACGTGATTAAAGTCGGCCCCAGAAACAGCTACAAGCATTTCATGTTAACACGTTGCTGCTTTAGGCTGAGCTCAAAAGCATCTTCTCCTGTATAACACGGCTGTACCGAGCCATTCATGCATTTTAATCCAGTTCATTTTATTTAAAAAAATATTGGGATAATCAGCGTTAGCTTTCTTCTTTATCTGCTGGGTATTCTTGCTTTATTCATTTTAACATGGAGTGTGTGGAAAAATGTAAATACGTAAACAGAAAAGGTGTTTTCTTGGATTGAAAATGAACGCCGTCACAGAGCATCCTACCCATACTCATCACTGTGTTATGAAGTGAAATAGAATATGGAGATTTTTTTGTAAATGAAAGGTGACACCAGTCTATAATGAGTTAGAGGTGATGAGTAATAAATAACTGCCACAGTGTCCAATTTCCCAAACAAGGTTATGTGGGTGCATTATGTGAGAAGTGATGGCTGGGCTTTATTTCAAGGCAGCACATGACTGATATGCATGGCTTACTTTTGTAATTGTCTAGGTGCATTGGACCCAAAGACGGACATAGCAATCTTTTCAGCCTAGTAATGTAGTATGTGCTAAAATGGCTTCAGAAGTGAATTATCACTTTGCTCTCTGGCATCGGGATTCAGCCGCCTCTAGAGATGAACATCACAGTCACTTCACCTCTGATGCATCACGGAAGACACTAAATAGTGCAGACTTATCATACATTTCCAGTATGTAGGGTAGCAGTAGCAGGGTGCCCTGCTGGGAGGACTGACCGTCCTGTAAGTAGAAGGTCGCTGTGACCCCTCTGGGAAATGGGCGCAAGTACATGTGTCTCAGAGGGACCTGTGAATGAACAAATTCCTAATTATATGGTCTCGTAATGGCATTGAAAGCCCTCTAAAGTCCAGCATGGGTGTCATGACTAATACAGCAGTTCTTTTGTCTCATAGAAACAGTAACTTTACAGGGGCACCTTCATCACCCTTAAGGTTTCAATATGCTTTCGGAAGATCTAGGTCGTACCTTTCGACCAAGTCTAAAGGCAAAAGTGTCTACCTGTCCTCGACGTCCACGCTCAAAGGTGGTGCAAAAAGCCTGCTGTCATAGTCTCCAAGCTGCAACCCGTGGGTAAAGTGGACATAATGGGGAAATTGCTTGGGACTTGCTGAGGTCAAAGAACATACAATAATAGAGGAACAAAAGGGATTATGTGATATCAGAGGAGTCATATTTGGGTGAAAGAAATATTTTAGAAGTCAAAAACAGTTTTCCAGTTTGGGGTCAGGAAGAAAATCATCAATCCAAGGATCAGGCAATGGTTCAGTAGGCAGAATCACACAGGCTGGAGAGCTAAGGCATACACAAACCAGACAATCTTGCAGGGAACGGGTGGAGACTGGCCAGTGTATATAGTGCAGGGCTTATTAGAGAAATGGGAAGTGGCGAGTGAGTGGGCGGGGGAGGTCAGGTGAGGGGAATGGTGGGAAGGGCGTTACTGCAGGGTAGGAGGTAGTGGCTGAATCTGAAATGATATGAGAGTTGTCAGGGAAAAAAAGGGCAGTCAACTGAAAGGGAAGAGCCGGATGAATAATCAGTAATAGGATTATCAATATTCTATATTTGGCACTCTTCAGGAATCAGATTAATCTGACACCTCCTTCATGTCCATGTTTTCATACTGTATGATACGATATGACCTTTTTTTTCATAAAGTATGGTCTGACATTTGACTGTGCATATCTTCACTTCTTTATACCACGAGTCATCTATGAACATGTCGGCCTGGGCCTCTTTTATAATCAGTAATCCTGTTATTGGCGCATCTTTTTCAGGCCAATGAATTTTTGAACTTTTAATAGCTGCTTATTGGTTTGGTGGATTAGCATTGAACAGAAGCTAATAGGATTTATCCCATAGCTCCCAGTTTTAGCTCTGTTGAATGCCATGGATGATTTGGGGGATGTGACCATTATGCCTTAATTGAGTAATATTTTTATTCATGGGTCACTTCTGTTGTTTTGCACTCCAGAATCTCCCTTCAGTTGAGTTAATACTGTGTACAACCATTTTGTTTATTGGATAACTGACTTTTTTGGATGAGCATATTACAGTGAGAGATTGGGATTAGAGCATACCGTAATGAACAGCTCTCAGACAAACTCATTAGTACAGTCAGACACTGTTACTGTGCCAACACTGTGTTTGGAGGACTCATTAAAAGAAGAGGTGTTCAGGGACACGGAGTGCTGGTGAAAATGAGAAATTATACTATGTCAAGAACATCATGCAGGTAATTTTTGAAATCATAATTACTCAAGTGGTAGACTCACAAACTGTAAGCACAAAATTGAATCAATAAGCTTTGTCGGCTGAGCCCTGTCTGTGTGATGTTTGCATGTTCTCCCTGTGCCTGAGTGGGTTTCCTCCCGGTGCTCCGGTTTCTTCCCACAGCCCAAAGACATGCAGGTTAATTGTCAGTCTCAGAACCCATCGACTATGGTCTGACGACAACATAGCCTCCGGGAGCAATGGCCAATGTTTCTCGGCTTCCAGCGGATAGCCAGCGGATATCTGGATACAGATAACATATATCTGGGCCAAGCCTTCCTCTGCAGTACAATTAGCAACTTGATATGAGAATCAAGAGACTGACACATTTCTGCTTATGCCTATAAACAGATATCTATATATGAATGCAGATGACTTAAAAAAAAAAAGCGAATGAAAAGATAGATCATCATCAGACGATAGCAGATGGGTTCTGAGATGGCATTGCAGCCAACGTATTCATCTTTTGCTCTCCACATGGACTGTTGAAATCAAAGCCAGCTCAAACGTGACTTTACTCAAACTATGAACGGAAACAAGAAAAAGTCTCTGTCCCTCGCCTACAGATTCTGCTGTCATATGTAGATATCTGTTGGCAATTCGTGTACACAACAGATTTAGCACTGCTTTCCTAGAACATTTTCAGACTCATGGAAAAAAAAAAACCTCCACCAGAGATATTTTTTTTATTCCAAACATTCCTCTTCCTTGTTAAAATCTGGTGCCTACAGTATATTACCTACAATGCAACTGCCCCCTTACAGTTCTATTGGGGATTTGGATATGTACCTAACCTGGAACCTCTATCACTTCTTTCTTATTCCACATGCACAACTCGTGGCTTTCAGCCCCATCCAACGCTGACTTAGGTGACATCACTTGAAGTTGTTTATCAAACTTTACACAGCTCCCTCCGGAGAGACAAACTTGGATTGTGTTATTACTCATTTCAACTCTGTTCTCTATGACTCCTGTAGTTACAGTGCATTTATTTATGAGGTCATATTTGTGTTGTAAACTGGAGGACGTGCTTCTTTAATTTCTTTTGTTCTATTTATTTTCAGGATTTTGAAGCATAGCAGAAATGAAATATAATATTCATAACTTGGTTTTCATTAGTGTATAATCACCTGAGAGTAAGAATCATCATGTTTTTGCCATCTTACAATGAGCCTCTCTTATCTGCAGATGCTGCAGGCAAGCTACTTGGAAAGTATAGAGAGCTAAGCTGGCAGTTGCTCGACATTAAATGAAGTTTCAGCCCCAGAGTAATGTAACAATCATGGCTACAGCAACATGGAAAAATACCTTCTTTTTTTTTTAACATTGAACCAGCTTCATTCCAAGTCAGAGCTGTCTGAGTAATTAATAAAACTGTCAGTTAAACATCATGCACCGTACTATCATGGCAATATCCTACTACTCTTTAGTTAGTCTATTTAATTCATAATCTGTAATTACTGCAGGCTACATAATTGAGCCTTAATTGTATTTATTTCTTTCACCTTCTTTTTATCTCATTGTTTTTGTATTGCGATTTCTGTCAAGTGGCTGCTGTAACACACCTTTGGAAGACCGTGACATTTTTCTAATTATTTTTATTTTTATTTGTATTTGTATAGATATAAAGAATTTTTGTTTTGTTGTTGCTGTGAAATAAAAGAGAGAATAACACCAGAATAAAATATTAAGATTTAACCAAGACGATTAGTGTTATTGTATATATCAACAGTACATCCACATAAAGGTCCAGTGAGTCAGACTTGGATTTTTTTATTTATAGAACATAGCAGAAATTAAATATAACATTCATAAAGTTATGTTTTGGTTAGTGTATGATCACCTGAAAATAAGTACCCTTTTGTTACCTTAGAGAGGCAGTCTACAGTAGCCCAGAATGGACAAACTAAAGACTGGGGTGTTCCTTTTCCTTTTAATGGAACCACTTTTAAAAATTAAAGCTAGAGACCAAGAAACTAGGCCACTGAAAATATTAAACAAAAAGATATAAATGTATTTCATAGGGTTCTTTAATGTGACTGATCTAGTATTACCTTTAATCATTAAGAAGATAAAGAAATATAAATGTAAGCCAGAGAAAGTCGGCCCTCTCTAACTGTTTCTCTTTTCTTTTTGTTACTAAGACTTTGTATGATTTCATTATGCTCTTTGGATTTCCTGCCTGATCTGTCACACAATTACAATTAGTGACAATTACAGAGTCCTGGTTTAATTAGGCTGTCAGAAAGCACGTATGTAAATGAAGCAGCATCTGTCGTTCGCCAAATGATAGGCTGTAGTGTAATTTTCCAGTGGTTTGACACGGTGTGTGCAGCACAGACCTCCTGGGAGGCTGCAGACTGGACGCTGGCTCTGTCTCTTCACTGTGTGTGTGTGTGTGTGTGTGTGTGTGTGTGTGTGTGTGTGTGTGTGTGTGTATGTGAGTGTGTGTGTGACAGTCTGCTGAAGCTGAGGACTCTGAACGTTCAGCTATGTGACTGATGAAATTACATGTTCAAATGTGTGCTCTAGCCATTGTCACCCAGCTATTACTTGAGTACTGCAACTTCCTCTGCCCCCATCCAACACACACACAATAACAAAACACACAAAACACACACACTGTGCTCTTGCTGAATTGGGTACACTAGACAAAGATATATTTTCTCACCACTGTAATTAGGCACTTTTCAGTAATTCTAATTTCACCATAGTTTTAGCTTAAAAGCTCGTTCTCTTAATACAGGAAGCAGTGACCTCCTGCAAATGTGGCACACTGATGTGTTTCCTGTTTTGCTCTGAGGTTCGATGTGGAGAGGGAAAAAAAAATATGCATCACCATACTATAAGACCTCGATACATTCTATATTAGACTTGAACCAGTGTTTGTGCTGATGCTATTTCAGTAAAAGCATCTGTATTCTTTTCTTTTTCTTTTTTTATATATTTTTTTGGCCTTTTTCAAGTTTATTTGATAGAGACAGCTTGAAGAGTGACAGGAATGTGGAGAGAGAGGTGGGGAATGACATGTAGCAAAGGGCCGCAGGTCTGGGACTGAGCCTTTGTACATGGGGCAGATGCTCTACTAACCAGCAACACCCCAGTACTGTATTATTCATGTTTTGAGAATCACTATTCTTATGAAACATGTCTTTTTATGACTCTTAATGCCTACTCTTTTTGCAAAAACGATTATAATGTCTTGTAGTTTCGCCCTAACATACAGCTTTCTGTCTCTTTGAGGCATCGACGAAGCAGAGGTGCCTTTTCTCTTGAAACCTCCAATTTAAAAAAGGTGTATTTTTTTCATCGTTGCTAGGCAACCGTTAAATCATCTGTCCTTAGCCTAACTGTTACTTTGCTGTGAAGTAAACTGTGAGGAAGTGCTAACTCCCTCACTGTTTGCTGGGCCAACAATTTGAATTGTTTAACTGATTTGCTATGTTGGATGGGAGGGATAGAGCATGGTCAGCTTAGATCAATTTATTCCTAAAAACACTGAAATGAGGAATAGTTCAAGACAGACAATGTGGTTTGTCACCTGTTTCCGGCCCTTTGTGCATCTGGCCATAGCCAGCTAATTAAGCTGGATTGTACATTTCGTTTATTAGTTCTGAATCTGAAATTTTTTTTTTGTTTAATCTGTATTTGTTGGGACAAACAAATCAAGGAAATTATGGTTTATATTGTTAATCGTGTCCGTCCTCCCTTTCACAGATCTACTCTGATAGGCTGGTTTGAACTGGAGAGAAGTATATATTGGAGAGAGTATATATATATATATATATGTGTTGAGAATGGTTTTTGGTTTGGTCAGTTTTTTTGTATGCTATGGGAAGAGCAGCACCCCATTTGTCTTTGTTCAAAGACCACCTTTGTTTGATGAGAGAATAAAAGTCAGCCTGTTTTTTGGCACACCTCCTGGCCAGCGTGATGTTTTTGTGACTCTGCATCTCTCTTTACTGCATGAACTCACAGATCTTGATTAAAATATACATGTGTATGTATGTATGTATGTTTTGTATTCCATGTGTAGCAATATACATACTGTAGCTTCAGGTATCCAGCAATATGATTGTTGCTTTCTAAGCAGCTGTAAACTTGGTCATCACTCTCATTTCATCTGATTGGACAATGGGGGGAAACACAAATGACGTCTCAAGTTTTTTCAGTTGGATGTTCAGAGTGCTCCTGCAAAGAGCCGAAAAGCACAGCAACACAAAAAGCAGTGAGGCTTTACTGCCACTGGAAACAATCACAACGGACATTTTAGAACCTTTCAGCTCATTGTTTTGATTTTACATTTTTAGTCAGCACACAAGCTTTACTGTTTGGGGTTTAGCCTCACAGCCTCATCAAGCTGTTTTCCATAATATGTCAGTGTCCTACCCATTAAATGAATTTCAAATCCCATCATCTTGTTTTTATAGCACTCTTTTGCCACATCTTATAAGGGATGAGTATCAAAATAATATATATTTGATGCATATTGATAAACAACACTGTAAATGACTGTGTACGCCAAATGGCTAATTTCCAGCTTTTGTCCCCAAGCTCGTATTCGTCAGTCTATTTACATGTTGGTTTGTGTATCAGCAAGTATCATTATATGTCATACTTAGAATCTCTACAGTGGATGAAAGATACAAGGAGATATTGCTGATGTTAACCAATATTGATTTATTTTTTCCAGTCCAGCTCTTAGTGTGTCTATGTGTGTGTTGTAGTGAAGTCATCAAGCTGGGATGTCCTTCAGTCCTTGTATTCGGGTGAATCCATGGATTCTTTGTCCTCTTAGTATTTCACACAAAGTACCTCTGCATCACCATGCTATATGTCTCTAACGTTAGCTCTGCTGCTCCCAACCTGCATTTAGTTCTGGTTGGTTAAGATTTGACTTTTGAAACTCTGTCATGGAATTGTCTGTTCTGTTCGTGCCCTTTTGGAGCCAGGCTAACATTATTGTAAGGTTAATGTAACGTTACTCAGACTAGCCACCCATAGAGAAAAATCAGGCAGGCAAGAACGGGAACAGGTGAGTGGCACATAGTGCCCCCTGGGTAATGTAGTTCATTCAGGGCCATTATGAATCACCCAGAGAACGTGATATGGAAAAGTGCCGGTGTAGACGTCCTGGCCCACTTTAAGCACTGTTCGTGTTTAATTAACCATTTAAATAACAATCTAAGAGACATTAATAATTTCTGTTCACAAAATGTTGTATTCAACTGCAGTTCCTTAAATGCGCCATTACAGGTTGTTTGTTTCAGCAATCAGGCTTTGGCAACCTGCCTCAGCTCCACCCACAGTCAACGTCGCTGACCATGGAGACATCAGAGGCAGGACTGCCAAGATGGAGACAACCAGAGCTACCACAGTGAGCTTCACAAAGTCTATTGGTAAGAGCTGAATCATTCTGTAAACCGTGATGACGTTCGGACCGATCAGATTTTTTTAGTGATGGCACCATCAGATTTCTGAAGGTTACTTGATGACCGAAATTCTGAAATAAAATTAGTTTAAAAGGCACAGAATTCTCCTTTAAGTACCTCCAGGCGGTTCATTTATTTTCCTTACACCTACAGTAATTATCATTACAAAAATGTAATGTAATTACGTAATTACGTATATCGCATTATCACATTTGTTCTCTATGGACCTTGGAGTATTATATTGTATTTCTCCAGGCAATATGCCACTATCAGACACCAATTTGTTTGGAAATAATTAGCAGTCCATCCTTCTTTTGGATTTCTTCGAACGGCGTGCTCCGTTCAGCTCCGAACATGAGAGAGTCATCTCAACTTTGTTTGTATGAATTCATTTCAGGGACATTACTGCTCGCTTTCTTTCATTACTTTCCACTAGTCTGGCCGTGTCCTCGGGGGCAGAAGCTGGCAGCGAGAGCCCATTCGAGATTTTGTTTGTGCTTTAAAATTGATAAGTGAATCAGAGGAGTATTACATTATTAATTACCAATTTCACAATGTGAGGCAGAAAAAAAAAATCACTGGATCAAACTTGCTTAAATGAAGCAGAATGACTCTGTGTTCAGCAAAGGTGCAGCAGTATACCTCCTGCATGCCAATGGACTGTTTTAAGACTTAACTTCTAATGGAATGATGCTCCCTGCACTCCACCCTGCTGACTTGTCTCCTAATGGCACACTCCATCAGTTAGAAATGACGATCAGGGCTCTCAGGGACTGGTTAATCTCCAGCTTGGCCCACACTGTTAAAACAAAACTGAGCTTTATTACAACTTTTTATTTTCGTTCCTGGTGCCTTCGGTCCTATTGGCTATGATAACACTGTGCTCACCAAAGTAAGTGCTGAGATCTCACAATGGGGCGTGAAGCAATAATCATAGGCAGTCAGACAGTGATACAGGGTGAAAATAAACACGGTTCTTGGTTTGAACCCAGGCTGCGTGGGTTCTCTGAGAGTACTTCGGATTCTTCCCACAGTCAAAAGACATGCAGGTTAATTGGTTACTCTACATTGCCTGTAGGTGTGAATAGATGTTTGTCTCTATGTGTCAGCTCTGTGATGAATAAGGAATGGTCTCCAGGGTGATCCAGGGATGTCAGCTGGGATTGGCTGGTTACAGAAAATGAATTGAGGGAAAATAATGGCTAGCAGTAAAAATTTAAGACAAAGTGTCCATTGTAGCCATCTGACACAGCTTACAGCCTGATACATGTTCAACTTTGACCTATCCTGCTTGCCTTTGTTTTGCACAACCATTGATTTCCTGTGCATAAAGGTCCAACAGAGGAATGAACATGAATAGTTGGACTAGTTGTGTTTAGCTACCACTGATATCCTTCCTGGCACAACAGCTGTGACAGTGGTTAACTTTTTTAAACCAGCTTAGAACAACCTGGCGAACATTTGACAAAAAGCCATTTTCAAGCTTTGCTTTTTTCTCAGATTGCAAATGATTGCCAACCATTTCCTCCAGAAACTCCACTGGCTCCCTGTCCCACACTTTGATACCAACCTCTTGTCTCCATCTCTAAGGACCAAACACTAGACCTCGGGTACCTGAGCTCCCTCTTTCTGGAACTCAAATGTTCCCAAATCAGAGAATGCCTGCCAACCTGTCTACATTCAAAACAATACTCAAAATAACCTTTTTAGAATAATACTGTGTGTGTGTTGGATATGTTATGATGATTATAACTTAAGTGTCATGGAAAGCACACATAGCAAAATAATATAAACTTTAGTGATCCAGCACTGAAATTCACTTATTCTAATAGTGTGAGTCCTGCAGTCCTTTCTTGTGCATATACATGGGTTGCATTGTGGCATTCTTTTTATTAGAATTGGTCAAAATGGCCTGATTTTGTAAGAAATATTGGTGAACGTGCATCTGTGTTCATTTCATCTAAGCTTGTTGTATTTCCTTGGTGCTAGCAAGGTAGCTAGCTAGCCATGTAGGAAGATGACATTCCCATTCTTAGTCCCTCGTCGTCTCTGGTTGGTCATTGTTTCATATATATTTCATATTTTTATTTAGCTAATCATACCTCCTTTATGCAAGAAGCACACAATAAGGGAAGGTGAGATATTTGGCACATTAGAAATGCATGCAATTTGATATTGGCTTGTGTCCAGAGAAGCCATTAGGAGTTGATCTCTTGCTGTTTTACCTGTCATGTTGGAATCCTTCAGAGACAAATGTCTCAGAAGAATACAAACTTCACACGGTTTGATTTACAAACGGCTCTCACTGAGAAGAGAGCTGCCCAAATTTCCCATGAACACATTCTCTAATGTCATAATAAGGACAACCTTTACACTGTGAATGATGTCCAGAGAGAACAAATGGATACTTAGTATAACGCTCCAAAAATGCAATGCGTCAGACAAACTGTTTAGAAGTTTGAACTAAATTTAGATGCAAAATGCAGATTTATGAATTGTATTTTTCTGTTTACCATCAATGTATCATCAAAGCACATGTAGACGCAGTGGCTCCTTCAAATGTTGCCTTATGTTTAGTTCATTTTTTTTTCTTTTTTATATTTCACGGCTGAATTGCGGAAACATCTTTGTGATTGCATTTGATTTTTAAAGTCTTAAGGCAAAATTGTTCAAATCAGGAGAATTTAACTTCCTGACTATGTAGCTACTTTCATTTCATTTCATCTGTTATTCATTTATTTATTTGTGCCTTTATTTCTAGACACTACCTTTGACAGAAATACAGTCATCAGAAAAGAAAGCAAAGGGTTTGGGGTCGAACCTTGACACAGTCCTCCCAGACCAGCCCACCACAGCGAGTGCTGTTATTGCTCAAAGGAAGAGATCCAGTATACGAGCCATGCTGGCTCAACTTGTAGTTCTCCTTGGCTAATGTCCGGTCTGGATGAAATGGGACTCATTCTGGCCAAGCGATGGGAGATCATTTAGATAATTTGATCTGTTACACTGTAAACTCTACACTACATTATTTGGTTACTGTAATTTTCTACAGAACATTATTGGTTATTGTAATTTTTACAGTAACTCTAATTACAATTAATACACAGTATATTTCTATGCAATAGGCACAAACACAGTAAATAACTGCTGAAATTTACAGTGTATGTTTAATGTGTCAGGGCACTGTAATAATAACTAAATTACCTTGATGTGTTACAAACTGTGCACGTATTGTGTCCCAAAAATGTGAAGCAAATTTCTTATATTCATTTATTTATAATATATTTACATTGACAGACATGTGTAATATGCATTCCTGTGTTTAACAGTGGAACCAAAATGTCTGTCAAGAGCAATCTAATTAAATAAAGTAAGTGATTTCCTTGCCAGGGTTTCTGTTTCTCTCCCCACATGACGTGGAGGTGGATGTCCTTCCATTTTCTGTGGAGCCTGAACACATTTTTGGCAGGAGAAATTATCCATCACCCTCGAATCATTCTGAGCGATCGGGATACAAGCAGTCGGAGCATATAGTGCAGTGGGAGAGAAGGTGGAGAGGGAGCCTCAGCACAGTGGGTAGGACTGTGCTGCAGAGCAGCATGCGGTTCAGGTTATATAGGTTTCTTTACTTTTCCTGGAGGGCTTTTGAAGGCTGATGCAGCCCCAGCTGAGACAGGAGATAGTGATGGTTACACGTTGTACCCATAGTTCAGTGATCCCAGGATTTGCTCTCTAACAAATGCAAATGTCCACCCTCTGGACTCTGGTCCCGCTGGACAGCCTGAGTCCTTGCACACCGTGGTCACAAACACAGTGACATGTTCAGGATGCTCTTTACTGTAACCACAAATATCTTGAAGGAGGGTCTCCTGGCCAGTGTTTACTTGAGAGTCTCCCCACTGCTTGGCTGACAGCTAGCAGAACTGTTAGACAGTGATGTTTTATGTCCTAGCCCAGGTGTGTAAAACACCTCTGTGGGTTTTTTTTTTTTTTTCACAAGCAAGAGTCTCAGGGGAAGTGCTGTCACTAATATAGGTCTAATATTTTCTGCTCATTTCCTAGCTAGCTCGTGTTCCACTAGCATCTGTCACTCAGGAGTGTTTTTCTGAAAAGCTGGAACGCCTTCTTGAGGTTTTTGATCTGATTTTCAAACTAGATGATTGTCTACAAACTGACTGTCCTGGGTACTGACAGGCACCATATGACTTGTTTGGCACTAAGTCTATGAACTGAAGGGCAAACCAAAGACAAAGACAAGTATAAATATTAATTAATGCTGAGTTTACTGTATGGAATGGGAATGTGATGTCAACAGCAGCAAGTCAGACATTTTTAAACGACACCACCTCTGATCTGTCCACCATCATCGCCTATCCGGCTAGGTAGTCTCAACACTGTATAACTCAGTTAAACTACAATTCCAACATGGTTAGTGAATGGATGTATAGAGGTCTGTAATGTTGATAGAGACATAGTAAGATTACTTTTTTATTATTTCCTAAATTAGGAACAGCTTGTTTGTGAGGGGACATGTTTGCATTTGTGGCTAATACATTGTGGCATAAATCTACTGATGAAGTACCTTTTGGGTGCAGCATTAACATTATTTTATCCTCTATAAACAGATATCTGCTGATGAATACAGAATCTGTAGACAAGGGACCAAGATTATGGCACTGGAAGCATTCTGGTTTCTGTTTGTAGTCCGAGTAGTATTGGCCAATCACATTTAAGCAAACTTTAATTAAACAGTCCATATGAAGAGCGAGGAACACATTGTCTGACAAAAATGTATCTTTTAATAAGCTTTTTTAAAGATATCTCTTCAAAGATTAGGATAAATGTTCTCATCTTTCACGCATATCAATTTGCTTTTCAAACTGCAGAGAAAGTCTTGGCTCAGATGTTCAGATGTTATACATTTTCTGTATATCCGCTGGCTACACCGGAACACCAGAAACATAGGCAGCTGCCTCCAGAGGCTGATGATGATGAGGATTTGGAAAATTATTCGGCTATTATGCCTCTGTGTTTTTTTGTGCAAATCTACCTTTATGAAAGGTGAAAGTTAAAAAACACAATAAGAATTCTCACAATAGTTGCATTTCATATCAGATGTGAAAACATCTCTCTGAGTCCCTATTTAAGATGAACAAAGTAATTCTGGTTGTTTCAAAGTTGGATAAATCATTTGTATACCAAGTTTATTCTTTAGAATTGTATGTTTGTAATTTTGTCAGTGAACTCTTGACTTGTATTTTACTTACATTACATGTTGCATGCTCTGCTTACATCATGCCTAGTACATGGCGGTGCTTCCTTGTTGTGCACCTCGATGGAGTGGTGCACACTGGAGAATTGTCAGCATGAGATCAGGGTGAACTACATGCACTCCACTATTACTGTAGCAGATGTAAAGATCAAAAGGCCACCGGTCTCCGAGGTCCCGCAGAGGAAGTCAACATGTCAGTTTGATTTTCTATGAACAAGTCTCTTTTACGGCACTAAGTATTCCTCTGTATATCCAGCAAAGTGGAATTACATCTGAGCCTGGCATGACTCCAGACACACAGTTAAACATACTTGATAGACTGTTTCCGGGCGTGTCACTGATGGGAATATATGACTTGAAACTTAACAAATGAATTTAAATTGTAGTGTTTTTTTTTGTATTTTTAATGTTATTTGACGTGGTATGTTATGAGACATTGGGGATAAGGGAAAAAGCAATGGTCTTAAGGTGATATCGATTATTGTTTTATTCATAAAAACAAGTTAACTCATCAGAAAACAGGTTTTTCCATTCAGTTTCAAACCAACCCTAGCTGTTAGGGTTATGTCTTAAGCCATTTAAATGAGCCTCACAAGCAAGTGCAAGAAGAAAAGATAAGCAGGGTTGAATGCAGGCCATACCGAGAAACATACTGAAGGGGAGAGGCTCGGATTATTGTTTTATTCTACCGCCCTAAATTGATTTTAACATTTTTATGAGGATGTTTTATATTTAGAGGAGATTTGTATCATTTACCTGCACCACAAGCTACACCCCAGGGTCGCAAACACTCTTATCTTTTAACCTGGAATTAACTTAACTGACCCTGAATCCAAATGATTACCATCTGCTGTATGAACTTTAGCCCTCTAGACCCCAGTAGAATTCTAGAATGTTTTCATTTTGAAAAAAAACTTTCTCTTAAATTTAAAGTTGATTCAGTGCTTACACTTACAACAAATATGACTAAAACTTTTACATAACAAACATGAAAAAAAATCAATTTATATGTGGAAAAGTTGGTAACTCTTCTGTAAACTGTCACCTTGAAAACACCCTCCCACTCAGCAGTGAGAGTCCTGCTGATTATCTACAGTGATTGTGAAACAAAACTTTTGAGCAATCTACATTACTATTTTTTTAAAATATTTTTTGGTTTACAGTGGAAACCAATGAAGAAATATCATTCAAAAATCAATGTGATGATGTATATTTTCTGTTTTGGACAGTAAACTATATGCATTACAAGGCTCATGACTGTGTTTTGATTTTAAAATGATGGGCTGATGAAAAAATGACGAAGAAGCCTGAAGTGCACTTTGTGCTTTTAGATACACCACACAAACATACCAAATGTATTTGAACATATCTTACAATCTGACGAATAAATGGCTTGATATCAAAGAAAAAACTGCCGCTATGAGAAGATGGTTATCTGGTAGCTGCCATGGTTAGCCAAGTCAGAGTCTGTGGCTCTGAACCACATTGGCTCTGAGCTTCTCAGAGTCGAAACATGTCTGAAAAGGCATCAGTGACATTTTGAAAAAGGAAGATCGATGCTTTCACTGGCTGAACTACTGTGTTCAATTGTGTTAGCTGAAGAGCCGATGTCCTCTAGTCAGCTCAGCTCAACATTTTACCAGAAACACATGAAAATATTTTGACATCGATTATAGAGACGAGCTCTCAGTATTGAGCATATCCATGGTAACGAGTGAGGTCTTAGTCTCAGCTCATCAACTTTATCAGCAGACAAGAATGTTGAAACTGGATGATTCTGAAAAGACCCTGGATTACCAACATTTGTTAAGTTTTCCACATTATTTATGCGCTACATATCAGACCTTCTACTTCCTGCATTGGTGCTGAACTTACATTTGCATGCATGTAATTGTTGATTTAATTTCCTTACAGCCTAACACCCAGCAGACTTGACGTGGTGATGGTTTGCACTTCAGACACGTCAAGCTACATATGACTGAGCACTGTGAGGCCTCAGTCAGCGAGTCTGGAGACATTTAGCCTCTAAGTTTATCTGTATCGAGTAGTATCTAGGCAGCAAAGAAAGCAGTGGATTGGAGATACAATCTAACAGCCCCCTTGAGCAGTCAGAGTGAGGAGAACTATCTGAACTTTGTCAGTTAGAATACAAACTAAGCAAACCATGACCTGGATGGTGTTTAAACAAAAAAAAAAAAAACATGTTTAAACACAGAAATCAGACCACACACAATATTTGAATGCATATGTGTGCTATTTTTTCTATAGTATCTAGTCACAGGTCCAAGTGTCAAGTTGGTCTGAATAAGTCACCACTAAAAATCTGAAGCTGCCACACAGAGGCTGTTGAAATACATGACATCCTGTACTGCATATAGCAAGCACAGTGATGGCTGCGACTGACTGATGTAACACTAGGTAATGGAGCCCCACTTCTATATAAAGGCTCCATTAGTGCACAGTTTTTGGCCTTATAAATTACAGACTGCCTGGTGTCAATCAGGTTCCTTTTCTGTGCTTTGGATTTGATTTGTTTCTCGACTTATTTGTTGACGTTCGAATCCTCGCCAGGTATCCGAGTTTTTATTAATTGTCTATTCCGGCATACAGCAAATGTTTTGATGCGTTTTGCTTTGACTGTTCTCCCTCACTACTTAATTTTTCTCAAATTGCAGATGACTCTTTTTTGCTTCTTCCTTATGAATTTTGTCTTTTCTGCTGCTGCTGAGTTTAATGTAGATCATTTAGAGCTGAAGCATCTGTTCAGATTTTTCAGTTTTTAAAAAAAATACTTTTGAACTCATAGGATAATTTCTTGGCTGCAGAACATTTTAAATGGCTGAGCTGCAAAATATGATTCTCATTTGATTTCATTTTTTGGAACTCTAAACAATCAAACCTTTTTCTGGTATTGGGGTTTGAACAAACCTATATGTCCCCACAACTGAGTTCACAGTTACATTACTACCCATAATATGTAAATGAAAAGAAGCATGATGATTTACAGGGGTGACAAATAACTACTAACATTGATGTAATGAAGGGAGTATTTCTTTAAGCCTATAGTTTTACTCTAGCATGCATTACACTATGTATGCACTGCTTTGCTTTTGAAATAATAATTTGCTCATGAGTAGGTCTACAGTTCATCAGCTCATCATTATTTTAAAGAAAAGCGTTTTGTTGAAAGTTTTAAATGACTGCCTGCTATTGACAGTTCAAAAGTAATACTCTTACAGTAGTACTTCTTTTGTTTTTGTAATGGTATTCCTACTTGAGTACTCTTTCCACCACTGACGAGCTTACATAGACTTCTACCTTAAAAATGTATTTCTTGTAAATATTTGTCCATGGAATGACCAATTAGTCTTTGAAATATGTATCTAAGTGAAAGAGATTAATCGTCTCTGTTGTAGAGAAATTGCTGAAGTCAAAGGTCAATGGTGAGGTCAGGAGTTCAGAAAGTGTTCAGGAGCCTCTGATGTCTTATGCTGTATTATTTATTGATGCTTGGCCAAGGAGAATTAGAGACACTCTCAAAGTTCATCAGAAGTGCCTGAGTCGGTCTCACATTCCCCAAGATAACACCACAAATACTACACGCCCAGAATTAGTCAAAGAAAATGTTTTTACCCATGCAGGTGTTATTGTCAGCATATTCTAGTCTGGAGACACAGATGTCTGTTTACACCAATTAGACCGTCAATGTCAAGCTATCTATTATGTCTAGGAAGGTAGCAATAGGTCTCTTCGACCCTGGCCACCACAGTGTTGAGATAGACTGGCACCTACTGTTCTCAACCAAAGCCAAACAACTAATACTGCAGAGGACCTCAAGGCCCACACGTGACCTTGTGTAACCTAAGGATAGAACATTCCATAACAGTCTGTTAACAAGTGGAAATTTTGACATGACAGCAGCGCTACAGAAAATAATGCATTTGGGAGACTAAAGCTAATTTCTTAGTCCATACAGTACATTAAGGTGTACATCACCTTCCCCTTCCAAACATAAAGGGTTTCAGGAAACATGAAAAAAAATGGCCTCTCTAGAGCCACACTTTTGTTTTTTTTCGTTTCGGGGTTACTGAAAAGACTTGGCAGTACAACATGGCAGACCCTGTGGAAGAAGACCTACATCTGTAGATATAACCATCTCATTCTAAGGCACCAAAGCATTAAATGACAACTATAGTATGATTAAGGGAAGGTTAAAGAGACTGTAATATTTCTTGCATTGGTAATCAACATTGACTATTTATATAAATCATATAAAACATATATTGTGGAGGCTTTCTGTGCTGTAGGGTTGAGTTACATTAGATGCTTCCTTATTGGATTGTTAATGAATCTCTTGTTATCTGGATAGCTAATGAATGTCTTATCAAATCTTTTGTCTGTCTTTGCATTCGTTTAGCATTGTGCAAAATGTTCTGGTTAACTGTTTTTTTTTTTTTGGTCAATAGCACATTATAACAGCTGCAGCTCATTTATGAAAGAGCTGCATGTTGTGAGGTGAAATAAGAATCACTCATTGTATAATCACAAGTAGATGGGGGTTGTTTTGTAGTTAAATAGGCCTAACAAAGTGGCAAGTCTTCTCTCAACCTAGAATCCTGATTTCCGGTAGATCTTGAAAAATAAGGTGTGCAAAGACATACAGGCCACTCCAGTTATTCTACTGTGTGTCAGACACACATTTTTTCATGTGTTATGCTGCACATCTCATTTTCAAGTTGTATCTCTGGGTGTTAACATTAATTATGCCTCCACTCTAAACTGTAGTGTTTCTGCGCCCTCAGCCAGTACAAGTACAGATCCCAAGTGAATCTTTTTTTTTTTTTTTAACACTGGATACAAAGGATTTGGTAAAAAGAGGATTGAGATTTGAAAAGGCTAATGGGTTTACCCCTTGGACCATACTGTTGGTCTAGGTAAACTTTTGACCTGATGTCCATGGTAAAGAAAAGACCATGGGACCAAGACAAATCATTAGTAATAATCATTTCTTTCTTAGATTTTGTCTTTTTTATAAGGTGTTTTACCAAAGAGCCAACAGACCAAAATTACCTCATATGTCCAACTGCCAGCAGTGTAATAAAGTTTTTGGAAGAATTATTTCTCTTGTTGCCAGGCAATCTGCTGATCATCCACAGCTTTCATCAGGACAGCACTGTGAAGAGACATCTATTTTTGGTAATGGGAACTTATAGGCCACATACATTCACTGGGCAGTGTGTTTATCTGTGCTCAAGGCCAGAGACCTTCTAAATAGATTTACTTCTTTGATGCCTTTCTATTTGTCATCCAACGCTGCACTTTTTTCATTTGAGGCTGCTCGTTAAATCAGCGTCATTTTGACACTAGGCCAGCAGGTCTTTCATCAGTGGTTGTAGCACAGGTCTGGCCTGAGAAAGCAGACAGATTTTTCTGCAGACCGTCAACCTGTTAAGTCAGAGTGGCTTTGTTGAGATGTATTGCTGACCGACTCAAGCACAGCTACAGTATGGGCTGCCAGCACGGCTGCAGTGCCAATAGAAGCGCTCATCAAAAACTCTTTACATAACTGGAGATTGTTCCAAAAGACTCTGCTGTTTCTTTGCTTGTGTCCCAGCAGGATGGGTTTGGCGATGATGAACAAAGGCTAAAAACAATCATGAGCTTTCTTCCAGGAACACATCCTCCTTAATCTAAAATATTTCATTGCTTTTTCTTTGACATTAATAATGAGAGAAACTTCACTACCACTCAGAGTTGTGTTGTGGAAGTTGAAGCTCAGCCTGTTCTTCCTGTAAAGCTTCCTTGCTCAGGTTGTCTGGTCCTGCTATTGCATTTGTGACTGCCAAATGTAGATTGTGACCAAAACTATTCAACTATGGCCGGCCTAACCACTCCACAGCCTCTTGTACAGTATTTGTCCCATTTTCTGTCCTGATGCACAGGTTTTTCTTTCTGACTTGTTGCCACACTTCAATTCAACTTCAGAAATTATCTGCAGACCAACTGCAAGAAACCACAGTCAAGGAACTGTGACACTATTCTTTACTGTGTTTGAAGTTTATGTGTTCAAGTGTCGTATATATGCATACATCTCCCTCATCTCCGTCATTTAACATCACAAGAATACAGCATGTGGCTGGGCACATCATGTTGTCTGTTGGCCATTGTTATAGACATAAAAAAATGGAGTCAGACAGTCAAAATGCATCATTTTAAAATGTACCTTTGCCCTAGGGGGTTACCTACAGCATCCTAGTTCACAGAAGATGGCCACTGACCTAACTGCCATGTTTGAGTTTGAAGAAAATGTTGTTCCAGCATTGGCAGGAAGTGTTTTTTTGCAGAGAAAGGTCTCATAAACCCAATGTGAGTGTGCAACACCAAACAAACAATTAGCATCAGAGTAGTCACACACATGACTCCAAATGAATATTAACAAGTAAATGCACAGTTTTCAGTTTGTTGTGAAACTCTTCCCTCAAGAGGTCAACAACAAAAAAAGAATGAAAGCAGCTTTAAAGCTTCACTTTGGATTACTTTACCTCAGCTGAGGTGGTGTTTGTACAGATCACACAACGAATGAATTTACATGAAAAATAAACACATCCAAACATTTTGCTGTCATCATCAAACTGAAAAGAAAGATCAAGGGGCAGAGCTTGTTTAAATGAGGCCACATGTGAAGCACTCAAGAGAAGCTCGCTATTTACCTGGCAAACGTGTTGGAGAGCTGTGTTTACAATAATAAACTGATTGACACCGGTGCAGAGCAGCTGTTTGGTCAAACATGAGAACAATCAATAAGGACTCTTTGTTTTGCTCTGCAAACGGCCCCGTAAAATATGGTACAATATTTGACGTGCTAATACTGTTTTGAGTGATCACCATTTCCCACTAGGACCACATAAGTGTGTAAACAAATCTGAATTATGTGTACGGTATAAACACTTTGAAGGAGCCCTCAGGAGATCCTGACACTTTATGCGTGTGCATGCTGCAGCTCATGTTCAGTCTTTTAGATGCATTTCAGACTGACCTTTGTGAAAGCTGGGACTCTAGACATGTTAACAGTTGGTTCACATGGTATCCTTACATTATAAAGTACTGCTGCGTCCTTCAAAGCTGAGCTCATAGTCATGTTGTTGCTGTTATACCAGTGTACAGTACAATTTGGTATATTTTGTTTGCATTTTACTTTGTTATGGGTAAATGTCAGTCATATTTAGCGCTGGCTTATTTTAAGATTCAGCTGCATGCTGGTTTCTTTCTGCTGTCTTACTGAAGTGAAACACCAGTCCAGTATTGTAAGAGCTCCAAAGGGTGTTAAAAGGTTTGGCCAAACTGGGCATGTGTTCTGTGCCAGTATAGAGAAGGTTTGAATATGACCATTCCCATTCCAAAGACATTACATAATAAAAGCAATTTCATTATTGTCAGCCTGGAAAAAGTTCTGAAATAATATCATGGAAAAGACCAGGCTCAGAAAATGTCTTTAATGCAATATGACCCTGCCTGATTATTAACTGGTAGCCATCCAGATGCTTTATCCCCTTAACAGTATGAATGTGTTGGGTAAATTTCATTTTCCCATGAGACACAAATATGACATTGTGGCCTGATCATGGTGCAAGAGAATAGAGAATCATAGTAATATATTTGTCAATTGAGAGGATCATTGCGTTAAAATAGGCAGCCACAATGTCTGAAACTTGGGTAGAAGTCATGGCAGGCCAATGGACCAATCACAGCTTGATTGAGGTACATAGCCAACACGTTCTCACTCCTGCCTCCTCAAATACTGCAGCTTGGTTTTACGTTCCAAACTTGGACACTGTAGGGATTCTTTTAGTGTTAGTTTTGAACACGTCATGCTCTGCAGTCAAGTGAATAAGTATGCAACATTTGGTGAGACCAAATAAAACTTTCTGAAACACATTTCACATTATAAGTTTAAATAAAACAACTTGGCTTGGGTTGAAATAAATATGTAAGTACTTTGGGTTTCGGGAGGCAGACATAGTCAACATTTTTAAGAGTAGACTTAAGACTTTCCTTTTTGATAAAGCTTATAGTTAGGGCTGGCTCAGGTCATCCCTTAGTTATGCTGCCATAGGACTAGACTGCCGGGGTCATCATTGTTACCATATCTCCATTACAGTTTATAGTTAGTTTATGATTTGCTGCTGCTGTGCATCTGTGTCTCTATATCTCTATCACAGGTTCCACTGCTACTGTAATCATTTTATCATTCATTGTAATTCATTGTCATTTTATCAGTCATTGTAATTCATCGTCATTTTGTCAGTCATTGTAATTGTACAATATGTTTGTGTTGATTTGTTCTGTACACGTGACATCTATTGCACGTCTGTCTGTCCTGGGAGAGGGATCCCTCCTCTGTGGCTCTTCCTGAGGTTTCTTCCACATGTTTTCCCTGTTAAAGGTTTTTTGTGGGCAAGTTTTTCCTCACTCGAACCGAGGGTCTAAGGACAGAGGGTGTCACTCCCTGTACAGACTGTTAAGCCCTCTGAGGCAAATGTACTTTGTGAATTTAGGCTTTACAAATACAATTTGATTTAATGTACGTATTGTAATGATTCTCAGCCATCCAGGTATCCTAGGGGTTATCATAGTGTTAGGAGTGTCAGACGAGTCTTTTATTGTTACGTGTTTAACAGCATGGCAAACACTCTCCACATCATACCGCAACAACAACCCAATGATTCCAAAATGTCGCCTTATATAGGGTGTCTAGGTAATGAGGGAGAACCCATTCACCATACTGCCTTGCTCTCTGTCTAAGAAACACTTATTTATTTACGTTATCCTTATAATCCTCCCACTATATACACACACACACACATTTACCAACACAACCTCCCCCCAATTCTAGCATATACACTAACACTGATAAAATACACCATTTCCCAACACCCCCATCAATCACCACTTGGATGCCCCCAGAACTACAAATATGGTTACCGTTCCCTGGGGAAGCCTTTTGCACGAACACCCTGGAGACAAAGGAGACTGGTGAGTACCATTTCACACACACTTTACCATTCATAATAAATTAACACACAATTGCACACATATATTAGATTAATCACATTATGTCACTTTTGCATTCAATTACCAAAAAAATAATGCACACTAAATCTCATGTCCGTCTTTTGCAGGTGGAACCATGTGGCCATCACAGAATCTACCAGCACCAAAAAGATTTAAAAGGACAATGAATGTAAAAACATTCCATTATGAATATCAAATATCTATATGTATATCAAATGTGCAAATATGCCATGTGCAAAGTGTGCAAACCCAATAAAGTGCCACTGCTTTACACAAGTGCCTGTGCAATTCTTAAAGTGCATGTATCTCGGTTAAAGTGCATGGTGCAATGTTCCCCCAACTCCATCTCAAGCTCCAGGAAACGAAGTCCTCTTCATTACACATAGGAAACTGAACTTGCTTGACAAATCCTTCAAGAAACAAAGTCAAGAAGATTTCTTCAAGAAACAAATCAAGTCTATTTGCTTATGATAACCTTCAACAGCACATTAAAACATTACACCAGGCAGGCACATCCAGATATGACACTCAAGGGATACCTACAGCATCATAATTTGAAGGGCAACTGACCACGCTGCTGCATGGAAGTCAGAACGGCCTGACATAGGTGATAGGGAAGGAAGTGCTAGGGACCAAGATCAATTGTCCACACATGCAATCTTTAACTTCACCATGTTTACTTCTTGTGCAATGTTCTTACAGGTCAGTTTCATGGACATTGGAGAAGTGGTCAAACTGACACTGTTTTTGTCAGGACGTCATGAGATACTCCGCTAGTTTGGTCAGACAGAAGGACCAATGAGCCACACTGCCAACTTTAGTCTTTGCAGCTCAAAAACAAAATGTACAAACCAAATATAATTTCACTGCACACAGTAAACACTTTTTATATGAGTCTGTTTAGGGAAGAACTACCAACTTGTCAAGGGTACACGATTTAGTGTTTAATAAAAGGCAAGTATTGGAAAATAATTTTAGCAGCAGTGTGTGTCTACAGTAGCTCTGGTGCAATGGAAAATATTTGATGAGTGGACTGCAGAGAGTCCAGTTGCCAGAGGGCTAAAAAGCCTGTTCTAGTGGCACACATCAAACCCTGGACCAGGCCTCTGTGCGCATATCATAGTGATGAAAGCTGAAGTGGACTCAGCCATGTAGAACTAATGGACAGGTGGGACTGAGTGCATTGAGCTGACGATACCCCCCCCCCACCCACCCAAAAAAAAACATAGCTCATCACATCAGAGCTGACACCACACACAGTATAAAAAAAAGAGGGAGGAATAAGAGGTGAGCCAGTAATCAGAGAACACTTCAGCAGCTTAATCAGCATCGCTTGTCTGATGAGGAAGAACACTTCTGGTTTTTGTGGGCAGCAGCCTTCATTAATCATCCTCGAAAGAAACACCACTCCACCACAACTTGAGTTGAGGACCCTCTTTCCTGCTATATGTAGAGCAGCCCAGGGAAAAAAAATGGAAGTAAGAGAAGTAAGAAGTAAATCATACTCTTCCAATCAGTCCAATCAGCTTTTGGTCAACTTCAGTGTCCAGAGGCTTAATGTTTCAAATGAACACCAGACATCTACATGTGGTGGTCTGATTGTTTTGTGCACATTCCCATGCCATATTTCGAAAGGAAAGTACTTTCCATTACACTGTTGTCAGTTACAGATGCATTACCTTCGACCCCTCAGGCTGTTCTTTTTCTCCAGATAAGCTTTCAGAATAACTCACAACACACACTGCGGCAGGTTATCTGTATACTATCACACCATCGAGGGTCAAAACTCTGCATGTAATTCATTTTGCTTTTTTAATGCGAATGAGATTTAAAAACATAAAATCAAATCACATCCTCTCTGACATGAAGTGGCCTTTAGAGAGTAAACACAGTCAAGATGAGTCAGGCTAGAAGTCTGGCAGTTCATCCGTGACCCTGCAGTCTGACGAGCGCTGTGCTTCCAGGACACGCACGTACGAAGAGATGCAATAATCTGATTTAACCAGGGAGAAGGATATAATTAATATTACCGTGTTATTTAATTAAAACCTGAGCATGAGTAAAATAAAGCCACTGATGATTATTATTTGCAAATGATCACACAGCCCAATTTGAACGCAGCCTGACTCTGAGATTGATCGTCTCCAGGAATGGACGCGTATTAACTGGATATTACAACGTTGTTTTTCTCTCATTTTTCTGTATCTGACAGGAGAGATTCGCTCCTCATTTACATTTGAGTTGTAGTCATTTAGCTAACATACTCTCCTACGGTGTTTTAACCTTGTAAGTAGATGGAAGTCTGGTGGGGGAAGAGAACCAGCCTGTCCTCTCTGAGGTGCATCAAGGTGCCCTTGAGCAAATCAAATCTCAGTTCCTGTGGTGGAGCTGCTCATTGGCCAATGTTAGAATTATATATAAGCTTATAAGCAATGATGTCCAGATCCATTGTAGAAAATCATGTTAGAAATATACATACATGGTCAGCAATAATTCTTGTTGAGTTCTTGAAACCAAAATGTATTTTTAGTACACTAGCAGATAGAAACATTACACTGAAGTAGATCTGGTCCCCAAGCACTTTCTGGATGTTTTTTCTTTTTGTTCCTGTCACATTTTTACTCACTGGGGGCTCATTTTGCACTGAACTATGTAAGTCCTACCCCTCTATGGAAACAGCACAATCATGGCTAGAAGTAGAATGAACTCAACAAAAATGTCTTCTGTGCACTTTAATGTAGTTTTAATATTATAAATCATTTAAAAAGATTAAAAAAAAAAAAAAAAAAAAGCACTAGTTGAATTTATTTGCTAATTTAATTCACTGAAAAACAATGGAGTCGATAAGTGCCCACAAGTGTTACCAATAGAAATATATTGAGAACACAGCCTGCAGTTCAGTCTGATTGGCTGAATTGTTGTCACATGATTTGTGCAAACTGTTTATGTTTGGCAAAAGACCCACATGACTCAGGACTGTCATTCTAACAATCATTACTGTGTTTAAAGTTTCTGTCTGTGATAAATAATCTAATTTTATAGATTTTTTTAAGGGGAAATATGCATTTCATGAGCCATGCAACATGTCAAACAATAAGCTAAAGGTTTGTAGTTTCTTTATGTCTCTGTGTTGTTTGCCTTTTAGAGATAGTTATTTAGCC
This sequence comes from Larimichthys crocea, assembly GCF_000972845.2. Taxonomy (NCBI): domain Eukaryota; kingdom Metazoa; phylum Chordata; class Actinopteri; family Sciaenidae; genus Larimichthys; species Larimichthys crocea. The sequence continues at coordinate 2,603,310 of NC_040021.1, forward strand.
ACAGTATGTTATTCTTAACACTTAAACACTGTTGGAAACATTTGACACAATGTAAGTGAACCATTCAACAAATATAACATACTGTATGTCTAGAGTTTATAGACATTTTAATGCATAAGTTTGACCTTTAAGTACTACATCTGACATTTTCCCATGGTTCTTATATTATTCATACAGTGTAAATCTACAGTTACAGCCTATATTTTGACTCATTTAGATTTTTTAAACAAAGTTATGTGTTTTATATGTTATGTTGTACATTTCATGAGTAGCTAAACTCATAATAATGTAAAGGTAAGTAAAATAATAACAACAACAACAACAACAATAATAATAATAATGATAATAATAATAACAATAATGATAACAACAACAATAACAATAATAATATAATAATAATAATAATAATAATAATAATAATAATACAAATTGCAATTTTACTGTAATCCTCTGAATAAAGTTACTTTTGTGAAGTAAACAAACACAGGTCAATGGAAGCTTTGCGTCAAAGCATTACATGCAGTGTAACAGTGTAAGTACCAATGTTACCGTAATATCAAAGATGGAGCTGGCACTTTATTTGTCTAATGATTCTGTGCAGTCACACTGAGATTCCTGACAGGCAGGAGGTGACTGTGTTGTTGATGATGCTGACAGTGGGATCAATAGCAGCACATTTGCATGGGGGAAGACTTGTCAAGACTCCCTCTTAAAGGTAACACTGATGCGAGATGAGGCAGACATACATGCATGCAAGACTGAATAATGAGTTTGTCTTCATCGAGTACATCAGATGCCAATAATAAGCCTTCGGTATTAGCTTCATTTCCATGTTGTCTTCTGTCGCATGTCACCATCTGATGTGTGATATCCTGTGTGTTTATGTGCCGTGATATAGTTTATCCCCATTATGTAACAAAATCCATATGCTGTCCTTTTCTATTGATTGCACTGAGTCCTATGAGGACTAGTTAAAATGGTAATCATCAGTTAAGCAGAGGCCTGAGGGCCCTGGAATAAAATTCAGCCTCCAGCTAGACTTTTCTCGCCTGTGGACAGCACAGGGGACCAGCAAATATTGATCCACAAAATATCCGCACGTCCACTAATTCAGCCTGTGTGTCCACTTGAAACCCTTCAAGGCAGATCTACAATGCTGTTAGTTTCTTTATCATGCCGGAGATGCTCATCTATTTTCCCGGAGAGATTTTCAATGAGGCAAAATTTAATTAAAAATCTGCTTAAAATTGCGCCGCTACACACAACTGAACCATATTAAGGGAGAAGCTGCACGGCCATATTGGACATACCACTCTCTCTCTCTCTCTCCCTGATGCCCTATAAAAGAGTTTTGCTCTGTCATGTCAGGGAAGTCAAGTCTGAGAAGCCTTCGAGGAACCTCTCGTGGCTGAGGTCGAGTCATTCAGGCGCTCCTTTGCCCTCTCCATTTGGGTTTGTTTCATCAGAGAGGTGTCTGCAGAATTCTGGTGCAATCAGCGAGCTACCGCTGACCTTGAGTTCAGCTATTACTACATCCTCCCAGCCCCATATAACCCACATTTATCAGACTATAGCTGCTTCATATTCATGGCACAGAGCAATCCTCAGCACATAAATAAGGCATTCCTATAAAACACTGCAATAATAACTGACTTCCATTTTGGCTAAACCTCAACCCATGTGACCTCTCTTAAGGGCTCAGCTTGTTTGTGTGTGGTTTTCATGCATAAACAGGACTAGAATTCCACCGCCCAGCTAGTGCCTCCTACAGTTTCTAATTTTCATGACACACAACAATGCAAGTGTTGGATATATGAACAAAGAACTGGTGGTTTTTTATTGTGGTCTGCCATCAGGGTGGTGCTAAGGGCATTACAGACTAACCTCAAGTTGGTAAATTACACTGTAAGTATTCAGTTCATTGTACTTTGCTTCTGGTCTGAGTCTATTGTGTTTGTTGCAACATGTTTTTGCTTTTGATCAGAGAAACTGAAGTATGTCTGTTCTCTCTGGACCAAATAAAACAGAAAGAAATCAAAGAAAGTTTACTCCCACATTCCCAAAGTACAACGTGGCTCTGGCAACTCCCCGCTATCAAGGCATAAAAACACTAATCAATTCTCAGCAGTGTGTGGATATTTCTATTTCATTTGTCCTGAACGGTACAGAAGATCTAAATCCAGGTATTACGTTCTGCCTCTGGTGGTCATCCAAAATACATTGCACCTTAATTAACATACGTAACCCAAGTGATTGAGAGTGTGCAGCTCATTGTAGTGAGGTCATAATTATATGTGAGTGAAATGCAAGCTGTCACGCCACAAATGTAGAGAAACAGGGACCGGTAAAAGGTTTGCTGGAGCAACATACTGTCAGAACTTTGACAAAGATGGAACGTCACTGGGTAACTGTGAAGAGTTTTATTATATGGAAGCTTGAAAGAGCCAAGCAAATCAGTGCTGGTTAGATTAGAGATATCATGCAAAGTTGATATTTTGATGTCATGGTGGCCTCAGAAGAAAGCCCTGAGATTCCAAACTAGGAATGTCTATCCTTTAGGGAGCATACTGTAGATAGGCACAGTAACATTTTATGGACATTCCACTGATGCTGAAATACCTTAGATTTACAACCAATGAGAAAAATTATTGGTTATTGAGACCCACAAAACTTGGTTTGAAGTTCTAGAGGAAATTGTAATGTTTACAAAGACACCAAATGAGTCAGACTAAAGTTTGAGGAAATGTGTGTAAAACAGTCATAAGACACAGAATATTTACCTTCAAATGAATGCTGCAGCTCTTGTGTTTGAATATTTTATTTAATGTAAGCAGATGGTTTTGCCAACCTTAGAGGAATTTCACATTAAGTCTGATATGTATAAAAAAAAAAACTTTCATAAGTCTTTAGATGGTGCCGTGTGAGGTAAGATCCTACAGGCCAGAGGCTCAGGCTAATCAGATAACACAACTATTCTCCGGCTGTCTGTGGTTGAGTTGGATTGTGGGTAAAGTAGACACCTTATTTTAAAAAGGAAGAAGAATGAGTCATGAATTTGCTTCAATTTTAATCCATTAAAAAACAATTATGAATCTGACATGTGATAGAAGTGCCTTGTTTGTCCTTTAAACTCAACAAGAAAAAAATGTGGAAATTCTGATCTTAAGTGGTTAAAAGCTGTGAAACAGAACATTCTGTTGGTAATGATAACATGTAAAGAAGTCAAGGGGTCAGACAAAACCTTCCTCTGGGTATCATGAATACTTTACAAGTCTACTACCATCTGTCCAATGGATTTCATGCTCTGGACTAAAGTGTTGGATGAATGGTTTAGAAAAGAAAAGGTATGCAAACATATTCTTGGAAGTGTGGATTGAGGCAAATTCCTGTCTGCTAAAAAAGCTACACCACAATATAGACCTTATGACATGCGCCTCTTTAAACATGGAGTTAACAGCTTTGTATTCCTATCATAGCACCCGGGATGGGAGAGAATTGCCACAAGGCATCATTTCCCATCAACATGACTATACATTTGATAGTGTGGCATTGATTAAAACAGTCTCTTTCAGAATTTCCTGACTTTGCAGGATGGAAAACTGCCCTCTCAGCAGAGTGTGTCTCTTTCTTAAATGTGTAACAACAGATAAGAGCCTTTATTGAGATGTAGCTGTCACGTTATGCACTGCTAACATATGTTTTTAGTGTCTACCTGTTACTTGGAAGTGAAACCCCAGCTGAAGCATGCATGCAAAGAGATTGAAAGACATAAAAGCATGTTAAAGAATTCCCCCAGATGGTATGAATCCATCACTACAACTCTCCCTGTGGCCTGTTGTTCCTCTAATGTTTTAGACAAAACTCTACAGGCTTGTTACAGTGGGAATAATGAACAAGTCCTCCAGCTTCAATAAAAAAACACATCATTTGTCATTACTTTCAGCAACTATCCATACAATTCTTATTCTGATGTGTCAACAGGATGTGACATTACCACAGCAACTACAACAGTACCACAAGTAAAGAAGAGCAAGTGTCAAGTCATTGGAACTACCCAGCAGTCAATACAATACATCATGTTGGCATTAGCTAACATTACACAGTATTGATCTTGTGCAGTGCGATAACTCACACTACATTTTCTAAACGGCCTTTCAGCCCAGATAGAACCTGCAACTTTCACTCTGATCCCTTGAACAACCATGTCATGCTTTTTGCACTGAATCTAAGCACAGCGCCCCCAAAATGCATTTAAACAAGGCAACTGCATCCTCAACGATGCTGACTAAAAAAAGAGAAGGCTGTGTTACTGTAATCTGAGGCTGCAGATGGCTGGAGGACGCAGACAGTCCGATCTGTCTGTTCTGACTGCAGTTTAACCACAACATGTAAAATGACACTCCAGTAATATTCAGACAATCTCACGGTTCATAACAGATCTTTTGACAGCAGCCATGTGGGAAATCAGATTGTGGAACACCTCAAACTGCAGACAGCCAACCGACATCTTCTGATCCATGTGATCTCGTTCGATCAGGCAATTAATCAAGCACCGTGACTCTCGTCAAGCTGCACATCAAACAAGAACTGATTGGGATGAAATCTGACAGCTTCTTGCAGTGTACAGTGTCTGTCTGGCTAAGTTACTGGTCGTACATACACGCATATACATACATAAATACATACATAGTAGTAGTGTAGTAGCAAAAGCTCCAAGTGTACATGAATATATATACGCTCTTGCCCATAAAGTTGTAATACTTTTGTTTTCATGCACATTCCTCTTTTTATTCCTATTTTCACAATTTCCAATTGTGGTTTAATTTTCACTGTGATATGTTTGGAAGAGATTTATCAATAAAGTTTTGAGAAGATACACTATATCTATCAAGATTAAATCACATTTCATGAGAAGATAAAAAAGGTCTTTGAAGGTAGAGAGGTACATGTGCAGGACTGGACTCAATATGAATGCGTTCACTATGCAATGTATAATCAACAGAAATTAGTAATACAGCAACATAAAAGTCTCAGGCTATTGCTAGTTAGCAACTAGCTCCAAGTCACTCATTAGCGGTTAATTGTTATATTGTCACATTATACAAACAGGTGGCAAAAACTACTGCTGCATCAAAACAGATCAACACAAACATCAACAGAGTAACACAGAAGTCAACATAATAACTCAAGGCTCAGTGGACGCACACACTGTTCACCTGATGTTTGGTATGTGGTGCGTTCAAGGACCTCGGCAGGTTGGGAATTCACACGTGCAGCAATTATAAACAATGAAAGAACCATGCACAAAGGGATGATCTTTTGTACATATATACATACATAAATACATACATACATTATCTGTAACTGCTTATCCTCACTAGGGTTGCAGGAGGGCTGGAGCCTATCCCAGCTGACATTAGGCGAGAGGCGGGGTACACCCTGGACAAGTTGCCAGTTCATTGCAGGGAACACAAAGACAAACAAACATTCACACATACATTCACACCTACGGACAGTTTAGTCACCAATGAACCTTTGGAATGTGGGAGTACCTGGACAGAACCAATGCAGACACGGGGAGAACATGCAAACTCCACATATATTTATATATATATCTAATATATATTATATATCTATATGGTAATTCCATATGTGTTCATTCATAGCTTTGACGCCTTCAGTGAGAATCTGCAATGTAAATAGTCATGAAAATAAAATAAAAAACCATTAAATGAGAAGGTGTGTCCAAACTTTTGACTGGTAGTGTCTATACCTCTCCTTCTCACCCCAGCAGGGTGGTATCCGCGTCATCCTCAAGCTCGGGTCCTCTACCAGAGGCCTGGGAGTTTGAGGGTTCTGCGCAGTATCTTCGATGTTCCGAGGACTGCACTCTTCTGGACTGAGGCTTCAGATGTTGTTCCTGGGATTTGCTGGAGCCACTCTCCCAGTTTAGGGGTTACTGCCCCAAGTGCCCCCACTACCACGGGGACCACGCTACCCTTGACCTTCCACATCCGTTCCAGCTGCTCTTTCAACCCTTGATACTTCTCAAGTTTCTCATGTTCCTTCTTCCTGATGTTGGCGTCAGCCACATCTATCACCACTACTCTCTTCTGCTCTTTGTCCACCACCACTATGTCCAGTTGGTTAGCCAGGACCTGTTTGTCAGTCTGGAAGCTGAAGTCCCACATTTTGTATTTTTTCTCCTTCACAGTAGGAAGGAGAGGGCGAGGCAAGGGTGTTGCAATCAGCTACCATACCACTAGATGCCACAAAATCCTACACACAAGTTGTTAATTCAAGTCAGTGAAATATCGCCTTCAACTTAAGTATGGTGAAGAAATATGACAGTGTAACATATTCGTTTGTTATTTCAAGCACTTAAAAGCTGACCTCTGAACAGCCTGAGAACAAGCAGCAGCAGCCCCACCCAGCCTCCACGCTCAAACCCCTAAAGCTTGACCCTCTCGCCTGTACATTAGTGATAATCCATCACTCTCCAAAGTATCTGGCACTACATTTAAGTGTGTCATTGCCAAAGCACAACTGGACTTTGTTAAGAGCTGGCAGGAGAGATAATGCTCCACTGGAATTTACCGACTGCTGCCTTCCAACACTTGGATATATTTCATATAATTTTTTAGTCCTTTGCCAATTTCTGTTAATTCTTGAGAACTATCCAGTTAAGTTCCTATCTAAATTCATTCATTAGAGTCAAGTGGTCCAGATTTATGTCTTAGTCTGGACGTGTTTTGATTCGTGGAATCGAAACAGTTTTGAAAAAGTTTTAACATTCGCTGTTTTAGCAGCCAGACCACGTTGGTTTCTGAGCCGCTGCATTAATCCATGTGACATACGGCTTGTACATAGTATGGTCTGTGTGTTTTCTGAGCAGGAGAATGAATGGGGCAGACAGGGGAGAAGACACTGAGGAAGAAGGATTCATGAATAATAATGCATAGTGGGGCCCTGAACACTAGCAATGAGACTTTTATTGGTGTGGGATAAATCCATACTGTAAGCCTCACCTGCTGGGAGCCTTGCTTCCCAAAGCCGGTGTCATCCCTAATAATTTATAGATGCAAAACAGAGGAAAACATTAATCAGAAATGTGCCACCGTCTACAAGGCTTGCGAATGCTCTGATTTTCACAATCAGAGTGAAAGAAGACCCGCAGCAACACGCAGAAAATACCCACAAGACATCTCTCCTTTCTCCTTTTTTATTATTGTTCCTCAAAAGCTTCAGTCCAATCCCCAAAGCAGCACTAATGCCCCCAATCCTGGCTGTGTTCAACTTTGGCTACAGTGAAATGAAGACATGTTTTCACTCTAAAATTGATTGATAAACATTTGATTTGAAGAAGCTGCCAGAGCATATCAGATGACATGAGTCTTATATGCATTTTCAGCCTGTCAAGGCCTGCTGAATGCTTACATTTTATTGCTGGCACTGAAGCAACAACAGAGTTTTTGAATCATGACTCCTGATGAGGGTACTAAAAAACACAGATTTTTCACGCTCAAGTCAAAGAGAATCTTTGAGGACAGACTTTAAAATTCCTATAGACACAAAATAATGAATAACTAAAACCTTCACGCTGCAAGCAAATAATTTAAATTAGAACTCACCTTCAGACTTTATGTCTTTCACCTTTATTTAGCCATGGAAGATGTGCTGAGCATGTCTGCTCTTTTTTCACTAATGTCCTGCTTCACATTCAAACACTCACACTGGGGAGGCACAGGATGCAATCAGAGCTTCCTGCTGATGACGAACAAACACACTCACCAAAGCAGGTGGAGGTTAAGTGCCTTGCTCAAGGGCATCTTCACTACGGTACCCGTAAGCAAGGCGGGATGTGCTCTCAAATACTAAGCAGCAGTTATTTTGCAGTCATCAAATCATTGTACCCTAAACTAACAGTTTTGGAATCGTGCTGATGCTACACTGACTTGTAATCAGGTGAATGGTGTCTCTCGTCTGTTCTTGCAGTATGTAACTTTGTGCTCAGGGTACGATCACCCACAAGCAGTCTGTAATGCTTTATGCACTTTGATGCCTCTTGATGTTGACATTGGCTTTTGACAACAAGTCACACACCACCCACTATTTGACAGATTTTGGTGAACCTGGATCATATTTTATGGAGAAAATGTTTCCTGCTTTTCCCTCTGATGTCCTCCAGCTGCTCCGCCTCAACTCTCTGTGATTTACAGAGTTTCCTGATGGACAGTGAAGTAAACTGCTGCCAATTGTAGCTGCTGTTAGCTCAGTTTGTTAGCTGGGCTGCCCAGACTATGAGCTCAGAGTACCGGGGGAGTGTTAGTGTTCGTACCACAGGCGTTTTAAACCACTGGGAAGAAGAGGAGGTTTTCAGGCCCGAGCCATGGGGGAATGGAGCCGGTGTTATGCCATAAACGAAGCTTGGCTCGTGTGCTCAGCAACCTATCAACATATCTTCCCTGCCAGCTATTAACCTCAGCTTGGTGAGAGCTTGGTGAAATAAAAGGCTGAAAGACAGACGCCGAGCTGGGCTGACTGCTGTTGGACTAGTCAGTAATATTAGCTGCTGCTGTGTCTGCTGCTGGTGATGTTTGGCTGTTAGTTGTTGATTTGCTATTTTTAATCATAAGTACAAATGCACATGTACAGCTGACCACTGCAAAAATACTATTTAATGATTTCTTCTTTTTAAAATAATTCCAGCTACAGACTTCAGAAAGGATTCACAAACATTGGAATGAGACATATATTGAGATATATCCATGTCCCACCAACTGTGTCTCTTTAAAGGAGATGTTAGTACAAGTAAAAAGAGTTTTGCCATTGATCAGCAGTGCGGAACTGTGTGTCAAAGGTCTGTGGAAAGGTAAACTCAGTGCAAAAGACGTGTAGATTTGATCCACTGATTGGGACGACTGCACTCACACAGACGCTGTTTGAAATTCCGGCGTGAGTGGACTTTACACGTTTGTTTAGATTGACCGTGAAGTAAACTTTTCCAGGTGATGCGACTGCAAGCCAAGATGCAAATAGACGAGTACTCACTCTGAATGACAGGATCTGAGACAAAGATGCATCCAGGCGAATTTTAAACGTTTCAACTTCCGTCAAATGTTCTGTATTCTGAGGCTGTATGGTTTCACTTCATAAACATCCAGGAACAAGATAAAAGTAAACACTTCAGAATTGGTATTTTCATTCTGAATTCTCAGACCATGCAGTCAGCACTTGAGGTGAACACAAAGATAAAGAAACACACACAAGCACCACATAATGCAACCGGTCTTGTGTGTCATCATACTGTCATAACAGTTCTATCTATTAATGTCTCTATCAGCGTAAAAAGTGCTATCTTTGCTCCTCTAAGATGGATTTCTTTCTGACTGACAGTTAAATGTCTGTGAAATAGGCAGCACTAGAGGCCATTAGAGTCTGGCAAACATCAGCCTTTGGTGTAGGTCTTGGTGTCAAAGTTGCAAATTGTTGGTGAAAAACATGTCCCTCTAAAAACAGGGTGATTTTGAATCTTTTAGATTTGTTTTTCAAATAAACTGAAGGATGTAATGTCACTTCATCGGTTGAACAAATTATCCTACTTCTTAACAAGACTGATTTTCTTTGCTCAAGAAAAAGCAGTCACAGGTCATCGTCCAAAATAAAAAAAAACAAACACCACAATCGAGTGAAACAGGCTCTGTAATTCAACGTGCATTGTTCAAATGACCTGTGATTACACTTTCCTGACAAAAATCACTTGTGACTGTGTGAGTAACAACTCTCTTAAGACGGAGGTCAAAGTGGGAGGTTTGACACCAGAGACGGTATCTGTATCTCCCCATCGTGCTGAAGTCGTGGCCAAGATCGGAGTGTATAGAGATCAAGATAAGAAAATTATTTGAAACAATAATAATACGGTCACATACAAAACAATGTATTTTGGCAGAACAGAAAATATATTCAGTTTCAAATGAGGAAACATTCACTCCTTCCACGTAGACAGACTTACTGCTTCACTTGGACCCATTTCGCTTGGCCAATGTCCTTCTTTTCGACACCAGACAACATGCATTTAATATTTCCTACAAGAAAACATGCTCTGTCTGCATTTACAGCGAGCGATACCTGCATGATATTTTATGAGGACTTTTCTTGTTGCTTTCTGTCTTCAGCGGAGGTGGTGCAGGCAGCATGTGCAGTGTGTGGGGCCTTTATTGTACTCCAACTGCCATCAGACAGATGATCTTCCCCACACTGTGTGTGACCAGGGCACAGCTGGGAGACTGAGAGCAGTGCCGAGGCTGTTCTGGGGTCTTGCCAAGCACAGGTGACAGCTCACACCTGCAGACACAACACACATCTCCAGGTTAGCCACTGAATTCACACACGAATCCGAACAGGAAGTGTCATTTTCAAGAGGGTTCCTTTCACTTTATCATAAAACACGATCATTTAAATTAGTCCCACCATATGAAATAGCAGCAACATATATAAAAACAGAGCCTCTCATTCAGACTTTCATGGCATTTATTGCTGTTAAGTATACCTGAGGAGAAAAGTAGTCATGACCCCTCTAACAGGAAGTTCATCCAGAGTGTGAGTTAAAAGGGAAAGAATTCTAATATGTCATCTTGCACAGACCTGCCTTCAAAAGCCAGTGTGTGACCCACTTGACCTAGTAGAGATCACCCACTGGCCTCTGTCAGAGTCAGCCATGGTGATTTATGCGCCATCAGAATAATGTGAAGTGTGTGACGCCTCTGAGTGCCGGGGTTGGGGGGAGTGGGGGGTGATGCTGATGGGTGTAACGGATACCCCCCTGTGGAAGTTTCTCCAGATCTCAGAGGGGCCATTAGTGTTGTTTTGAACTCTTTAGCCCAAACATGTTAAATGATACAGGCTTTCATAGAGATGGGCAGCTACAGTGAAGGTAGTGACAAGACATCCTTTCCCCTGGATGGCCTGGCCTGCATGTCTGTGCTAGCATAATCTTGACAGATGGTGAGGGGAACAATGGAGTCAGTGTTGAACTGGTGCTACAATTTTGTCTGCCTGGGGCTGTTGCTGATTTGTGGATATGACAAATTCCCCAAAGCTTTCAGTTTTCGTGACCATTTCACCCCACATCTTAGTCCAGAAAATCATTGACAACATACTCTCTGCAGCTGAGATAGCTGACATTTAGAAGAAAGGTTTAAGATGTTATATGAGTTTGATATCCATGAATGAAGAAGCTGCTTTAAAAATGAAGCTAGTGAAGCTACAAGGTACTTTTCACTGAGCTACTTTTGCCTAGAGTAGCCAGTGACAGCACAAGACACTCACTTAGCACACACCACAAGCTATTTCACATCACAAACACTGTCAATAAAAAAACAATATAAAACATGTAGTCACTACTTTGAGGTGTAATATACTTTTTCTTTCCTTTTGTGTGTTACCGCTCTGTCACTGCATGGAAAACGTGATAATGGAAATGTCACAAATAGCCAGACCCGACCGTAATCCTAAAGGGAACTGTACCGAAACTAGTAGCATCATAGACTGTATAAAACATGGACGCAGCCTCTGTGATGTCACCTACAGGTTTGTGAAGCTGTTGTGAAGTTTATTATGGTGACTTTGGTTGCTGCCATCCTGGCAGTCCTGACGGCGCCCACCGTATTTATAAATGGGCAAAAACGTGAATGGCCACCTGTAACGGCACCCACCTTTCAATCAAAGCAGCCACACTGTTAATTCTGTATAACTTTGAGCCTTAATATAATTTGAACAGGTGAGTAATATAAAAATTCACCCTCAGTGTCATTAAATTAGCTATAGAGACCAAAACTGTTTTTTGTACCAGGCTGCTAACGTGTTTATGGAGATTGACTCATTCTGTAGCCAGCCTCAAGTGGACTTTCAAGGAACTGCAGCCTTTGGCACTTCCCCACTGGATTCATTTCCCAGTCACAGGAGGTTGCCACTTGGTCTCTTCCTTTTGGCTCCAGTTTGGTGTCCAAATATCTGGGTCTTTTTCTTGCTAGGTGGTGCTAGGATGTCCAGTTTTGAAATTCTGTGCCCATCTACTGGCATTGACAGAATCCTGAAGTATTGGAAACCTCTGACCAGCTATGTTCAGAGTCTAGCTAAGAAGGAATGCTCTTAGATGTTGTGGAAATACTTTGAGGAGAACAGCACTGATGTATCTAAAATGTATTTTCTCATCCTCAGTCATCTAAAGGTGTTGTCAGACTGCACTGAAGCTCTTGAGGCCAATCATTTTCGCATAACTTCTGTGTCAAGGTCATGACTGAACTGAAAAGGAAAGGCAGACGCATCTGTCTACGAAATGTGCGGCTGATTTTATTGTTTTCTATGTAAGAGCAAAGATGTGCGTGAGTGAAAGGTATGGATTCTCTGAGAACAGCTTTCATAGCAAAGTGTCAAAGCTTTGGCCTCACAACTGCTGTGGTTTATGAAGAATACAGTGATGCAGTCCAGGCCTGCAGTCTGAAAGACATTGATATGGACTCTGAGGAATATGGCATGGTAGAAGCAATACTCAGCTCTTCAGAAATAGAAGTTTGCCACAGTGAGAAGAGGTATCTGAAAGTGTTCCAAAACAGACGTCCCACTTGAGAAAGGTTAGGGCCTACATCTACATCAATGTACTGTACATACACACTAGATCATTTCAATGATGAGTTCAACATGGAGAAATGGGAGGAATTGCCTGGATAAGGTTTTGAGTGCAGACCTGAAATTCTTTGCAAACTAGAAAACTCTTGGAAGCAGCCAGGAATGGGCAAAAGTATGGCAAAAAGGAAAAGTGGTAATTACACTAGAGTCTTATTATGTGATTTAGGCTTATGTTTCAGCTTTTATCCTGGGTTCAATTAATCCTGCAAAGACACGCAAGAACATAAAACAAAAAGTGACTAAATAATCAGATCAAACTGACATAAAACATTTACAAGTATCATAAAAAAAAGCTTCAGAAGTGCACCATTAAATAAGATCAACTTTCCAGTTTTAGTGTTTTGTGTAATAAAATCTAATCATTAGCTGCTGCAGACTGAATGACAACATACCAAAGGATGTACTGGATTATGCGGCCTTCACTCTGATGTGAGAAGAAGTCTCATACTTGGACACCAATACTGGCTGCAATAACTGGCTTAAATAGGGGCATGAGTATCCAAAAAGAGCTTAGTGTTAACTAGTGTTTGTTATGACCATAGACTGTATAAAACATGGACATGGTTTATTTCTGCTGTGAAGTTGGACATTTTAACTTGGGGGTTTATGGAGATTGACTCATTTTGTAGCCAACCTCAAGTGGCCGTTTGAGGAACTGCATTTTTTGGCACCTGCACTTTGGCTTCTCTTCCTGGAGATTGCCACTTGGTTACAGCAAGTGAGCAGAGAAAGGCTATTTGACAATTGAATACAGAAGAAAGTGGTGTGTTTTGAAGGGAGCATTCGTAACAAATCGAATATGAAGAATGCAGAATAATAAACTGAACAATATCTATACAGAAAACCAAGCTTTGCTGTGACTGTTGTCTGCAGTATGGCGGCGAGGGGAGAGGACAAAGCACTGTCTCGCCAGATTGTTAAGTATTAAGAAACCATCTTTACTGGTAATGTTCACAGTGGAACACCGTGAAACAACATAACTTTAACCTTAACAAAGTAGTCTTTAACTTTGTCTGCTGTCTGGTGCTGTAGAGGTAGGATAGTGTGCAGCTTTCCTGGTGAAATCCTGGAAACGAGGATGATGAGAACAGAATTTTGAGCCTCTAAAACAAACAAACAAAGGAGGGGATGGGAAATGAAAGGTCAGGTCAGACGTTTATGTGGATTTGTCAGTAAGGGGACACCTTTTTAATGAATTCTACGCATGCCATTCAATCTATTCTCCATATCATCAGCGTTGCTTTAAGTTCTTCATATCAAAATACCTGATGACAAGACTTCAGTTCCTGTTCACAGAGGGCAATATGCGCTGTGGAATGGCATGCTTTCGAGGACCTCTCCAAACCATGCAAAATTAATGAATAGCCCAACAGAGATAACAGCGCTACATTTTTAATGCACCTTGTCACTATTGGGGCTACCGCAGCATTCTCCAGGGACATCGATTAGCAGGAGATGGAGTGACAGATGACACCCCCAGGGAGCGTAGGAAAAAAGAGAGCGCTGTTGCGGCTGTTGTCCACTGAACACATCGATATGTCATTAAACAATGACAGCACCTCAGGCTGTTTAATGAAGTGTTTGCAATGTGATTTGGTTCTTAATAGCAGAGGCATTAAGAAGTATCAGGTCCCTGCTATAGCCCCTGTATACTAAACAGCAACCCGTGCCAAAGCCTTATAATGCACAATTACCAGTACTGTCAGATTGGATGGGGAAGATGATTCCGGGGAAAGCACTGAGTAGGCAAAGCTGAGTGCTACGCAGAGAGAAAAAGACAACACTCTGCATAACTGCTTCACCTTCAACTGCTATGATATTAATTATAGCCAGGCAGCAGGTATTAGATGCTTACCTGTTGGAAATAGAATAAATAAGCGAAGCAGTCCTCTGGTATTATGCTGGTCACACACAGCAGGACTTGACTTTGGGCCAAAATTACAAGGTCCACATAAGGGCACCATGAACAATGCTATGTGTTCTGTGGTTTGGGGGATGTATCAAGATAATGTTTGTGTTCTAGGAGCTAAAAGATTAGTTTCTCCTGCAAAAGCTGAACACTTACTCCATGCACCAGGTGAGAGTAATGGAAGAGCAAAACAAAAGAGTGGAATAAGGTGTTTCTTTGGAGATAAGGAACTGTTTAGCTGAAACTAAATGTGTGTGTTTCTCTGCTTGATGAGTGATGTGTGCTTTGCGTGCTGCTTCATTAGTCTTTCTGTATGAGGCAAATCAGTCAAGTCTAGGGGCTTTACATGGATTTACTGGAAGGAAAATACTGAAGTGATGAAGCGATAACAGGGCCAGACTCATATATCGGACTGGTGTATGACTGAAAATCAGATATCTGCCAGTCGTGTCTCCCTCCTCTGATGTAATAGCGGTGCCTCTCTGACCAAAGCTACATAAAAATGTCTGGTAAAATGGAAAGCCTCTCCAATTTTTTAATGTGCTGAGGGAAATGCCTCGCTCACAGCAATGTTAAGCACCCCTGCTCATATACTGCACTTGTGTAATCACTTTTTCTGTATCTATCTGTTCTTCTGTCCTTTATTATTTAAAAGGTGCAGTGAGTTATCCATAAAAATCTACTGAATTTCTTAAATTTTTTAGCAGAATGGGCTGTAGACTGCACTGTGGAATCAATCATGGTGAGACCCAACCCTTTGAATAACTATGGTGTAATACTGCCAAGGTTGAATTGTTGTAGCTCTATTTATTTGTTGTATCATATAGCCTTTTTTTTCAAAATAAGTACAAATGGTACTACAGTAAGAGTAATAATAGCACTCAACATAACTTCATTTCAAAGTACCAATTCAGTCCACCCAGTGCATCTTTGTTAAAAACAAAGAGTTCCAGTGATACCAGCAGCGAAGGGAGGATCAGATATGTTGCTAATAAATGCTCATTGCTTGTGATGATAATAATACGACAGCATTGGAGTGTGCACAACTGGCAAATGTGGTAGACCAAAGGAAGTATGTAAATATGTTTACAATGGACAGTTTGGGTAATATCTAAGGACGTCCCTGCTGTACAGCGGTGTTACACAAACTTTCAGAGAGAGCACAAACTGACAGTTTATACAATAACATATCTCATATTACCTCCCACTGACAACACAAGAGTCAACCATAAGTGGGAAAAAAAAACAAAATGTCTGATTTAAATAATTTATATTGGCATGGATATTTATGAATCCAAAACTTTGTATTGTTGTATTGTATTAACCCTGCAACCTTCCTTCTAGTACCACCATCAATCTGCCAATTTACATGAAAATGTACTTATTAGGAAGAAAAGTTAATAAATTCTATTATTATATTCACTAACAAGGACCACACCAATAGATTCAAGTTTAGATGGGTTTATTGCAAGTGAAGGAAAGGGTGTGCCGGGATGATGACTTACTGTATAGGAGAGGCCCAGAGATAAACACTTTTTTGCAGTTGGGTTAGCAAAACAATATTTAAATCAAAATGTAGTTTTGATGCAGTTGTTTTACAGTTGTGGAGTGCATTGTTGTGGCTAACATGATTCATGATGACACATTACTGAACACTGTAAAACATAAAAGAATGAAAGCTGGAACCAAGATGATTTAGTATTTTAGCATATTAAAACATACTGAATGGCTATAATTTTATGAGTTTCTCACATGATGCTTAAGTGATAATGTATCTAGAAATAATAATAAATTGTTCTTCTAGTCACAATACAGATGATAAGCATTATTATTATCATATAAAGAACAATACCATCATGGATTGTAGGCTAGAGAAGAAGATCAGGCCCAGTGGAGCCAAACTGTTATGTAAATGGTTAAAAATAAAATCCAGTAAAATAATCAAATAAAATGAGATAAATAAAAAAATAAATAAAGTCTTTTGAACATAGACGCCTCCATGATGATACACTGTTCTCTTTATGCACTGTCATGCTGAACAGAGCTGATAAAATGCACATTCCCCACTCAGATAAAACACTTGTCATATAATTGTAAATCATCAGAGGGGAATGCATAACCCCGGACTGCTTATGGACCCCACAGAGCTTTGTGTTCATACAAATAAGATTGAAGGGGTGACGACTTATATTGCCTATTAAAACATTCTCTGCTGTATATTGACACAGATGATGTGATATAAACAACACTCTTTATATTGCAACACTTTAACAAGACAATATGAAAACGAGAGTGTCACATGAATGGCCCTGCTGCAGATCATGTATCATTTATATGTGAATGAGGTGATATAGAAGAGCAGAGCTGTGTTCTCAGTGTCTGCTTTAAGTAGCTGCTTTCTCATGGCTTTGTCCGCTCATTGTTTATTCCATCCATCACTTGCTGGGGGTTATGAACATTCCAGCCTCTAATGGCCACCGGAAAAGGCTTCAGATTTTTGCTATTAATAAATGATACAACGCTGAATATCAGAGAAAACATTAACCTTTGTGCCACGGCTGCTGTCCTGGAAGCTGGAATCCTGCTGATGACCAATAGTTATCTTTGACTGATCGGCCTCATCATTTGTCTCCCACGTTAAGCTCATTATATGTATGTTACGAGAATTTTTAAAAAAAGATCCCTTGAATAAGGAGGACTGGATTCAAAGTTTCAAAGACGGAGTGTTTAACACTAAAGGGGTTACAGAGGAAAGGCTCCCTGAGGAGCTCTAACAGTTGGTTTTTATACAATTTTCTTAAAATGGGCTGTCTCGGACACCTCC
Source organism: Larimichthys crocea (assembly GCF_000972845.2). NCBI lineage: Eukaryota > Metazoa > Chordata > Actinopteri > Sciaenidae > Larimichthys > Larimichthys crocea. The sequence goes on from NC_040021.1 coordinate 2,620,730, forward strand.
CCACTGATAATTTCCTTTTTTGGTTTTCTGCTCAGTAATGAACAATATGTTTCTTGTCCAAAATGACACTTCTCAGGCCTGTCTCTCACATCCTTGTCTCTTCTATTTCCCAAGCCTGTTTCTCACGTCCTTGTCTCTCCTGTCCTTGAACTACTGATTTATAATTATCTCTCCCTGCCAACCTCAGTAAAACACAGTCCAAAATAAGGGAGGTGCATGAGACATGCAAAAAATAGGAAACACACACATTTTATTAGTTAAAACATGTGAACCCCAGTATAATCCTAATTTTTATAACAATGTACAATAGATGCATACACATGTGGTTTGTTGTTTCAACTTGGGCCTTGTCTTCTTCAGTGGATAGAGTTTTTCTTTAATAAATAAAGATTATTTTGTCAAAATAAAATAAAAATGAAATAAAATTTCCAGGGTCAAATAAGAACTTTAACAGAAATAATCAGTAAGATCAACGATCAGTTTAACCATATAATACATTTCTGTAACTGCCTTTGTATATTCAGTAGTAATCCCTCTCCTGTCTGTTCTCACAAGCTGAAATCTGTCCAGAAATCTGTCCCTGTTACCAGCGAGTACAAAGTGAGTTCCTTCAGCCACGTCTCCATGAGGCATATGGTGCTAATAAGAAATAAAACTTGAACAGTCAAGTTAAAGCATTACGAAGGAAAGCAAAAGAGTTTCCCAGACAAATAACAGGGATTTCTGTCTGGCTGATGATTGGTCAATGGAATGTGCTGCTGCCCTCCTCCACAGTCGGTCCAGAGAACCACAAATACACGAGAGCACATTCACTGAGAAAGACTAGTCAGTGAGGGCAGCTGAGGTCTGGGCGAAAAGTCACTGCTTGCTAAAGGTCATCCACCAAATACACAATCAAACACGTGTTTCCAGTTAGGATCAGACACTTTGCTCACAGAATACACATACATACAGATCGGCTCGGTTTTATGTACACATATTCATAATTCATTGACCTACATTCCTGTATGCAAAGAAATACTTTTTCTTTGACATGCATGAAGGGATATTACTATTAAATGAATTTTTAAAGAGGTATGTACTCATTAGCCAGTCATGCTGTGTTAACTTTAGGTGAGTATTTATGTGTTTCTCCATGTGTTTCCTTTCAGTAATCTGTCGCTAAATCCTCATTAAGATGTCTCCATGTGAAGTTCTCTGAGTCTTAAGGCGTGTCTGCTTTCCCCAACGTGTGTCTAAGTGACTAATGGGAAGAGCAGTTTCTGAAATGTGTCCGGTTTTGAGTGAGAGAGTGCTGCAGTGGGTAGTCCTCATGGGCAATGCACATCCACTGTGTTTTTTTTGCCACTGATTGGTTGATTGATTGATTTTTGCTTCTGATTGATGATCAGATTGTCATTGCAGCACCCTACAGAGATATCCTTTTTTATTCTTTTTTGTTTAACCAGAAACAGCTGTTTCTGACACTGACAACATCAAATTTTACCACTGCCTTGATCTGTTAGTTTGCTCATGTTCTTGTACAGGTTTTTTCGTTCTCACAGAAAGGTAAGTGGTGGACCAGCAACTCCTGTATTCTGCAATATAAAATAAACTTTTTTTTTTTCAGTGGAGTTGAACAAAACGATATAACATCTGTTTCTTGTTAACTTTGCTTCTTGAACAAAAACGTCTATCTCTGCAGGATCCTTTTTATAATGTTGTCAGACACTTAAAATAACAACCCGAGCCTGTCAGTTGCAAGAAAAAGCACTTTTGGTGGACGTGCATTAGTGCACAACACTGGTCCAATCTAAAAAAAAATTGTCCTTGTCACTTGGACACAAAAGAGAAGATAGTGTGCAAAGGAGCTGAAAACAAAAGTTTCCCTTTAATGTTTTAGAGAAATACTTATAATTTTTAAAGTTTTCGGGGCTTTAAGGATGGTGACTCATGTTTTAGATAAGACAGCATCAAATGTAGCACAGTCACAGTTACTATGAGCAGTATATTAGCATTTATCAGCAGGAAAACTGAGTCTTCAGGCAGACAGATTGTGAACACGCCACTTGGCGTATGATTAACTGGGATTTTATTTCTCAGCACTACATCAAGACACAGGCGCAGTTCATCAATTCTGTGTAGGAAGAAGCTGACAGCATAATTAACCACTTCCTTTAGTACCACAAATAAACAATCATTACTCATGTTTGCATCTGGATGTACAAAAATAGAAAAAAATAACATTTTAAGAAGTTACACAGAAATTAAATGTGACCGTTCACATGATATCAGAACTGCCCAAATCCATTTCAGTCCATGTGCCTGTGTGGAAAAAAGCAGCCTGCTTGCTTTCACTGCAGCCACACGATTGTGCAAGCGTCTCGTGTTCTGCCAAGTTACACAAAAGCAAACACTAAGTAAGCAGATTGAGTCTGGGAAGCTTGCATTCAATTTGTCCTGCGATAACTGGACATGTTATCATTCGCAGTACAAGCTCGCATTTCTGTAGAAATCTCTCGTCTCTATTAGCAAACACTGACAAGCTGCTCGACTCGGCTCGACTGAAGCCTGTGGGTTTTTTTTTTACCTCATTCTCATAAATTACGATTAATAGGCAGGTGTGATGAATGGAACACCTGCTGGGGTTTTTTTAACATGCACAGCAAACCCACATAATATATACAGTGACCATATATTGTAAATGAGCCAGGAGCAAAGTCTGTGCAGACGATGGAGACGTTAAATTACAAGCTGTCAGCCTGTTGCTTGTGTGACATTGTCCAGTTCCTTCACCACGTGTACAGCAGTAATGTGAGTGTGCAGCCGCTGATATACTTAGTGAATGTGAATGTGTGGTTTTCATCAGATTTCTTGAAAACTGTAGACTCACATTTCCAAAGCAATGGAAGACACAGTGTCATATAATTATAGCACATATTGGTTTAATGTAATGACATTTGGTACATTAGGTACAGGAATTGACCAGCACTGAATAAGTGTGGCTAATGAGAGGAAAGGTATTTTTATTAAGAACAAATGGAAAACATAAAAAGAGGATTTTAATGTTACTATTAAAAACAAATATAATCTCTCACCCCACTTAAAACATAACTAAATAGACCTATATTGTATAATTACTAATGATTTTTATGTTGTTAAATGAGAATGTGAATAAGCTCTGTCAGTTTTAAAGCCCATTTGAGCGCAATACATCTAGAGAAAGGCTTTGATTCAGTACACTGACCCTGGATCTCAATTGTCAAATTTAAAGGCTATGATCATGAATTCATAGAATCCTTAGGATATTTATAGGAACCTTCTCAGTAGCCTGGACTTAGCCTTTAGTGTCTATGCAAGATGAGTGTTTCTAACTGGAGAATAGGAGAATTTCTAACTGAAATTCTAAAGCGTGTTTGTGAATCAGTAACTCGCAAGCTCCCGGCTTGTGTTTTGTGTTTGAGCTTGCTCGACAGTTCAGCGGTTTAAGTTTAAAGAAGGCTGCTAGCCAAATTGAATCAGTGGAAATCTTGGTGTGAATCAAATTTAGTGTTTTTAGTTACTACGCCTCTACCTTAGTGTAGCAGGAAAACAGTCTGCATCCAAATTTAACACAAATTCTGACAAAATTTCAAGAAAATCTCCAAAATAAAATAAGAATCGAGCGTTTTCATCCACTACTGTTATGCGAATATTGGTTAAGCATATATAAACACCTGGTGGTGCTAATTTTACAGTCAGGTGTAGTTACAGAATTGCAGAAGAAGAAGGCACAAAACAATGTTATTAAATGTAATTAAAATAGCACCAGTCACACTTCAAACAAATGGTAGAAAACATGATGGAAATGTGACATTTCTTTTTTGTTTTATCTATTAATGTGATGTGTTCCTCTGATGCTATTTTTGCTTCCTCCAGTGTAGCGGAAGCTTGAGCCTCATGCTTCATGTACGTCTTGACTTTTTATTTATTCATTTATTTGCTTCCACTTTGTCACATTTAGCTTTTATCAATACACCACCAGGTAAACGTAGAAACTTGTTTCAGGTGTCCACTCAGCTTTCATTCTGTATCTTCAAATTGAAAACACAGCTTCTGTCCGTGGAAACAGAAACATGGAATAGATGCTCACATTTGGAAACACGTTGCAGTGAGATATTCACGGCCGCCGTGGACAGAAGAATTACAGCACCAATAACTCTTTCAGTGTACATATGGAATGAAAGTATTAGACACACTTGAAAAACCTTTTCATCAACAGATGTCTGCGTTCTTTCACATCTGTAGACAATATTCAGGCATTCACAGCATGCTGGTTTGGGTTTGAAGACCGAGTAGCACAAATATTATTGAGCAGGAGACTTCTAATGTGGTGAGTGGTAGAAAACAAACCAGGAATGAATGAATTAGCTTTTCTGGACTTAATTAACTTTTTGTACTGAAATGTATGTGACCCCGCAATATAAAAGTCTTGGGTGTGTAACCAAAACATACAGACGGATTTCCTGTTGTTCTTAGAGATTTACCATGAGTGGAGGTGCAGAATGAATGTGGCATTAGAGTCAAGATGTTATCATTAAAATGAAGTACAGTCCATCAGATTTGGATAGAATTTATTAATAAGATGGATATTTTGGTAAGAGTGGAGGTCAGGTCACTAAAATCATTAGGAATATACAGAGCCCCAAAGCAATCTGTGTAGAATAAATATTTTGTCATCATAAAACAATTAATAATGTGAAGAAATGAAGAAAAAATAAACAATATAAGCAGCAAATTGTAACAGCCAGCAAACCAGAATCAGTTTCAGTAGTTGTTGAAATATCTTGTTTTGTATAATTTCCCACTTCATTTGATCGTTCATGCACAGTATTTATTTCGATATTTACAAGTGCACATGAAGGGAGCACTGCTAGCTACACTGTCACTTGTGCTCTGACATTTGCCCCAGTATTAATTAGCGTGTTCCCCATCCTCCTACAGAGCTGGCCAGTCACTGTCTTGTTTGGCCCCCTGCCCTCCCGCAGTCACCTGTCCCACCAGGAAAACAGACAGCAGTCCAGATGTCCGGTCCTCTGCTCTCTCTCTGCTGTGTTTCTCCTCTTGGCTGCTTATAAGGAAAAAATACAAGTCTTGTTTGTCAGATGTACCAAGCAGCAACCTTCATGTCTGTAAAGTGAAGCCAGCATGGAAGTGTCAAAACGGCAGTTCCTCTTCTCGTCCACTTGAGGCTGGCTCCAGAAGTGAGTCAGTCTCCATAAGTCCCCATGTTCAAATGTCCAACTTCACAGCAGAAACAAACATGTTTACAGCCTGGTACAAAAAACAGTTTTGGTCTCTGTAGCTAATTTCCCCGTTCATGACAACTGTACTGAGGGTGAATTTATATACAACTCACCTGTTCAAATGATATTAAGGCTTAAAGTTATGCAGAGACCTGTGAGGGACCTGTGAGGGACCATTCTTTATACTGTCAGTACTACAGCCTGGTGCAGTTTCTGTAAACTGAAGAATTTTAGTTTAAAATTGCTAAAATGTAACAGCATACATAGAAGGTGGAATCTTCTCTGCTCAAGTTCCACATTTAGAGTTTGACTTGTTTCGCTGTTTCTCTCATTTTCAACAGTCAATACATAGCCTGGCAGTGCTCTCTCAAAAATTATTAGTCATTGTTACACTTTGGTTTTCATATGATAACAAGATTCAACGTGTTAATTAGTCAACTTGGTGTGAACCTGAGGTGTTGGGAGACATACTTTGCATCACTGGACAGAGCCAGGGTAGCTGTTTCTCCAGTTTTTTGCTAAGCTAAGCTAAAGAGTGGTCTTTAATCTTCTTCTTCAACACTTTGCATTATGTAAATACTTTTGGCCATACTCTTTATTTATGAGGCACACTGTGCACAAAGACCTTCAGTCAAATAAAGTGGACATCTTCATTCTAACCTTCATCATGTGGTCAGACCTCGGCGAGGAAGGAAGTATCCCTCCTCCACAGCTCAGTGAGGAAACACTTTCCAGGGAAACCCAAAGTGTTCGCTTTGTACTGAAAACATTCAAAGACACCCACTCTGTTTGGCTGACTCACATCCATATTAGCTTCATCTGAACTTCATAATGCAATTTTGCATGGAACAAGGACTGTGGGTTTTGTCCATCATGTTAGACAGAAAAATTCCAACTTATCCTTTAAATACTCCAATATGTGCACTTTCTAAGACGGCCTTCATTTCATACAGTACATCTGTTGCTGTTTTCTGCTGCTTTCAACCACCGCAGATTCCAAAACCACATTTTCTAGTTTGATCTGAGAGGCTGCTCTTTTAATCTGTGGCTATCAAGTAAAACATTTTGTAGAGAGCTGTTTATTTTGGGTAAATTAAAAGAGGCTTGCGCTGAGGCTTGGAGGAGTTGAGGGACTTGAATCGTCTTCTTTTTGAGCATTCAGGATTCTATTCAGCACTCCTTTGACTTCCACGTGACCAAACGCTCATCAACCACCACATTCATACCCTTCATGTCCTTTGACAAATGGCACTGATCACATTGCAAAAAGGTCTCATTTGGTAATTTGGAGCATCTGGATGATTGATTATAATGATAGCTGAATTGCAAAGCAAAAAGTTGCTGCAATCCTCCATGTGCAATGAGTGAATTGCGGTGCAACCTTTGTGCCAGAAATAACATCCTTAGAGGTTGCCCACGGGGAAATAAAACACTCTTTCAGAAATGTGTTTTCCAACCCGTGAGCCTTTCAAATAAAGAGACTGGATACAGTATGGAGTATGGCAACAGCATTTGGTGAATGCATCTGTGCCGCCTCTCCTTTTCTTCCATTAACAGATCCTAAGAAAAGAGCTGAAGTTTTGGGTTGATTCAGTTCAGGTCACTGACTTTGCGTGCATTGTCTTCAGTGTAACACTCTGATTGTTCAACTTCTGGGTTGTTTTTGTCTGACCGCTAACTCCTGCCTTCATTTTTTATAAGACTAATGGACTCCTCTGTTGCCTCTTTCCCCTTGTCAATATTACCTTCTGTGCTTCCTGCCTTATTTATAGATGCCTCTGGTAATGTCCATTGTCTTTTGTGGACAAGCACGCAAACAACATAACGTGAACATCAGCTGCAGGCCTGTAACAACACCCCTCTTTCTCTTTCTCTTTCTAACTCTCTCTCTCTCTCTCTCTCTCTCTCTCTCTCTCTCTTCTCCAAGCACTGATTCAGCTTTTCCATCTCCCCCGGTCACAGCCGCACGGTTCTTGGCTCTTCCTGACAAAACACCCACAAGTGACCAAAAATGTCACGGCCCTGGCTTTCCATCATGGTTGACCATATGAAAACACATTTAAGACTTGTAAACTGACCTCAGTGGGGCTTTTGGAACACATGGAAGCTACATTGGGTGGTGTATTTTTATCCATATATCACTGCTGCTCTTGGTTCAGTGGTTTCACAGTTGTTTTTTGCACATTTTTTTTATTATTACAAAAAGAAATATGTATTCTGTTGATTTCAATCCAATTAATCTTCAGGCTCACTTTATTTACTTCTTGTTTTGATTCTTTGCCTTGTGTTCATTTTCTTTGGTTGACTTCAGAGGTATGTCTAAACACCTGCCAAGCACTCACTTCCTCTTTTAAGTTCTGTATGAAAGGCCTAACCCGTTTCCCAAAACAAACCCAGTAGAAATGTTAATGCGGCTCCTGTTTCATTTCCCCTAACTTTCCTTGTGTCGGCCTCCTATTTCCTCTCTCCCTTTTAAACCGTCCTCGAAGATTTCCTTGGACATTAACTGTCTTTAACTGACTTTGTTTTCTTTTAGCTGCCATCTTTCTCATGTTTTGATATGCATTTCTTTCTTTTCCTTCCAGAACCTGCAAGGCCAGAGACGGCTTCCTACTCCATCCCAACCTCAGGCTTCCTTTATCCTGGCTCTGTACCCTGCTTCTAGTTCCTCATCAAACATTCTGTCTGCATCCCCTTTCCTGCCCTTGCCCTCCCTTGTTCTTTTAACCCTTCTAGCTCAGGTTCAGTGGCTATAAAGGAGGCGCACTTCACCGGGGCCCCGCTATCGATCCGTATCACACAGGACACACAGCTCCCTTTGCACAGCAGCAACGGCTTTTAAAACAGTTTGTGTTCGGCAGCAAGGTCGACAAAGCAGAATTGTCAAAGAGGGAGCCATGATTCCTTGACTGGTGTATGTAATTGTTATATGCAGCTGTGTGTCAGCCTGCACGTCTCAGAAATTTAATGACATCAATATCCACCTCTGAGAGCCAAAGCTTGAAAACTCTGGTTGAATATTGGAGCCAATTTTAAGAGCCTTAAAATAATAATAATAGTATACTAATGACATTTTCAACCTTACATATTAAAAACACATCTTCCTCGTTCATATAAAACACCTGAGCTTTAAAGTAAGAAATGAATGAAGGTGCATATCAGAGAATACAGCTTTGTCTTGTTGTTTCCTGCTATGATGCCACGTGCAGATTTAGAACTGCTCTCCATAGTTAAAGAAAGTTACAGTTTAAAGTATACATGATGCACACAGATGGGTACATGGATGGTACAGGGTCAACCCAACATTATAGAGACCCGGGATCGGCCCCTGGATTCCGACCTGGTGCTCCAATGAACATATCTGGCAGTATTTTGTAGTGGGAAGCCAGTGAGGGATTGTGTTGTTGGTCTGTGTTGTTGTTGTTTTTTTCATTTCAAAGAGCTTGTTTTTCTTCTGTGTAGGATTTAAGGCATCAGTTCCATCTATTGGAGAGCACATCAGTGTGATTGCTTGGTATTTTGGTGTCTGTTATTTCAGGATTGATGCTATTGTGATGCTACAATGCCATTCATTAATGAAATCAGACTTAGCTGCAGGCCACAGCCACCCACTGCTAGATGTAAGTGATGCGTTCAGTTTGCTGGTTTATGTGTCTTTACATTTATTTGACTGTTTGTTTGTTCATTTGTTTTGGACCCACCCACATCCTTAGTTTAGCCACTTGCTAATACTCTTCACTCATTAGAATCTGCAGAAAATGTGTCCAGTTGTCCTATGGACACATCCTTTATGACCTCTAGGTTGAGTTCAGGGACAATATCTGGATTTTACCCTGACAGCATGCTCGGTGAACTGAGGACTTTAGATCAACCCAACCAGACCTGGTGATTGCCCGAACAGATGGAATAACTAACCAAGACAATTTTGGTGAGTTTTATTTTGTTTCTGACATGTTTGAATGAAGTGTGTTTTATGATGAGTTAACAAGGCAGTTAAGCTAATCTTAGTTCAGTAGAAGAGAAACTTTAATCCAGAAGGTGTATATCTGTATTTTTTGGTTTATGAGAGCAGAGAGGTTTCGTTTTGTGGGATGTGGATTTTTGCGTAATAAATATCTAAATATATCCACGACAACTTCAAACCAAATATCAGGAAAGAAATAATATTTCATTTAAAGTTTCAAACCTGGACTGAAACTCATTTCTAATATGATGTAGATGCTTACAGTGTACATACGAGCCTTAATGACATAATTGTAAAGCTGTTGTGGATTTGGTTTTCAAAGGGCTTTAATGGTACCAGTCACTGACAAAAATGGTAGGAATCATTAAACGTCAATGTAACAGAAACTGCACCAGGCTTTAGTACTGACAGTATAAAGAATGGTCACTCACAGGTCTCTGAAGAGCCCCTTTCAAGCTCAGAATGTGGCGTGGCCACTTCCATGTTGGTCTTAATTCTGTATAACTTTAAGCCTTAATATAATCTGAACAGGTGAGTTGTATATAAATTCACCCTCAGTACAGTTGTCATGAACGGGGAAATTAGCTACAGAGACCAAAACTGATTTTTGTACCAGGCTGTAAACATGTTTATTTCTGCTGTGAAGTTGGAACATGGGGACTTATGGAGACTGGATGTTTGAGGAACTGCAGTTTTTGGCACTCTGTGTTGGCATATGTGCTGGCATTGAGCTTATATATGAGTGAAAGGCAGAGCTGACTTGAAATACGGTACCCTTATATACTTAATACATCAGTGGTAAAGCCAGATAGAAGACACTATTTTCTACACACATTGTTTTCTTGTCTTTGCTCCAAATATACACAAGAGAATCTGTTTTACTGTCTTTAAAACTCCACTGAGCAAGTCGATTTAATTCCAAAGTCATGCAAAGAAGTTTTCTGCTTTAACACAAACTCGTTCCATTGTCACATAATCCTCTCATGGAGGAGCAATGTAATCTTCACATTGTGTCTACTAATCATAGTCTATTCTTTAGAGTCTGGACTCATTTGGACAAAATGTGCAAGACTGTTGTGTTTTAGCAAACAATGATTGTGATCACATTAAAAGTTCCATGAACTCTGGTTCACCTTATAATGCTTTGTCAGTGCAACATTTAGTGCTATACTAAGACATGGTGATTGCAGACACAGAAAATGACCATTTATATTCTCCGCTGCAAAAGATACAGCTCGTATGCGAGGCAAGGATTCACTTAAAGACAACTATAAAAACACAGTGCTCATTTCCAAACTCATGTTAACTAAACGTATGAATGTGTTTTGTCCTCAGAGTCACAGCACACTGCCAGACACCTATAAACCCTACATATCCCAATGCCTGCAGCTTCTCAGGATATACCATTGTTGCACTTCCTGTAACATGTGCTAAATCATACCTTCTTTTCTTGAGTCGGGGTAAAGTAATGACAGGGTTCCACCCAAGGTGAAGGACATACTAATTCACTCTGGCACTGCATTGTTTTGATGTAGAGACAGCGGCAGACAGAGGTGAGTGATGGAGCTGTCCGACAGGAATGAGAGGAGGCCGGGCCCTCTGTCACAGCAGGACAGACAGATGGGGCATCATGGGAAACATGCCTGAGATCATAAAAGACTCTACGGGACATAATGAGAGACTTTGAGGTGGAGGGAAAAAAACTCCCAGGAAGGCATCATTTAACGGTTGTTCAAAAACAACTCCTGGTGAGTGAGTGATTCTCACCTCGCTCATGATCTCTCTATCTGTTGCTTCATTCATGGGTTCCTGACAGACGTGCTCTTGGAAAGACTTCTGGACTGCCGGTAAGTAAAACAGAGTCCTTTTTGTCTTTGATTTGGGTAAATGACATATTTACGAGGTTGCATCACAGACGGATGGTCCAGCACGGAACATCCATCAGCGCCAGAGCAAAGCGGGATTGAGTTTCCAGACTCTCCCAGCGTGTCTTGCTCTCTATCTGTAACACCCCTTTATGAGTCACCTTGTCAAAGTCTCTGAAGCCAGACAACCTTATTTTACTGTATGGACATGTCTTTGTTTTCTCACTCAGTGGAGGAGAAGATTTTCAAGGTCTAAGGTGGAGAGAAAAGATAACACCTATAAAAGAAAAAGCTTTATAAGTCAGCAGAAAAGAGAAAAAGAAGCTAAACAAGAGTGTATTTCTACTCCCCGAGTGTCAGAATCTAATGCCCGGAATGTGGCTTGCATGGCCTCTTATCTTGAATACACTTTTAGCATTTTCATATTGACGTCCAGCATTTATCAAGATTAACTCCCGCTCAGTGCGGAGTCCTGCGGAGAAGCTTAACTTCTCCTTCCAATTTCTGATTTTCATCTAGCTGGCTGGCTCCGAACGATAGACCTTTTCAAAGCTTGGCCGAAGACTTCGGTGGCACATTGGATTTCAGCGTCGGGGACTCTCTGTCACATATTGATGTGATCATTATCAAATTAAGCACATCTCTTGTGATATATTAAAAAGCCATTGGAGATTCAGAGCATCCTAACAGGAGCAGGAGCCACAGGGCACAGCTCACCCTCTCCTGATCCCCTATCACTCACCTTTCACGTAACTGCCGCTCATGCTGAAGACTGGAAAGGTCATCCGTGAAATGTCCGGTGTGAGATTATTCAGCTCGCTGTTTCCTGTCATCCAGAATTGGACTTTACATTACTTACTTGCTGGTTTTCATAGCATCAGTACTGAATATGGTGCTATGTTGTAAAACGTCTACTTTTTTCTGCTCAAACACAAAAACCTTTAGCAGTCGCAATTGTTGTAAAATTTAATGTTGTAAGGTTTTTTCTGCGTTTATGAGGCAGAAAAGCAAGTCATTGGATCGGAAATAACCCATGACATGGCTGTTACATCTCATGTGGAAGTGAGTCAGTCTCCATAAGTCCCCATGTTCAAATGTCCAACTTCACAGCAGAAATAAACATGTTTACAGCCTGGTACAAAAAACAGTTTTGGTCTCTATAGCTAATTTCCCCGTTCATGACAACTGTACTGAGGGTGAATTTATATACAACTCACCTGTTCACATTATATTAAGGCTTAAAGTTATGCAGAATTATGATCCATTTCTTTGTCAATTTTTAGATTAGCGCAAGAGGCGGCACAGCCAACATGGCGTCGGCCACAGCCACAGATTTTGAGCTATAGGGGACGTCACACATAGTCAGTCTATTCTTTATACTGTCAGCACTCACAAGTTGTTGTAGCAGTTTTTGGGTTGATACCATTTGTTACACAGATTTGCTGCGAAATTTAACAAAGTGATAAAATGGTCAAATATTCCTTAAGAATATGAAGACACCAAGACTTTGTCATTTATTGTCAAAAGCTTTTACATTTGGAGATTTCTCAAATAATTGTATTTTTTGAAGATTGGATGGGGAGAATTTCTCTTGAGAATTTCTATTGCTCATAACCCCCTAAAAACCTCTGAATCCTCCATCCTCTGAATACAATAGGGCTCTAGTTTGGGGTTGTATTGTTTTGTTGGACTTTGATTATCCTATAGGTTACAGTAGGTCATTCTATATTTTATATACTATACATTTTGTAAAGTTTGAAAAAAAAAATCACTACAATATGGGTACTAACTATGTACTACTATGGGGATTAACATCATTACATATGAATACAATTGGGTTCATTGAATTCACAGTCATACCCAAGGTATGCAATTTAATGTAGTTTGGGGAATAAAGTCTGCAGAAATATTCATATCATTATAGAGGTTATAGTACTCCAATGTTTAAAGAATCAGAGCTAGTCCCCCATGGATACCCCAAATAGTGAATATGGTAGCTAAAAGTAGCTAGGCATAGTGTTACCAGACACAAACACAGAAAGCATGGGGTAACATGAACTGCCAGAAGGCACTGTCATGCGTGTGTGTGAAGAGTGAGTTAACATAAAGTCCAGCCAGAATGTGACCTAATAGTAAATCTTAGTCTTTATTCTTAGGATAATTAGAGTGCTATTTTTAAATCATGTCGAGAAATTACAGGTTTTTTAGTGTCTCACAGGAAAAGTGACTTTTCCTGTCATTGTGACTCCCATAAAAAACTACTGCATTATAGGAAATGTAGCTGTTTGAAGATTAACCCATGGCAAGTGCTAGGAATCAAGATTTCTCAGCCCCTGATGCATCACTGTTCACCATTCGATCTTTAATCCATCTCCTGTGAGCCTCACAAGTGTACTGAAGTGTAATAGTAAATCATTGAAGTAGCCCTTTAAACACTTAACTCTGTAATATATTGCCTTTTTATTGCAAGAACATAATAAAAGCTCCAGGTCCATCAAAATCTAAGCAGGGATGTTCACATTTGACAGACAGACTGACAGATATAGCTCCATCTTTAATCCCTATCCAAGCCATTTTGTGGAGGGTACAAGGGTCAGAGCTCTAAGATCCGGACAGCATTCCTGCTTTTCTACAATGAGAAGTGCTAGAAGAAGAGATAAGAAAAATGTGAGTGAAGAAAACAAGAAAGTATATATATATAGAGAGATATATATATATATATATAGATAACAGCATATTGGATTGAGTGGAGGAGCAAGGTACGGGCGAGGTGATATGATTCAGAGGGGAGAAGATGATAAAAACCACCGGAGCAGTTTAAAACTTCTGGGCTTCACTGAGGTGCACACTGGGAAGTCGTTGTCGTGACAGCAATGATCAGGAACTGTTATGTAGCGTTTTCTCCGCTGAGAATCCAGTAAACATTTCATCAAAAATAAAGTCCTGAAATGTTGCTGCTTACCACTGTTACAGTTTATCTGTGAGAAAACTTTGCAGCAATTTTCTGTGGCTACATGGACATAGAAAGTCAATCATCAATGATTATAAACATTTATTTGTATATATTTTTGTAAAAAGAGTAGCTGCATGCTACTACTGAACATCTGGTTAAAGAGAGTGAAGTTTGCAGACCGGTGAACCAAAACAATGAGCTAAAAGGGGCTTAAAGTCCCCATGAAACAGAAAGCAGTGCTGTTTGCTTCCTCAGGTTTATGCATTTCCTGTAAAAATATTCAGATAGGGAGAGACTGAACCTCTGAAATCAGTGGTGGCCAGTCTGGCAGTGGATACAGTAGCCTACCGAGGTGGTTTTCGTGCTGGGTTTGGCTCCTTGCATACCTGGGCAATTCGGTTAGCTACACGGCTGACCGACCTTAGTACAGTTAGTAGTTCTTTACTTAGTAATCTTTCTATCAAGGAAGTCAGTAAATCACCTCAGTTGTGTAATGTTATCTCAAAGGCTGTCCTTGAACCTGGTCTGGTCCAGCTCACTGAGCCCGGTTCTGTTGTATGTTAAAGCCAGTTTCATTGGTGATGGTTGTGCTGTCATTAATGTGTGTGTGGGTGTGTGTGTGTGAATGGGTAAATGTGAGGGAAACATCGAAGCTGATTGACATCCTCAGTTGTCACTAGTCTTTACATTTCCTTGGGGGGACAACTGGAGTTCACTGTGTAGCTGTGGGGTATGATAATACAGAGCAGTGCATGGAAATATACCAGCGACCCATGATAGTAAGTGACAGATGGTTCATCCAGTCATCTGACAAGTACTTTTTGAAAGTGCCTGCCCTTTTCCAACGATGACTTCCCAATTGGTTCTGTGTAACAGACCATGGTTCTGTGTAACAGACCATCTGCTGCAGTCAGGTTGGTAATATCCAGCATAATGGTGAAAGTCCATGGCTGCAGTCAGCATGCTTGCTAGCTTTAAGATAACTTGAAGAACAAAATAAACAGAGGGATTAGGGCTCGCATGTTTCCAGCTTTTAGTCCTTAAATTAACTTGACGTGTGTGTGTGTGTGTGTGTGTGTGTGTGTGTGTGTGTGTGTGTGTGTGTGTGTGTGTGTGTGCATACAGGGCCTTCAAGGTTCATCAAGCTAACCATGGAGACTATGCACTCATTGGCCAGTGATACAGCTGACCACCCCGCCTCGCTTGTTGTATCATATCAGTTCTAACAGTTATATCTGTAGTATGCAGGCTGGATATAGACCCTGAATTAGAAAGGTTACAATATTAATGTCAGTGACTTTCCCACTACTTAGAGTGGCTTCTTCAAAACACAATTCTATAAGATAAGATAAGATAGACTTTACTGATTTAAAAGCATTGAGCTGTACAACAGCACCTTGAGTGGGACTCATGAAGGCTTCAGTGACAGAGAGGTTTCCAGAGGATTATCATAATGGAAGATCCATTCAAAGTGAAGCCTGGAGTCTGTGTTCAACATGACACAATATAAAAATGCACAGGATATATTCAAAGCATAAATATGAATATAAATAAATAAATGAATAATGTGCAATGCGCATTCTAAAATACACATTTATATATATATTATAAAGAGTACGGTCTAGACATGCTCTGTATGGAAAGTTCCATGAGATAACTTTTGCTATGATTTGGCACTATATAAATAACATTTAATTGAATTGTAGCTATCCAATGAAAGCCGAGTATATCTAAATATTTTTTGCATCACTCTGACTTGGTTCAGGTAGCTCAAAGACCACGTCGTCTGCCCTTCACTCGAAACGTTATTTATCAATCCTTCTATGTTTCCTACATACATGATGGAACAAAACATCTTTCATTGGTCAATAAGATTCTAAATGCTAACCGTAGAGTGAAGAGAATAAGCACACTTTATATATGAAAAAAGTCTAAATAAAAGTGGAGATTTTTTATAAATATGCATAGATATACTGTAATGTAACCTGAAATGAGAAATTTGTGTAAGTTTACTATTGACTTTCATGACTTGACTATTATTTTTTTTTAAATATTCAGCGCACTAAAAGTTGAATAATATTTATGATCAAGTACAGTCAAGCAGAAGACAGAGGGTCCTCCATGTGAAACCATGCAGGATCTCCTGTCAGAGTAATTACAGCCAAAGTGGGCACTCTTCCTGCAGTGCATTAGCTGCCCAATACATGATTTATAAACATGCAACCCACTGGCCCCTGTGATTACGGTACAATGAAGAAAAAAAAAGGAAGCGTGGAGATAGAGAAGCACACCTCTCCAGCTTTTCCCTCTGTGTTTTTTTTTATTGCCAAATGGAGTAAGATGGACATGTTTAGCTCTTGGACTTGACAGGTGGGATACAGGGCTGAACTCAGGCCTGTAGGGGAAGGCTGTACTGCAGGGATTTCTGCAATGATGGAGTAAGTGGCTTCTGTTGGCGTTAAAGCACACAGATCAGCTGTCCTTTAGACAATACACCCAGCTTTTGAGCAGAGAAGTTGTTTTTTTCTCTCTCTCTCTCCCATCACCCTCGTCTCTAGATAGAAGCTGATAAAAATAGCTCCATTCATTCTAACAGGAGGGTTTTTCTCTAACAACAGGGCCATTTTCTGCCAGGAGAATAAAGCAACTCCTCTGTGTATTGTTCTGGAGGATCTAAATGGACGTAGATGACTTTCAACAAAGCACATTTTTGTTTTTAACTTTATATCATCTATATTCGCTTTACTGCTTTGCAGCATTTATGGCTACAAATTGAATACAGCACCTTTCTCCGTGACGGAAGCTTGAGTAAGAATAAAGAGTTTTATTGTTCATTTGTCTGCCTGAATATTCAGTAATTCGCTCCACATAGTGACAGAATAGTTATTGTAAGAGCGTTCACTTGAAATGAAATCCATCTTTATGATGAAATTGCCCAATCTGGATGATTTGGAGAAACATGCTGTTTCATAGGGAACAATTGACAGAGCTGCTGCTGTTTTAGGTGAATATAACACATTTAATCTCAGGTTTGTCTCTAATGTTTGTGTCAAAGCAATAAAGAAACAAAGCCCGCTCTGACAATCTATATGTATAATATGTACTCCAGTGTCTAAAAGTTGTTTCACTTTATTTGAATTGGAATGCAAAATTAGCATCTAAATGTCAGCCTTGTACACAGAGTATCACATAAGCAGATTGGTCATGTTTCCGAGGAGATTTCATTGGCCTTGTGGCTTTCCTGCCATCCTCAGGACAAACATTAGACTTTTAGCCAATCTACTGTTAAGTGACACAGTCACTTCTCCATTTTATTGTCTGGTGGAGTGAACATTGCACTGTCCAGGGCCCAGCTGTGGGGCACGTTCAGACCGAGCTCTCTGGAACAGCACTGGGCTGTGAAGCATTTTTGGCATATAGGCGTTGGCGGCGGAAATAGACTTCCCTTGATAACCATGGGCACAAAACAACCCTCGCCCGTACACATTCATTACAAAAGGAAATGACTTTCCATTAGGTTGTACCCATTAGTCTCAAATAGCTGCATCACTTAGAATGCACAATATTTCTATCTTTTGATATGTCAGTGTGTGGGGAGTTCAGTTCTTTTTAGCGAGCCAGATATTTTGGCTCAGATCGCCAAGAAGAGCCCAGCTCAATGAAACTCTTCTTTTGACCACTTATACCTTTTATAATTCAGCCAAATTTAGTGCTGTTTTGACTTATGATTTATATGTGTACACATATATCACTTAATTATTCAATACATCCTTTGTATTGAAGTATTCAAATGTACAAATTACATTTTGGAATATCAATAAATTGCTGTAGCCAATTGTTTCCATTCCATTTACAGACAATGGTCTGTGAACCACACTCTCTCCTTCTCTGCTCCTCTCCCTCCTGTTCAGTGTACCTGTCTATGAGCATTGCTGTGCTGGACCCCGCCCCTCCCTACTTGGTGGTATGATCCTTGTCTATCCTCACGTGATTGGTTGCACAGCACACACGTGACATTCAGTCACTGCATACATGGAGCACCTGTAGTGCATCATAATACTTACTTACAATACCTACTTACATGCTCCAAAAAATAACATAAAAACAGCTCACAGACAGGAGCTGGCTCCCATCGTTAACTTAAAGGAGCCGGCTCTTTGAACCGGCTCGTTTACAACCAACACATCACTAGTGTGTGAGAAAAGGGAGCGAATCACTGCTGGTCCCCCATGAAGTCCAAATTGATGTTTAACAGTTTTTTATCACATATGTCTGCATTATATGTCTCTGTCTTTGTCACTCATCATCCATCACTCATAACACATTCACGGGACTGCTGGCCTTAGCTCATAGCACTAGTTACAATGCATTGCAGTAGGGGTGTAACACACAACTGCTCTTGGCTATTGTAAACCTCAATCAGTATGTAATATACAGATATTGATTGAGGTTTCTAAGCTATCCAATATACAGAAAATGTAAAACTGAGGAAGGAAATATCAACTATAGGTCGATGAAATGGCGTGACTTGGTTGAGATACATAACAGACAACACATTGGACCCCAGACAAATGTGTCTGGTTGTACAAGTTGTCAAAGTAGTTGAGATTGCAAACCATTGTTGGTCTTGCCAGTCTCTGTGTGGGGACTTCATGAAATGTCCAAGACACAGTGTTGGTTGACTTCTACTTCGATGCACTCCACGAGGAAAAGAGACAAGTGTTGTGTCCAATGCTTGCTTCAATTCAAAGCGCCCGTCGCCTGTAGGATTGCACTATTATCAGGATCATGTTTTCATCTTGGCAAGATGTGCACAGAAGGCTCTAACACGCATGCTCTATGGGCCTAAAAACACTTGAAACACCTTGACAAACTTAAGAAATGAGTGTTCTTTGTGCAAATTTAATTGGAAAAAAGCAAGTACCATCACCAAACACAGTGTCCAATCCTTAATATATCAATGGTCCTGAATGTCGGTCAACTAAGTCTTTCATTTCAAGGGAACCACATTTGGTCTCCTGGCATTCAGACGCAGATAATCTGGTGATCTGGCAAGAATGTTGAACCTGGCCTGACAAAGCCACTGACGTATTTTTGTTTTTAAGTTTACACCAATTCATAACTGGAACATTGTCTTATGGTTTCTTCTGTCTTTCCTCTGTTTGAAATGTGGAACTTTTGATTTTGGAGAAGCTTTTGCAGTTGGCCACAGATTCATCATAAAAACAGTGATGGGTCATGAGTGATCACATTCACCAGTATTGCAAAGGATATCATAAATCCTGCTTTAGTAATGCCTCAAATAGAGCCATACATTTCAGGGAAAAGGCAACGCAATCCTGTTTGGAGGCCACTGGATCCGTTTCCCGAGTTTGCTGTGTGTGTGTCGGCCTCGTGTAAACCGCTCCACCAAACACAATTCTCAATACTCATTCCTCTCCCATCATTCTCATAATAAAGATCCTGACTGCACTATCAGAGGACACAGATCTCTATTGAGCTTTTATTGAATTGTCTGATGCAGGAAACCTGCATTCCGGGCAGAGCTGCTGCTGCATTGCCCTGAGGAAAAACCTGTGTGTCCTTGTTTCACAGTGCAATGGCTGACCTTGATACAACTGGGTTAAGGTGAAGAATGAAGACATGCAGGATCTCCTTTGCTGTCTGGGCACTCAGGTGCAGCTGAACAATTTGTTTTTACTTTCATGGTCATTGTCCACCCATGTGTGAAACCTGGCTGCAGCTGCAGAATCTTTAAGGCGAAACAAGGCTTAAACCAGTGGGTGAGGCCGCAGCACACGTTGTGCTAAAGCCTGAGGCCCTTTCCACTCGCTTGGAAATTCCATTAAAAAAAGAAGGCATACCTGTTTACTGTTCATAGTGGAGAGGGATATTTGATGAAATATGCGTGAAGTGGAATGTTTCTCTATTTTCTTTGTTGCCCAAGTGCACCAAAAAATAATATCCAGCCCAATATTCTGGGAAGTACACTCATATTTGACACTTAAGCATCTCACAACTCCATCAAATATGTACATCCTTTATGTAATGATTTGGGAAAGTGTGGAGGCTGGTGGATGGGAATGTATGGCTTCAGATTTCCCTTCAGGAAATTGGAGTTATATGTGCAATCACAGGCCTGCAATTAACCATTTCCTTTTCAGTTTTGAACACCCTTTACCTACTCATATATCATGACCTTTAAGGTGAACCCCAACTTTAAGTGTCCCAGTTGCCATTGTGTTGTAGAAAGTGATGGACAGCGGTATGCAGTCTTCCAACATCAAAGTTAGTGTCGGACAAAAGAGTCTCACCAACAACCCGTTTTGGATTTAATCTACACCATTCACAATGTCAAAAACGATATTTAAACACAGTTCCCGCTCATCCCACTGACCCTGACAGCTCTGTTGGATTATTGTGTGTCCTTATGGTTTTATTTTGGCTGGACTGTGTCAGCCATGTTAATATCTAGATAACACATAAGGCAGGCTCCAGTACTCTACCATCACCCACCCTCACTGAAGGTCCAGACAGTGGTTCTGAGCCAAACTTGTTTAAACTGCTCACTAAGCATTAACAGATGAAGCAAATAAACTGAATGAATTATAGGAAGTTGTAAATTTACCCCAATCACTGTAACACTGATCAATAGTACTAGCCTACTAGTAGCAGTAGCAGTTACATGCTTTCAATCTATATTTGTCTTCGCCAATTACTCTCCACTTGGACTGATAACACCCACGCACTTTACAAGAAGGGCCCGAGTCTCCTCCACCTGCTGAGCAGACTGAGGTCCTTCAGAGTGTGCAGGGCTCTCCTCAGGACCTTCTCTGACTCTTTGGTGGCCATCTTTTATGCTGTGGTCTGCTGAAGAAGGGGCAGCACGGACAGGGACAGAAGCAGACTCAACAGACTGATCAGGAGAGCCAGCTCTGTCCTGGACTGTCCTCTGGACTCCATAGAGGAAGTGGGTGAGAGGAGGATGTTAGCTAAGCTGACATCCATCATGGACAACCCCTCTCACCCCCTACATGACACTGTGGGGTCTCTGAGCAGCTCCTTCAGCAGCAGACTGCTACACCCACAGTGTAAGAAGGAGAGGTTCTGCAGGTCTTTCATCCCTGCTGCTGTCAGACTCTACAACACCTGCACCACCTGATCATGTTGTACTTTCTGTCCCTGTTTCTCAATACCCACCACTCATCGTGGCTCTATGTTCATCTTTATTTTTTATTTATTTTTATTTATTATCTGTACTTATATTTCCATTCCGATTACTTACAATGAACAATATTATTTATATCATGGTCACTTTACCTTTGCTATATTATTTATATTATGGTCACTCTACCATACAATATTACGTTATATTGTATTATACTATGGTCACTTACTTTTTCAAAAATATTTATATCATGGCTACTACTTGTACAATATTATTTATTACATGGTCACTTATATTGCAATATTTTCATACGATGGTCATTTTACCTCAAGTACTTGTTTTGCACATTGTCTGTTGTTTGCCGGATGTCTGTTTGTTTTTGTTTATTGTGTAGGTTATAAGACACTTCTGTCTGTTCATGGTGTTGTTTCCATTTTTTTCTACTTTAATTTCTGTAGTGTGTACTACACTTTTCTTTTTGCTGCTGTGATAAGTAAATTTCCCCACTGTGGGATGAATAAAGTATAATCTGATCTAATCTAATCATTACTACGTCAGTGGTGTTGAGTCGTATGTGTAGTAGAAGGCAATATTTTAAAACGTTCACCTTTTTTTCTATATAAAGAGAAAAAACAAGAAAATAATTACTGTTTCAATAAATACTCTGCGAGCAGAACCAATTTATAGTATATAATTTGATCTGATTGAAGTGGATTCAGGGTTAAGTTACTCTAAGTGAGACTATAGAACTCAAAAGAATAAATAACACTTATACTTGTATTAATCTTTAATAAAATAACTCTTCCTTATTTCAGTACACTTAGGTTTTGTCGCCACAGCCTTACTTGGTCCAGTATGAGCAGCAACCTCTGTGGCTGTGAAATGAAGCCAACGCTGTGGGTGACGTCATGGAGACAACATCAATGTTTTATAGTCTATGCATATGACCAGTACCATGTGGTTTCAAGTTTCAGGTTTATTTATTATATGCAGGTTAATACAGGGTCAACAATACAATAAAATATTGTTGAACCGGTCAGCTCAGCACTTCAGCTGCAGCTAATGAAAGTAAACCTTTGTTAGATAGATGTTCCTGTATCTAACAGCTGTGCTACTGTTACACTATTTTTTTCCACAAATAACCATTTCAAAGTGTTTTTCTTCCCCAACAAAGTAAAACACAAAGAGTGTACCTCAACAGAACTTAGTTGTTACTCGCTTTCAGCCAGATTCAAAAGAATTTTGGAATATGACGAGATATTTAATGCATCATTATCCTGTAATTGTCACCTTAGGCAACAATAGCTGCTGTTCAAAAAAGTAACACGGACAAACGCAGACGCATCGGTTTACATTGAATTCATTCTGAACACTCTCACGCCAAGCTCTCAGACACACAACGCCTCCTTACTTTTACTATCCCACATGAAACTGGCCGAGGCAGGGAGCTTAAACCCAGATCCTGACAGCAGAGACCCTCTTCTTCACCTCTCGCACTGAGAGCCGTATTGATTGGCAGCACTGCTCACGACAGTACATTTGGAGAAGCTTTTCTATCACAGCGCAGATGGGGAAAAAGAAAAAAAAGAAAAAGATAATCCAAACAGCAGCCTCACAAGCTGTGCTGAACACATCCTTCTTAAACCTGCAGGAGCTGCCCCCTTTAGTTCCAGTGGCAGCTCTGTGAGAATGGTGAAGTGCACCGCAATGTGACAGCCACTCACAATCGGACACACCTAAGGACAATTGCAATGCTGGCGACAAGGTTATCAACATCTTTTGCGCAGATTGTCGGCGCCACTTTGCCTCCCCGAGAGGCCGCCGAGCTGACCTTGCACTGACCACAATCTGAGGGGGGTTTTAGGCGATCAGAAAGGAGGAAACAGGCTAATGGGTGCTGCACGGTGGCGAGATGTCTCCCTGTCACACTTCATCTAGCCTGATGCATCAGGATTGTTTCACCGCTCAGGCCGGGCAATTACTGTCCTATTCCAATCTACTCCTCAGCGCCACTGTAATGAAAAATAATTAAGAGGCTGAAAATGAGTTTTCTCATGAAATTGTTTCAGTGGTTGAACACAATCGTACTTGGCAGATGGCTACACGAGTGTGTTTTAATACAGCAAAGATAGTTAATCATGTACAAGGTGTGTGTTTGGTAACAAACTTTTTTAATGCCATTTCTGTCAGAGGGGGAGATAGCAAACAGTAGATATACTGTTATTGCCGATGTTCAGTCGGGAAGCACACTTCCATAAGCTGTGGTTGAAAAAGAGGCTAAGTCATGGCTCCGTCAAGTCAAGATTATTTATGCAGAGCATCTTAATAAGCACAGTGTCATTAACTACTTTAGGATAAAGAATAGGGGACACAAACAGAGACAGAAAGAATCTGAGGATACAGAAACCGCTCAAAGGTGGATTCTTCATTCATCCCGTCTCTGAAAAGGCCAAGAACGAGATGCAGGGTATACCTGACCTGAGGATCTGGCAACACGCCGGTGCCCCACGTTCAAAAAAAGCTGCAAAAGTGACAAAAACACTAAACATGATAAAGTGCTCCCGTGCTCTTCTGGTGGAGAAAAACCTGATGCAGTGCCATCTAGGCTGCCCTACATGCTAGACCTCTACATGCCTCTAAATGGTTAATAGTTCCCTTTGTGTTGTTACTGCAGAGGTGGTAGTAGTTATACTTCTTGGTCACATAATATTAAGCAATTTCACAGAAATGCATCCCGACGAAATGCTTGCGTCCCACCACATACAGCTGCTTTCCATTTTAATTTCCATAGTAGTGTCTGAGCGCTTTGTTACAAACTTAAAAATAACCACAGTTATAAAATGTAGCTGTAAGCTGTTGATAATTATTTGTCATTTTGTCAACATGTGTCATATAATATCATGAAATTAGTCATAACTCCAGTCAAATAAATACACATGGAAGTTTTTGATGTCGTTTAAATGTAGGTTAATGTTTTTAAAGTGTTGATCCATCCTGTCATGAAGCATCATTTTCTGAGCTGCTAGAAAACCAATCTAATCTAATCAACAGAGGTGAAAATGGTTTGTTCAAACAGAGTATCACATTATCATCAGTTCATTTTCACACTTTAACACTTATCATGGAAATCTATTATATGTACTGTACACTTTAAAGATCGGTTTTGGTCTCAGATAGTATTAGAATGGAGAAAAATCCCATGCACAATACTCACACAGACACACACATGATTGTCATTAACTACCTAGCTACAAGTTCGTATGAGTATTTTGTTTAGAGATGTAATTACACTTGGGTGTTAGTCATGTGGTGGTGACGGCTGAGGAATGGGGGCATAGCTGCTTTGACTAGACATTTTCCATCGTTGATTGAATGTAGACCACCTGAAGTAGACCTCCCAGTCCAGTCAGTGGTGACTGTCTATATTTGTTGAGTAGTGTTTGATCTCACATGCATGACCTCCTTGTCCAGCTGGCTTCAGCCATCACACTGGTCGGCTAGCCGTAAGATGTCACACCAGCCAAGGGTCCGAAGTTTCTTCAGAAAGTCTGATGATTGTTATGTTGTTAATAAATGAGGTGAAGACAGAGGAAGGATGCCGGACAAGCAAATGCTATGAGGCAGAAATTCTGTTTATATCCAGCAAATTTGCAAGTGCAAATACGTCTTGAAGGGTTATGAAAATGTACAAATTTGGAGGATATTGGAGTTGTACAGGAGAAGCAAGTGGCAACAAAGCAGTCAGAATCATTTGTCTGCCTTGTGTGGAAATGATATGAAACATGAGCGCAGAGTCAATGTCTGTTGATCTTTCTCTCTGTGCCCCCCAAAAAATATAACATGCATGTTCTTTGTATTAAATATTATTGTGATTGAAATGTTTTCTGGAAATGAAATGCAGTTAAACAGGCGATGTGTCTCAAATTCAAATAAAAAGGACAGCACATAATAGATTATGACAGTTTATGAATGTTTGTTAAGGAAAATGAATTAAACTTCATATTTACAATTAGTTTGCTGCAAAAATAAATAAACGTATCCGTGCTGTTGATCATGTTTAACTCTCTGACATGAAATGTGATCTGAATGTTATAAGGAGCTACCATATTTGTTACCAGGGTATTATGTTATTGCATTAAAATGTCCTGGCACATACATCATGTCGAACTCGTGTAGGTGCCACAGTAATATGAAAGATTGACAGGTAATCTCGCTGTGTTAATCGGGTTATGTACACTCAATTTCTCTCTATATGACGAACATAACCTTGTCATGGTGTTTTACGTAACACCTGCAATCATGGCAGTATGGGCTTAATATGGATTTAATCAGATGATGTGTATGAATGCAGTGTTCAGCTCAGCGGGTTGAACACCGCTGGCTGAACCTGTGATGTCAAAGATGTGGGAAGGCTGGAATACAATCTGTTTGTCTGAGTCTGATATGCACTGCTTTGAATGAGCCACTCATTCTGTCTGCAAGATTTTCCACTGAACCAGAAGCAGAATTACGCCATAGACACAGAATCTTATATCATCTATAAAGACACTGATATCCAAATATATCCTGAGGATCAATGTGTAATCGGCTAAGACAGTGCCAATAAAAATCAGTGCTTTCTTCACAGTGTTTGAACATGAACTATATATATATATATATATATATATTATGGCATGCCGTTCAGGAAATTAAACCTTTGAATATATTGAATGAAGTCTGAATATATTGAACGAAACCTTGAATATATTGAGGAAACTTTGAATATATTGAATGAGCTGATATAACAAATGGAATGAAACTTTGAATATATTGAATGACCCTTGAATTATATGGAATGAAGTCTGAATATATTGAACGAAACCTTGAATATAGGAATGGAAACTTTGAATATAATTGAATGAGTCTGAATATTTGAGACGAACCTTGATATATTGAGAATGAAACTTGACTGACGTCAGACTTCACGGCATCTTGTGTAACGTGTGTGATGCTATAGCTTAAAAGTGAGTGACAACGAGTCAGTCCGTCACAATCTCGTTGCAGCAATATTAAACTATGAGGACATCATTAACACTGCGTGGTACGGGCCAAAATCCCGCCGATACCCTGATCAATCCCGTTTTCCTGACAAGGAATTTCGCTCCCTTTTAATCGTGGCAGACATAAAACAGGCCAGACAGCTGTATCAGGCCAATCAGCATGCCTTCAACCCACAGGAGTGCCCCACAAAACCCAGTGCCGCTCGGACTGGCAGTCTGTGATACCGGCAAATGCCAGATGGGCCGGTCCATCTCGGCCACATTTGGGCCGGTGCTCGTTGTTTTTTTTGTATGTATGTTTTGTTATTTTGTAGCCTTTGCAACATTTGCCCAGCAGCCCAAAATGGACTTGCGTCCCATTTGCATCCATTTGGAATAGGCTTTGGTTGCACTGCCAATATCGGTTAATATTTGCCTCTTCATGACAGGTTCAGAAGTTACGATTTACACCCCCCCCTCCCCTGGCCAATCAAATGGATGCGTCCAGGCAGCCGCTAGGTTTATGTGAAACCGAAGCAGGGATAGACTCATATACGTCTATAGATAAACTTCATACTGTATGTTGCACGAATATTAATTTCAATAAATTATGGACACAGAGGTTCTAAAAGAGAAAGGAGGAGCAGAGAAAATCCGAGTTAAGAGGCGGAAAAGGGCCGCATAGACGGGAGTCGAACCTGCGCCCCGCAGCGAGCCTTCACATATGGAGCGGTTGCTTAAGCACCGAACTAAACACCAAACGGCTCCAATGATGGGCCGGTCCCGAGAAAAAATGCCAGGGCCGACTTTGTTCCTAGTCCCCCTGACTCAGTGCACAATCTCCACCCATACACAAGAAAGGGTCCAAGACACTGTATGGTTAGCTTGATATAGTTTTTCAGGTGATTTAATGAAGGTAAAACACAGTGAATGCCGTGCGTAATGGCACTGCTCTCTGATGCGGCACTTCTCCGGGACTGGAGGAGCTGCTGCGGCTACAGGGATTTCATAACTGAAAGAGAAGCCTCATATGGTTTAGATACAATAAGCATTTCATAGATCAATGCAGGGTTAATATTTAGTTTAGTATTGAACGTATTTTATGATCCGCGACACATTGTCAGCTTTGGGCAGCTACTCACACAGCGACTGCGGACAGACAGACAAATGCATAATGGAGTATGGCGAAACTTTATGCCTGTTGTAGGCCTGCCACGGTTAAAAATTGAGCTTTTTTCGGCACGCATTCGCTGTGTATTTTATCATGTCCTCATGTGTAATATCGCTGCAACTAGATTGCGGGCGGCCTGACTCATTGTCTTTCGCTTTTACAGACTGTTACACAAGATGGCTGCAGGCACTGCCGCGAAGTCTGATGTCAGTGAAGTTTCTTTATATATATTCAAGGTTCACTCCATATATTCAGAGTTTCATTCCTATAATTCAGACTTCATTCAATAGTTAAGGTTCGTTCAATATATTCAGACTTCATTCAATATATTCAAAGTTTCATTCCATATATTCAAGGTTTCGTTCAATATATTCAGACTTCATTCAATATATTCAAGGTTTCATTCAATATATTCAGACTTCATTCAATATATTCAAAGGTTTAATTTCCTGAACGGCATGCCATAATATATATATATATATAAATATATAATAATATATATAGATATATATATATATATATATATATATATATATATATATATTATATATAATTAATTTACTACTGTCATTATTGCTACCATATCTATATATCTACATATTTTGCTTTGACAATCACTGGTGCACTCAAATATAAATGTTTATATATATATAAATCTCGGCGGGGGGGGGTATCAATCCTCAAGCTCGGGTCCTCTACCAGAGGAGTTTGAGGGTTCTGCGCAGTATCTTCGATGCTCCTAGGACTGCACTCTTCTGGACTGAAGCTTCAACTGAATGTCTCATGATGCTTCAGTATGTTTCTTTAATGCACTGTCCAGCATTGAAAAGCTAAAAAAAAAAAGTGTTCCTACCTAAGAGATGGGAAAAATGTTATAGTGATGTGTAGTGATATATGTGATGTAACAAAATTTTAGTGTAGTATATAAATAACCTAATATGAATATAATAAACATTATGATAGTCATTACAATACAATAGGATAAGTGACACTGATGATAAAAGAAAATGACGATGATAATGTAGCAGTGAGGAGTGAGACCACACAGGGCCGAGCCATCAGGGAGGTGAGTACCAGGCCACCCAACCTGTTACCCTGCAGCTCTGTAGAAGAAGCTCCAGCTCCACTGGGACTCCACCTCCCACCTCAATGTGTACATATGATGTGTTTTTCCTTTTTTTGTTCCTGAACTTTTTCGTATTCCAGTCCACACTTTCTCTACTCTCTACTTGACTTTAATAGTCAAGCCACCTGTAAAATGTATTTGTGTGAAAAATGAATTTTGGAAAGGATGACATGAACACACAGGACAATTTCCTGTTGACACACCATGAAGTCACCAGCAGGAGGGAGCAGCGAAAGACTAGGAATGAACCCAACTGAGAATTTCGCAGTCGAATCGAATTTGTTTATTGTTTTCAGTTCAACGCCACACTAAACTCTCATGTTACATTTTACTGCCTGTCTTTGTCATCTGTAATGACACACTCAGAGAAAGTAAAAGTGTGTTCTGCCCATAGTCACTTATATAATCCCTGCGCACCATGGAGCATCTCTCTTGCCGGGCTGCTGACAGTGCTATCAGCCATGAATAGATGACAGTGGACAGCAGTAGAGGAGCTTGTACCACCGTGTGGTTTAGAAGTGGTTTAGCTGACTCTGTGGTCAGTTTGAGAGTTCTGCTGCTGCTCCTGCATTCCACTGTGTAGGATGGCACAGCTAAAAAAAACAAAAATGCAGATGTTTAACTCACATCTTGACTGATCTGACTGTAATCATGGATTATTCAAGGTCACCCCTAATCTCTCTTGGGGAGGAGTTGCAGGTTCAGCCTGGTCTTCAGAGGGTCGGGATCCTAATCACTCATATGTAGATGTCTTTGCCTGAAGTTTGAAGGCTCGGCTGGTATCAGCATCCCAAAAACCCATCGTCGGTGAATCCTGAAGTCGGCAGACTATCTCTTTTGGGAAAGAGAATCATCTTGTATGTATCACCCTTCACAGAGGAGATCAAATACAGATTGGTGGATACAGAGCAAGCATTTGAAATAGGAGTTTTTACTGCAACAGAACTCCAGCTGGACAGTGAGAATCTCAGCACCTGACATTTCTGGCGCCAGAGCAGATGCTGAGTCACTGGTATTGATCAGCAACTTCAAATGAGAAAAAAGAAAAAAAAAAACTCTCGGCCGATGCAGGGCTCCTGAATACACAAGTCCCCGGGGCAATTGCGCTGCGTGTTGTTCACTTTGTTTTACTGACTAGAGTTGAGCAATCCCTGCTGATATTTACTTATTTTATTCTTCAGAAAAACAGACTGACTGTATGACCTGCTGAATGCCTTTTGCAGCTGAAAACATGAAACTCTGCATCTCTAAGACGCTATCGCTTCACATTTCGATGTGTACCTGCTTGTTTGCTCTTGTAAAAAGGCCAAAGAAGATGATAGATGGGCGACGCTTCAGTATGAGGTAATACTACCATCATGACAAATGATCGAGGCTTTGAAAATGGGACAAAATTGATTTTGAAGTATTACGGATCACGATTAAAGGAGCCTCGCTGCAGAGCTGTTCATCTGCAGTGAGTTATGTCTGCCACACTGGTGAGAAAAATTGCCTCAGGGAACTTTGGCTTCTTGTATTTTTAGGTCAAAGTTTGTTTTTAATTTGTTGTTCTTAGAAACATTTCGGTGCCTTTTCCACATTTGCATATACTTCACCTATTAATTTAGTTTGGTCCACAGCAAAATACTGTATTTTGACAACTATCAGCCAGATTCCCATGAAATTTGCTGGCTATATTTGTGGTCATGAATTCATGAATTCTAATGTTTTCTTTTTTTTTTACTTTTCCTCAACTGCCACCATTATCTCCAGTCCATTTCAAATTCTTTGTCGAAAAAATCTCCAGAAAAATCCAGTGCAGACTTTAACTTGATACCATTGCTGCCAACTGAAGTCAAACTTTGACAATAAAGCGTCAACTTGGCAACATTTCAGAAAATATTCAGTTTGCATTCAGTGTTTCTGAGTGTTAGCTCTAACAAATGTGCTCATTGCAAACTTTCACTGTTTACATCCATGTTTGCCAGCTCGTAGTCTTCTTCCTCCATCCTTTTGATGCATTGCTACACCGTTAACACTGGCAACTGTTGATTAGCAGAGCAGAGTGAAACTATTGGAGGGAATGTGTAACCATTCACCACAATCTTCAAATGTGGTTGATTCAAACAAGCACTGCTAGTGGCCAAAAACTCCACAGTACGTTAACCACAGCATTTTTATTAGCTGATCCAATGTGAAACATGTGCCTGATTGTAAGCTTGTTATGGAATTGTGCCTTAAAGTAGCCACAAGTAAACTGATTGATGCAGATTTTATGCTGGGACACCAGAATGAGGATGATGCTGCTGGAGCTGAACAACTGGGACAGTTTTAGAACGTGTTTATCTCCCCCATTGCTACAAAAGAGACAGGATTTGTCCTGTAATCTGTCACAGCGTGTTGTATCAAAGGATAGCAGGAGAGTAAATACTTTGGAAAAGAGAGCTGGGAGAGCCCCAATAAAACATTTTGGTTATAAGTGTTGTTCTGCATGTGTTAAAGAAGGCTCTGCATCCTCTTCATGTCAGTGGAACAGGTCCAAGCTGTGCATTAGCTCTGTATGAAATCACAGATTACTGTCTTGGCTCTCTGGTTTCAGTCTTTTGGAGTGAGCTGTTCATGGTTACAATTTGCTGAGTCATCCTGTGTGACAATGAAAACATGAAAACTCATATTTTAATGATATTTCATACTTCGTTTCCACACTCAACCATATGGAATCTTGTATGAAGCAAAAAAGTACTGTGGTTTTGGAGCTGCTATCTGGATCATATACTATTCTTCATGTACAGAAACAATTCTTTTTTGGATTTCTTTTTATATTGTTCATCATTATGTTGATGGCTATGCAAGCTTTTATACTCTAATGGCCTTTTCCTTGAAACAGTAATGGATTAATATCCAAAATTTAACCACAATTTGTGGTTCAAAACATGCTCTAAGTCACCTGTTAACATATTTATTATTTGTTAAACATTTGCCTTCCATACATAAGGATACATCTTTGATTTGCTTCTTTTCTTTTCTACTCTAAAATTACATAAACAAACAAACAAAAAAAATCCTCAAATTTAATAAATGTTCCAATGATTAATCAATTATTGCTGATTAATCTTCTGTCAGTTATGATTAATGACTCACCTAATCATTGAACTAAAGGAGTGATCATCTGATGTGTGAGTGGATGATGATGCATCATAGCTTTCATTTTGTGCCAAACATGAACAAGGACCTGAACAAGCTGATAAATTTAGGAATCAACAGCACTGCAACAGCACTGAGCCAGAAACCCAGAGTTTCTGCTCCATCCATCAAATAATAAATCAACCAGTGACACCATCTTTGCTGCAAGAAAAGCTCTGCCCCAGAGAGCTTTTAGAACAGACTGTTTTATTGCTAATCATTTTAATTATGCAAAGTTCAAAGAACAAACATTCTCAAAAGTTCAACAGTCCGAGTTGGAAGCTGTTTTAAATGTTTTTGAGCACTTGGGGGCAATGCAACAGACAGGAAACACACATTGTTACAGTATATGGTGTAAGTATCTAGCACTGCTAGACTAGCTCCATTCAAATAAATGACAGGTCTGCATTTATTCACACAGGGCATTACGCACACATCCTTTCCTGGTTTGATATTCACTCTCCTTTAAGCTCTGTTTTGGTCTCCACCAGCTTCTGTGAAAAAATAACTGGTTCTTAAGCAGCTATCCTCCATAATGTTCACCAGCTAGTGTCTAACTGTGTCTGTCTAATGTTTGGTGCTGGGCAGGTCGTGTACGGAAGGTTTATCAGAGCTGTTTTGCTAAAAAAAAAACAAAAAAAACAGTTGCTTGCTGCTGGGAACGAGCTTGACAGAGCATGATTTGTGAGGCCAGGAAACCAAAACAGTTAAAATAGGCTAAAAGGCTCTGTCGAGCTAGAGTTGGGGATTATTTTAAGTTGGTTTGACATCTTGAGCAACACCTCTTACACTGATCCATCCATTGTTAACATGAAAAATATTGATTAGTGAATTACAAGAAGATCATACACACAAGATAAAAAAGAAGGATCCGGGTTGCACTTGTGGTTCATTCTCTTCTTGACATTCTCATTGACATGTTAACATCCTCCATTTCTCTTGACATTGCTGCTCTACAGCTCTCAATCTTTCAGTTAACACAAATTTCCATTTGTATTGGTGGTTCTGCCTGGTCTTGTTGGTGGCTTGTTAAAGGCCATTAAAAAGAGACCTTTTACAAGCCACCAACAAGACGTCCAGCAAATATATGTCTTCTCTTAACACAATATTTTCTCTCATATTACAAAGTACAGTTCTATACTATATGACCTGGGTATATCATAGCCCAGAGATTTGACAATAGCAATAAAATTTCAGGGCCAGTTTTATCCTTTCAAGGATATAATCAAAAGGAAAGAAAAGGATATTTATACAAATGATGAATGAAGTGGCAAAAACTGCATTTCCTTGAGCAGCCACTTGAGGCTGGCTCCAGAAGTGAATCAGTCTCCATAAGATCCTGTATTACAATGTCCAACTTCACAGCAGAAATAAACATGTTTACATGACAACTGTACAAAGGGTGAATTTTTATACAACTCACCTGTTCAAATGATATTAAGCTTAAAGTTATGCAGAATCAAGGCAGGTGGATGCTGTCACAGGTGGCTTGTTTGAGCACCCAGACTTCATTCAGCCCGCCTCAGGTCCACCCATGCTCCACATCTTTGCCCATGTCTGGATTAGGAGATAGGACTACCAGGGCCACCACACTGAGCTTCACAAGGGATCTTCAGAAACCTGTAGGCGATGTTGCGGACACTACATCCATGTTTTAAACTGATATATGTGGAAAATAGTCCCAACACAACATTATGGAACATTTTTAATAAATTGCCTTCAAACTAATAACAACAAGCTTGAGTACCTCATTGACGCAAACATTAACAACACACTGGGAACCTGGAGGCTACTGTATGAACAGAACACTAAATGTGAGTGCCAGCTGACTGGGCATCAGTTAAAGGAAATATTCGGCCCTCTTCTCATCTGTCACACCTCTGACATCTCTCCTTGAGATAAATGGACACCTCGGTTTGAGGTGGAGTAAATCATGTGCTTCTCTCAGCGGACGGTGAGCGCGAGACAAACAGGAAGCGGTCTGCTGACAGAGCCGACAGCCACATCACTCCTCATCCGCCCCGCTCTCCCCCGAGGCCCCCGGGTGAAGATGTAACGGCCTCTTTCTTAAAATGGCACGCAGTAAGCAGCCATGGAGGCAGCTGGCCTGTTTGCCGCAGCCACTCACGGGGCAGAAGCTGTTTGAAGTATTTTGTCATTTCATTGGCTTCTGAGCGGCTTCAGCCCGCCAGACATAAATACTGTATCGGTGGAGAATTCAAGATAATGCTGTCTCCAAAACAGTTAAGCGGCAAAGAATGCGTGCCTTTATATGATACAAATCCACACCATATGTGTTTATGTTTGAGTGAAAGGTTGGTCTGCTTTACTTCACATCGCAGTAATCAGCCAGGAAGCTGCAGCTCAGCACTGAAGAAAATCCATCCCAAAAGCTGCTGGGTCAATGTTTTCCTCCACTTCCAGCAAATCAGCAGAAAGTTGCCTCTCTGCCCTCGGTCTGGACGTAACGCTCAGAGGTCAGGGGTCAGACAAACCTCTGCACAGCCACCTATCTGCTGTCTGGTCGGACGTTAACCCCGTTTGACTCAAAGATACAGGAGCCGCCTTTTGTCAGGCTCAGGTCAGCTACATAATCGTGGGGTGGAAAGATGGGCACCCAAACATATAACAGATATATAAAGTGAATGCAAATCAGCAACAGACAGCAGATATTGACAGCTGTGACCAGTGTAGTGTGACCTTATGGAGAAATGGGGGGATGAAAGTGGGACTTGGATGAAAAATTAAGATTTATGAACAGAAAATGTGTTTGCTTACATTTTTTCAGGTAATGATTCGACACTATTCACAGGGAAATATATGTTTTATATATATGTTATATATGTTTTAATTCATTCTAAAGAATGAATTCATGTTAATTGCTAAGGTAACTTAGATCTCAGTCAGTGCACAGCAGGTCGGATACAAAAATTAACATACAGTTTAGCAATTATAGAGAATAGAGTAATAATAAGTAAACAATAAATGCATATTTACTTTGGTTTACTATAAATGTTTTCGATTAGCTTGTCTAGAAAAGTTTTAAAGGTCCAGTGTGTAAGAGCGATCTTCAGAACAAGACAGACATGGAATATAATATTCATAACACATATAATGACCTAAAATTTTATTTTTTTTTTAAGTTTTGTTACTTAAAAATTCTGCTTTTATATCTACAGTGAGAGCGGGTCCACTTTCATGGAGGCCGCCATATTGATACACCATGTTTCTACAGTAGCCCAGAACAGACAAACTAAATCCTGACTCTAGACAGGGCCTTTCAAGTGTTGTTTCCCCTTTACACAGTGGGGTGAGCGTGATGTGAGGAGATCGCAATGCAGCGATGACACCACTAGATGCAACTAAATCTGGACCTTTAAGACATAAGACTTGCTTGGAGTAATTTGTTTTCCTGATATGGTTCTCCCACCACAAATGTTAAATTCTCCTGCATTAAAACCACATCTGTTCCTCATCTTCTCATTGAAAAGTCCAGAATTTATGAAATGCTCCATTTATTAGTTTTACAAGTTTAACCGCAGCACACAAGATCCCTTCTCTGTGTATCTGCATCACACTTGTGTAAGATCTGTGTTTGACCATCACATCTGGTGCATCCAGATGCTGAAGTGAAATTTGAGGTGAGAACAGAGAAACAGGTCAAAAAACGAAACACAGCTTGTGGTGATGTGGTGGAAATTCTAGTGAGAGATGAACAACAAACAAAGTTACTCCAACACTGTTTTTAAGAAGATGAGCATACACATGTAATATGTGTAAGATGAGAGTTTGTTTTTCTTTAAATGAGAACATTTCATCTATAGACAGGAAAGAATGTAAGATGATATTTTGTGAAGATTTATTTCATAGATGATCTTATTTTGCTCAGGTTTAGTGAGAGAATTATCATAATTGAATTAATGATAACTAGTTGTGTTCTGTTCTTTCAGTTAGAAGAGGAACTATATTTTATTGTACACCTTGCCTGTAAAATAAGTGCTGATAGAAGACTGGTGGAGTGATATGATGTTTCACATTGTTAAGTCAGTGTTCAGTTGTCCCATTGTTAAGACAGACATTGAGCTATTCTTGTTGAACAAGAGAAGATGTTAGACCCACGGCCCAACACTTACACGTTACATACATAAGAACATCATTACAAGGAGCAAGTAATATACATTTATGCTTTGAGTCTGTCGTGATTGGAAACCTTTAACTTATAAGAAACTGAAGTTCAGTTATTTCTCATCCTGGCAAGTGAATCTTGCCGTGGTGGGAATCTGACCCTTTTCCTATTTAAGCCTCGAAGGTTATCACAGAAACCTCTTGTACATAGTCTGCTGCACAACTCTCTGGAGACGCTTGTAGCAAGTAGTTACAACATACAGAGAGCACAGCAAAATAATTCACAGTACAATTCAGTAAAGGTTAACAGTGTAATAAATACATTTCTCACCACATGTGGAAGGGGAGAATCAGTTTACATGTTTTCTTTTATGTTACTTTATCTGTATTACTCATAAAACTTACATGTACTCAAATACACGTCCCTCTACATGGACTTCTAGAGATGTTTTTACATACGGTGCAGATAGAATTAAGTTATTTAGCTGTGAGATCAAATAAATTGAACTGTTTTTAAACACTTACAAAACCATGTAGTGATGATTGACTGTCAAAAAGAGATTAGCGATGACTAAATGGTGCAGGCTTAAGCTGTCGTTTATTAGGCCAATCATTCTCATGATACAAACACAGACCTGTCCAGACAATTAATTCAAATTGTACATTTGCATATGTACACTTACATATATATTGTATATGTGGATCATACAATACTCATACAATACAGTACATGTACATGTAAACACATGTACAGTATATTTGCATGCATGTACTGGTATGTTGTATTGATACTCAAACTAAAACATGTAACATCATCATGTATGCACAGCATGATAACAAACCATTATTGTTCGAACCCATCTTAACTCTGATCTCCATGTTTTGATTTGATAATAATTCATGTGTCTCTTCTGTAGCATGGTGTGGTAGGTAAGGTAATTTATTTTTCAAGTGTCATGCACCAAAAGGTGTGGAGCCTGCTTTGGGCTCACAAGACACAACAGACATAACAAACAAGAGCAGT
This sequence comes from Larimichthys crocea, assembly GCF_000972845.2. Lineage (NCBI taxonomy): Eukaryota > Metazoa > Chordata > Actinopteri > Sciaenidae > Larimichthys > Larimichthys crocea. Next base: position 2,657,570 of record NC_040021.1, read on the forward strand.
AAACATAATGAGAGCAAAATATATATATATATATATATATAATACATCACACATGTAATAAATAAATAAAAATAATGCAAAAACTAAATAGATACACAATCCTGCTGATACAGCTGTGAGGCACAAAAGAGGTGCAGACTGGTCCTTTAACACATCGCCCTCCTACACAAACTGTTTAACACAAACTGAGAGAAATAAAACATTTACATTCATTAGAAACAGAAAATAAATCAGGTCATTCAGCAGACAGTCATATGTTGTGATATAATGGGCAATAGAAAGAGTGCATTTCATATTTTACATCTCCCAGATCACACAGGTGACACTCTCCATCTTCCTCCATGGAATTGTGTGAAAACTTCAATTTTCTGCCACCCGGGCTCAGACAGACCTCTGTGCTCTGGTAGGTTATGTAAGAGGTAATGCTCTGGATAATAAATAAAACAAACCAATTCTGTTTTGAAATAGTATGAAAAGAGAAGCAGTGTAGTATTATGAAACAGTTATCGAGAACATACAACATGTTCTCACTTGACACATCCTTAGCTTTGTGTGGTGAAACCATAGACTCTATAAAACATAGACGTAGTCTCTGTGATGTCACCCACAGGTTTCTGAAGAACTGTTGTGAAGCTCAGTGTGGTGGCTCTGGTCGTCACCATCTTGGCTGTCCTGCCTCTGCTGCCTCCTGGCTAATCCAAAAATGGGAGCAGAGGTAGAGCTGAGGCAGGCTGAAGCAAGCCACAAGCCACACTCTAAATTCTGCATCACTTTAAGCATTAATATGTCTTGAACAGGTGAGTTGTATATAAATTCACCCTCAGTACAGTTGTCATAAATGGGGAAATTAGCTATAGAGACCAAAACTGTTTTTTGTACCAGGCTGTAAACATGTTTTTTTTCTGCTGTGAAGTTGGACATTTAAACATGGGGGCTTATGGAGACTTATTCTGTAACCAGCCTTGTGGACGTTTGAGGAACTGCAGTTTTTGGCACTTCAGCATTGTTTTCACTACACAGCCAATGAGATTGTCTCTTGGGTGAAAGCTGTACTCTGTGCAACACTGAGTGAAATGAAAAACATCCATAGTTCTTTAACATTGTTGTCACAGTGACAAAGAATATTAAATATCAGGCTGTCATGTGGGCTCATATTGAATTTGCAGTCACAAAAGTGCTCCCCGGTTTTGCTCTTATTAATTTGTCTGACTTCACTTGATGGATTCATTACATAATGTAATTGAAAGTAAATCCACCCGAGATAGTTGACCTAAAGCGGATGCATATGCGCAGCACACATCAAGCTTCATTTGCATCATTTTAATTGAAAACACACAAAGTCTGCTTTTATCGTCAGCGTGACACAGGTTGAGAAACAGCATGACTCTTCATGCTATGAGTCTAATGGTGGATTCCGGCTTGCCACAGAGGACAGATGTGGTATTTCCACTCGTGTCACAACAAGCTCCGCACTTCAGCAAGCTCATAAGAGGAAATTGCTCTGACATTAGTTGGTTATTTCCTGCTTTTATTGCTACATGTTTACCCAAAGAGAAATGTTCTCCTCTAATTTCATAGCAAAATGTGGCAGATTTTATGAGCTCCTTTTCTGCTGCTGTTGTTTTAATTTGTCACAGAGCAGAAATTTCATAGAAATATACCACTAGTTAAACCACTGAACTTTCCTTTTCTGTGATACAAGTGCCCTAGCAGGAGAGATAAAAAAACACAGAGCTGTAACTCTGTTTATTAATGGCACCGGTGGTGAGTTTTAATTGATCACTGCAGGTGAAAAGCTCTTTTGTCGTATATTTCACGCTAACGAAGCCTTTGAGTAGTTTGCGAGGGGTCTGATCGCTTGTGGTGACGGAGGTGGATGACGGGTGTGGCAGATGGAAATATGTCTTTAGACTTGGGTGGTATTTCATCATAAGTGAAGTGTATTTTCTAACAGCTATAGTCTCTCCCCACCTCTGCAGGGAGCCAGTTCTGCTCCATTAATTATTAAGCCAAATTTCCGTGCATCTATGAGTCGAGCCACTATTTCTGCCTGGCTGGAGCTCACCTGCCCTGTAATTATAAAGAGCTACCATTTAGTACAGCACTCCATCTTGATCTTTGATTTCCCTGTCAGAAACTATAAAAGCAGCCCCTGGTCTTTGCCATGAGCTTGGCATGGGGCTGTGTCTGAATTGAATCAACCAGCTTTCATTGGCATATTAAGCAGAAAGGCGATGCGATGCTCGGAAGGACGGATCAGACTGATGGAATTTTGATGGTTTGGACAACCACATGCAGTGATTTGGTTCTTAAACATCACCGTGGATTGTGTTGTTTCCCTCCTCGTAGATATCATACATCTATTTAATCCTGCTAAGTCGTTGTTTCTTGCTGTCTGTGGGTCACGCTGAGAACCGCACAGAGAAACCATGTACAATTACTCCCCATTAAAGAATTCTGCTCATAAATTGATTTGCTTTCATGGTGAAATAAAGTGCTGAACACAGAATTTCTGGATCTTTTATTGAAAGTCATTACTTCTCCCAGTAACTCTAATTCATTTATGGTATGATGAAATGGGGGAGTCCAGGTTATTGGCATCACAAGTGCATGTAATTAAAAAGCAACATGTAATACTCCTCTATATTGATCACGGCGCACTGTAGACCTGCTCGTGTGATTTCAGGAGAAAACAACATTGAGTCAGCCTTGGCAGTATGAAACTCTCAAACAGATTTACCTAAGACGGTTGGCATGCTATGAAGATAAAAGTTTCTGTGAATAAGAACATGAAGGCACACACGATTATGTAAGCTTGTATTTGATGCATATCTCCATCTCCTAGACATCTTCCAGGTTTGTTCAGTATATCACTCATACAGTTACAGCCTCACAGTAAAGTCACAGCAGTGGTAAAGTTATACTATGACGACTGAGAATCACTTCTGACTGGCTAGCAGGAGTCCACGGATTCATCTTCATCTTCATTCGGCCAGCAGTTTTCTGAGTCACGTATAGGTTAGTAGCAAAAGTTTGCTCAGTAGACCTTCCACAGGCCACATGTATACTCCGCAATATGTATAGGTCACCTGCATTTACAGTGCTCAGAGCCCAATACACAACCACTGAAGTTACATATGGAAAAGGAAAGAAAACAGACACTGGAGACAGATGGAATCAGTAGGCTGTACTGAATAAAACTGAAGCATATCTTTTCTGTCAGCTACGTGTGAGCCAGGGGCGATGTTTCAGCCAATGTGACGTGATGTCAAAGTCCAACTGTGCTCTTGAAAACTGTTTCAACAGAGAGCTCCCTCTCACACTCACAATGCTTTATGTTCATATTAGAGGGAGCAGTGAAAACAGCCTTCAGCCGAGTTTCATTGTGTGAGAATTGTTGAGTCTGTAAATAATGTTATAAAGAGTGCGGTCTAGACCTGCTCTGTATGGAAAGTGTTAGTGAGATAACACTTTTTATGTTCCTGTGCTATATAAATATAATTGAACTTCATCTATTTGCTGCATATTTCAGCACCATGGACAGAGAGTGGATGTCTAATTAAAATTTTAGCCATTTGTTTAAATGTCACAGAGCCCAGCAGATAACTAAGAGGTGTTCAAAACCACTGACAGTATAAAGAATGGACGGTGTATGTGTGATGTCACCCACATGATTCTGAAGAGCAGTTTTGAAGCTCAAAATTTGGCGCTCTGGCCACCGCCATGTTGGTAGTCCTGTCTCCTCCACCTCTGGGCTAATCTAACAATTGGCAAAGATGTGGATCAATGGTGGACCCATCGGTAACAGCATCTGTCATCTGTCAATCAAAGCGGCCACGCTGTTAATGCTAATGCTGATTAGCTATAGAGACCACAACAGTTTTTTGTACCAGTCTGTAAACATGTTTATTTCTGCTGTGAAGTTGGACATTTCAACATGGGGACTTATGGAGACTGACTCACTTCTGGAGCCAGCCTAAAGTGGATGAGAAGAGGAACTGCAGTTTTTGACACTTCTGCATTGGCTTTCCTTCACAGCTGCTTGTTCAAAATACAGTACAACAAGAACATTTCAGCACACTACTAAGTACTAAGGCACGACCATGCAGGCTGATTTCAGTCTTCACCAGGATTCATTTGTTATCGAAAGAAAAATCAGTTGGGTACTTAGCCTACATAACACAATGTCAAAAAATCAGGGCAGCATATTATGGACTTATCAGAGGTTGACTTTCTAAATAGGCCTGAATGACTGTAATACTTTAAGTTTTAATAAGTGCTACCTAAAGTCATCGTTTACAGGTCCAAAAGCACACAATCAAACAGGCAGTCAGTGGTGAGGCTCAGATGCTTTGACAACATTAACAGTGGCTAACTACAGTATGATTCATCAAATAGCATCATGCTTCTGTAAGTAATTATTTGTTTTTCATAGAGCACAAATGTTTGAACACCTGACACAATTGATGCCTGTGAAAGAAACGACTGAAGCGTCCTTATGTAGACCGAGCACCAGGTTTAAACTTTGTTTTAAAGTAGAAAATAAATGAAGTGCTTTAACCTTCAGACTCAAGTCAGTTCTATAGTTTTCTGTTCCAGTAGCTGCAGCAGTTAAGATATCTAAATTTGCTACAGCTGTGATTCACTTTATTGACGTTCCATGAAAGCGGGATAAAAGTATCGTATTCCTCCAAATACTTAAGTGGTTGTTCAAAGATTTAGTCCAACACATTTTGAGCTCATGATCGTCACTCCTCATGAGAAGCTCGGTGCAGCAGGGAGTGACAATGATCACCCCCAACCAGGTGGATGCTGCGTTGGATACATGTTGCAGCGAGATAACTACGTCAGCAGCTTTATTAAAAAACACATTAATATTTGTTTAAATCAGTGATTCTCATATCAGAGTACAAAACCGCTGCAGGTGGGGTGTGGGAATACGGAGTCATACTAAGTTGCATGAATATGATTTATGTGGGGAAAATAAAAGTCTTTTAATGCTGACCTTTATTTCACTGGGCTCACTCTGTTATTCTCTTTATATTTGCTGCCCTTGGGACAGATCATAAACAGATTCAATACTGCTTATCATTTATTCGTGGATGATATCCAACTCCACCTCTCTTTCAGACCTACTGAGGCTTTTAAGTTATCTGGACTGTCTGAACGCTATCAGGGTCTGGACGGCAGAAAACTTTTTGCAGCTCAATCCTGATAAGATGGAGGTTCTAGTTCTTGCTTCAGATAAGGTTCCCTGATGATCATCAAGTATTGGGCCTCTTTCCTTCTCTGCTGGAATTAAGGGGTAACAATCGATTAATCCTCTTCATCCAACACCCATGTTAGGAAGCTGACCAAACCTTGTATCTTTGACATAAGCAATATGAATATACTGAGATCTGCAGTTTGAACTGAAAATGCTTGATGATGCAAATTGACAGTCTGACTTGACATAGATCTCTTCAGTGACTCATTGCTGCGTTAACTTTGGACTGCTCTGCTTGTGTCTGAACAGCCAAATTCCACCAGACATGGACGCAGCATGTTGCCACGAATGCCAGAACTAATCGTGGTGGTTGTCATCAATGATTCTAACACCATAAGAAGCACTACTGAGCAAATTAACAAAGTCTGGTGGGCAAAACACTTCTGAAACACTCCTGGCAGGATTTAATGTCACATGGAGAACGGACCAAAACACAGCCACAAAGTGACGTGCTGGTTCTGTGGACTCATTTAAAGGGCAGCTAAAGACATACAGTAAACCTGTATGCACCAGGACTACATGTCATTTATACAGTACACCATGTATCATGTTAAGTATTGTGTTTTCTAATAATATATGCTTTGTAGAATATATACTTGTTTTTTTGTTTTTTTTTAATTAAAATTGAACTGGGGTCCTTTCTTTGCTTCGCCTATCATTGTTTATGATTCATAAATCGTTGTGGGCTGGGGGCAGAGTGGCCTATTTTCAGAAGGAAATTGAGAACCACAAGTTTAAATTATAATTCAGTATGATTTTTCAGTGTTAAGCTATTATCAATTTAAAAAAAATAGAGCCATTAATAATCAGGCGGGTGAATTCAAGTCTCTTTCCACTTGCTTCCAGTCTTCATGCTAACCTAATCAAGACACTGATTTAAACTGTCTCATCTCACTCTCTGAGGCAAAGTAAATGTATGTAGGTCTATTACTCAAACAAACTATGAACCATTCCTTTACATATGAATGTATTCAGCAGAAAAGATGTACGGGCACAAATATACACCACCCCGTCCTCCTCTACCTGTCCATCAAATCATCAAATGCTTATTTTGCACTAAGAGCTCCTTGAGGACTCTTTGTTGTCGACTTCAGGGTCCATTTCAAAGCCGGCTCCCTGTACATAGATACTTTATATCACGTATTTTATTCTCCAATGAGTGCTTGCTGGTGCAGATGACATCATTGTTGGCGGTCTTCATAACCGAAGCCTCTCTGCACGTTCACATCTTCACACAGGCCATCAGTCCTCCCGCCTGTGATCCCGTAGCCAAGAGCCCACACTTTGTTCCTCCAGCAGTTACCGCCTCTTTTGTTGGCCATTTTGATATGTTTATTTACCGTGTGGATGGCTTTGATCCGAGCCGGGGCAGGGAGAGTGCTGTCGGGAATGTGTGTGTGTGTGTGTATGTGTGTGTGGGGGGGGTAAATGTCCCTGTGGAGGAAAATGCTTGTGAGCAGGCTGCCATGTCCACTAAGGCTGAAGAGAGACAGCTGAGGGGGGCTGGGACTGAAGCATAGCAGGTTGTGTGTCTCTCCAGGGCTTAAAAGTGTGCTACTGCAACACAGGAAAAACCCCGGTCACCCACACACACACACACACACACACACACACACACACACACACACACACCGGCTGACCACATCTGAGGCAGCTGTGTGAGGTCCGGCTGCATTATTTACCATGAGTGTACAGGCTCTATACAAAGCCTTGTACCACACAGACCCAAACACAGTCAAAATGCTGCAGCTTATGTGATCCAGGCTGATATATCGGTTTGTCAATACTGGGACTTTTATTAAGATCAGCTATCGACCAGTAAATGTCATCCTCACGCCATGATGATGGAGGCTCTCTCTGACCACAGCTGCATAAAAACAGCCTATAAAAACCTGCAATGAAATTTTATTTTCTTTGCACATTTTTATGCATTTTACAGCTGAAAATAATAGGTCATCTCGAGGCCATTTCCGCCTTCGAGTTTACAGGGAGAGAAAAAAAAAGCTTTCCATTACTGCCACTATCTAGTAAAGAGAGTGATTGAACAGATTGAATGTTTCACACCTCTTGGTCTTAGAAAGTGAAAGCCTCTGCGATCGCTTATTGTTTGTTTCAATACAGCGGAGCACAGAACACTGTGCAGGTGCTGCTCGTGCTGTCAGGAACAGGATGTGTGTAATGACTGGCTGTTTTTTGGAACAGGAAATAAGTGATCACAGAAAGAGCCTGAGGATCACACAGACTTTAGCAGTTGGACTGGTGTTGAGCAGAGGTGCTTTGACTGTTGACATTTTGGTAAATCCGCTCATTTGCTTCTTGTATCTGTAAAGGCTAGATCGCCTCTGTTGGAAGGTAACAAAGTCCACCTATCAGCAGCTCTGAAGCTCACAAATTAACATGTCATATCTTGTTTCTTTGATTCAAACAAAAACCAAAGCATGAAAACAAAGTTGTGGTTTTATCAGGGGTTATAGGCTGGTGATGGGTGAATTGCCGTCCAACCTCATGACTCCAGGGAAGTCAGTTTACCAAGATATCTGTTATGGCCCATAATCCTAAATATTGTATTTTATTTAAATCGTCAAGTACTTGATTTTTATCTGCCTTATACTGCATGTTTTCTATAAAAATGGTCAGATATAAAGGGACTTGTCATGGATATTGATTGACTGTATCCAACAGGAAATGTTTTTATTGTTTATTAGGAAATGACAAACTCTATAATACCATGAAGAATACCTGAAAATACTGAAAACATGAATTTGTGTCATTGTTGGCGCAGATACTGGAGTATAGGTGACATATGTCATGAAAACATGAAAATGAACACTAATCTTGCCCTGTGGGGACCTGATATGTACCAATGTGAAATGTGAAAATCTACCTGACAATAAACCATTTTGTTTTCTTATTCACTCTATATGTTTGTATGTAGGAATGTGAAAACTTCCACCTGCTGGTGGCGCTAGAGGAAAAATCGGGGATCGACATGTACGATTCATACTATGGGAACCACGACTGTGCATTCTAATCCAAAATCCAATAAAAAGACAAAGCAATCTTTTTTTGAACAGCAAAGAACTTTCTGAAGATTCAAACACTAAATATGAACACACGCTGTGCTTGTGACACTAATGTGAGATATCATGTGGTGGCAGGTGAGCCCTTTTATAAACATTACACTGCTGCGAGAAGCCTGGAAGATTTGGCACTAGGGCACTGCTTCAGCTGTGTTTAGATAGACTTATCTAAAACGAACTAAAATCCCCTTTATGTTGGATCTTTGTATCCCTCAATTAGTAGTGATAAAAACTGTAGCAGACATGGATGGATGGAGTTCCACCCTTTCATACATAAGAGTGTGGTTGCAACTGAAGTATTCATTTTTTTTTAATTAAAGATAATTTTTTTGGACTTTTCAAGCTTTATTTTGACAGAGACAGCTGAAGAGTGACAGGAATGTGTGGAGAGAGAGATGGGGAATGACATGCGGGAAAGAGCCACAGGTCGGATTCAAACCTTGGGCTTCCAGCAAGGACTGAGCCTTTGTACATGGGGCGGATGCTCTACCAACTGAGCTAAGTAACAGTATTTATTCATTTTGAGAATGATTTATAGTGATAATGGCTACATGTGGTGACTGTATTTCATGTTTGCAGTTTCTCTTTTATATGCATGTATTCCTCTGCAGACTCTAAGTCTAGACATAAACAATGCACCTAACTAATAAAAACTACTTTTAAAGATGGTTTCATAGAGTTTCATAAGGCAGAGAATGCTTTCAACAGATCTGCTGAACAGGCCTCAGGGATGCACATAGTTTTAGTGCAAAACGTTGAATATAAATAAAACCATGTTTGGTTACAATAAAAACCCTGCAGGGCACCTTCGCACTGAATTTGGAGTTTCACTTTGGTCCAGGGATACAGGCTTGAATTACATCCAGGAAACTGGCCGTTGGTTTTTAAAAACGCTGCCGTGCATCAAGCTGCATTAGAGTGCAGCATAATGGACGTGTATTGATATCACAAAACTGCAGATTATCACTGTAATTCTGTTTGATGAATCCAGCAGTCCAGACTCACTGCTGTTTTGCCACCCTGGTAGTCTGTGTGTGTGTTGTTAGTCTCAATAATGGACTAATCTGCTTTATTTCAACAAATGAGCTTCTGCACAGCGCCGTAATGGCATGTTGACCCGAGGAGAAACATGACACACATCGACACACACTCCGTTAGTCACTGAGGTCAGCAATCAACTATGTGACTTCGTAATTGCTATTGATTGAAGATCTGTGTACACCCACAGATATAGAGTCTGGCCTGTCTGCCATGAGCAATTACAGGACATGGGAGGATGCTACAGTACAGCAGTCACTTTTATCAGTTAGTGGGCATTCCAGTCTTCCGTCCCCCCCTCTCACGGGAGGATCCTCATATCAGGACTTTGGCAGTGCCTCCTAAAATTCAGGGAACCGTTTGATCCATGTCTCCAGAACTCAACTCTGACATAAAAAAAACAATGAAATGATACAGATTTAACTTTGAGTGTTGCAGTGCAAGCCTTATACTGACACCTGCAGACACAATTCTGCATTAATCATCTTAAAAAAAAAAACTCATTTCCATCCAGACAAAATCCAAACAAACAAAAGCTGAACCGAAGAGGTTGATTAATTTTAAAGGATCGGGGAGATGGCACGCTGAATGTCAAGTATGTCAGGCAACTTTAAGGCTTGATAGTTATAGTCCAGCTGAAATTATTAGCATACAGATCTGTTTTGTAAATGACATGTCCTTCATTACCCAATGAAGCCCTCAGGCCGTCTGTCCAGACATGAATCAGATGGAATGCGATTTGGTCTCCTTCTAGATTTTCTAATTCTTTTTCTAACAGAAAAACAGCTCTATGATTTGTAACAAATCTCAGCAAGTCAAGCACAGCTTCATTCAAACAGGTGTTGACAGTAATGTGTCAGAAGAAAAAAAAAGCCACTTCCACACTCTGTCAACACCTCCATCTATTAAATTGCAACATTATCTGAAAAAATGTCTGACAGAGGTTCTTTTGCTGAAATGTAGACAAAGTCTAACGAACAACTTTCTCACAACCTTCCTTTCTCCATTCTTCTCATAATTAGAGGCCTACCAAATTACATAGCTTCTTCTAAATTATAAGTTATATTGTTCACAGCAAATAATCACAAGCAACTGAGTCAAAAAAACAAAAAGAATTCATGCTAGCATTCTAGTTGAAATACAGTCCATCTATCTATCTATGAGAACTACAGTATCAGCATACTGATGTCCATGGCACTGAATACATGCGCTGTATTTTTCACATTAATTTCCTTTCAATCCCAGACTAGCCTACTGCCTTTGTACTACTACAACATACTAAGGAATCAGTAGCAGTGGTTGGCTGTTTGGCTAAACTATAATCTGTACAGTGGTGGGGCTCAAATCTGTGTCAGAATTCCATTGTGAAGGCATACACAATAAATAGAGCTAGAAATAGCACACGTTAGGCTGCTATGGGTTAGTTGAATGCACAAGTCCTTCATTCACAAACATATTGAAAGCAATAGATGTGGAAAATGAGAGAGAGAGCTAGTTAAAGGTGCATTGTGTAAGATTTGGAGCGTTCATTAAACATGCATGTATACTCACCTGAAAATGAGAATATTTTTGTTTTTGTTTTAAATCTACAGTGGGAGCTGGTCCTTTTTCTTGGAGGCCGCCATTTTGAAACACCATGTTGCTACAGTAGACCTGAAGTCAACAGGTCAGAGGTTTTCAGGCGTCTTTTCACCCCGTCGACACCATGGATGAGGATTAGTTGATTCTGGAGGTCCAAAATTAACCATCATTTATGATGCAGGAGTCAAACAGACTACAGCCAGCAATATCACACGATTATGCATGAATTCGCAAGATCTCGTGCGTTTGCGCATCGCTCGGTGTCCGGCAGTGTACATCACAAATGGATTATGAATGAGTTGGCGGATGGCGGAGTACGCTGTTGTTCCGGAGCAGAGCCATTTTCCTGAGTTGTACTAAAACGACATTTTAGTCTGCAGACCACAACAGCTTAGAAGTCAAAAGTCATCGGCAGTAGATTGGACCACAGTGAGAGGGAGGATGGAATAGTAACCAAGGCCACATGAACAAAACTCAGCTCTCAGCACAGTTTCCAAATCAACCTGACTATTAAAAATATATTCAAATTAATTATTTGATGTTTTCAAAGCAGCACTGTCAGCCAATTATTGTTGAAAAGTTGTCATCCATTTGGCACCTCTTCTGGTTTAAAAACAAATCCATTCATGATACATTTTCCAAACTTACTTACCTAACTAACTAGAAAGAAATGCCAGCATCTACCTGGCTGTTAGCATTCACCACGAGTTACATGACCTGTGACAGAGTAAAGCTTCCCCACTGATCTCTGGACAGTGACGACCTTATGTTGATACCAATGGGGATGATGAATCACTGAAATGACCACTACATTACACTGTAACATGGTGTTGGGATGTGGACGCCTTATCGCCAACATAGAAAGTGGGGGGACAAAAATTCTTGTTGCCCTTTCTATTCCGGTGTCAGCACAAAGCATTATTCAAAGGTGGCTGCCCTCGGTGCTAGCTTTTAATGATCTAAATGAGATACTTTGTTGTCTCTGTAGCAGTTCATTAAAATGTGAAAGAAGATTACAACTCACTCAACTGTTTTTCCCACTAAGCTGCTCATAAGCAAGGTGATGTCAACAAGAGAAAATGATAGTTACAACCAAGTTATCTCATTAAAAAGATGCACACTGTATGTTTCTATCAGGTTTCGTGTTTCAAAGAACAACAATGTTGAAATGAAAAGTTTCATTAGTGTTTCTCATTCTAAGGCTGCTAACAGCACACTGTCTGTCCTGAATTGCGTTTGTTTACATTACGTCTCTGTGTCCTTGCCAGCTCAGCTGTCAATCAAACATGTACCCGGCACTCCACGTCTTGGAGGTTAAAGCACTGTTTCATATGTATGCATGTCCACATTGTGTCTCCTTCTTTTTTCTTCTTCCTTTCAGTCCTGAAAAACTGTCAACGTTAAATCTGAGACCTCTTTGAAAATCATTTTGGACTAAATGCAGGGATGACATTTGGTTGGACTTCGACGCAGCGGTTACCATGAGTAACATGAAAGCTCACGTCTCGTTAAAGAAGTGGCCTTGGCAACGTGAGGTTTCGTGTGATCCGTGTCTGAGAGAAACTGTTGCATGAAGGTTATGCTGGGTTCTGCAAGAGCGCCAGAGCCCAGATCAAAGGCATCTTGTATCATGAATAATAACAGTCAAACGCCGGTCCCGCTGCCTGGCTCGGTGATAAGCGTGTATACAAACTGAGCCATCTTGTTAAAGCAGATTGCTTTTGGATGTTTCGCACAGTCCTTATGTCTCCATCCCAGCAGACACAAAGGACTAAACAGGGTGATAACACGCTGAATAACAGCACAGTCTGTGTACAATCTCATGCTGCTCTCCAGACAGTCGGCTGCAGGTAGGATCCCTCAGAAGTCTGCTCCAAAAGCCCTTCCACGCTCTGTACATTCAACATGCACATTTCAAAACCAACTAATAATATCCTCATCACAGTGTGAGCTCTGCAGCTCGCTGCAGTTTTCTATTGAACTCGTAGTTGTTCTCCATTTACACCATTCCACAGCCAATCAGCCCGCTCGCTCCCTTGCGAATTGAAATCACAAAAGCTTCAGCAGATCACGCATCCTTTGACATTTACGCAACAATTTAGCGGATTCTTGTTATGCATTTATTCATCAATGCATTCATTTAACTGCTCATGAATACGAATGTGACGGGTGACCTGTCATATCAGACCTTGGTCCTCTACGGGTAATTTTGCCACTGAGGTTGATGCAATGCTTCCTCATGCATATACATCAAACCAATGAGGAAATAAGAAGCAGGAACACCGGAGGAATGTGCCTGTTGCGGAATTAAAGAGATCTTCTCCTTGTTAGAATTCACACTGCAATGTCCAGTGTTTAAATGGGAGTTTAGGAGGTGGGCGGACTGCTGAGAGAAGGTGGATGTACTGTGACACCATCTTCCTGGGTAGTTCAGTGTTAATTAGAGTTATAGTCTGACTGGTCACAGGAAAAAAAAAAAAAAAAGCTGTTGCTAAAAGTTCTTTCAGCCAAGTGGACACAATTTCTCTTTCCCTGGATTCAGACAACATTTTCATGCACGCTTTGATCTTTACCCATATGTCTTATTGTATTATATCTTAGATTCAAGCAGGAGAGAACCACTATTAAACCACTAGAGTGTTTGTGCAAAGCCTTATAATCTAGATCAAAAGACAGTACAATCACTGCAGGATGCTGGAGCTTTGAGAATTTTACACTGTGATCTGTGTACAAAGTGAAGAAAACAACAGAGAACACAAAATTGTCTCGAATAACTTTTAGAGTTGCGATGTACCCTTTTGTGTCATTGTATTCGGGCAGCCTCTTCGACAAACTGTCTGGCAGAGAGTCATTTTAATAATAATACATTTTTGTTCCCCTCTAAAGAAATCAAATAATAAACAATTAGATTTAATTATAGTGGTATTTTCAAGCAAATAATGATTATGCTCTATGAAAAAAAAAAGTTGATTATTGAGATGAAAATGATGAAGATGTTCTGTTGAACGGTTACAGACTCAAAATGCAAAAACAAGCCAAAGACCAAGATCAGTTGAATCAGGGATATTTTCAGTGCAATCTCAAAGGACATGACTGGGTGAATCCTGGGTGAGGGTTATCCAGAGTGGCTGGCAGAAGTTACAAGGAGCGAGACTGTATGACTGAATGATGGCGGCGTCTGGGAGGTTGAACTGGTGTTTTGTCCTGCACAGGTTGATAGGATGATGGGATCTATGTCGTGGTGATCAGGCAGGTGAGAAGGAGAACCAGAGGCCACACCCAGCAGCACCCAAGGAGGATGATTCTAACAGACTTTGGTGAACCCTGTCATCAAACATTCATCTCAAGGAAAGGTTGTGAAAATAATGAAATGTACTCTCAGAAGATGATGATGAAAAAGATTATTGCTTTTCAAGCACCAAGTGGTGCTCAGTTAGTCCGTATGTCGATGCAGATTGAAATATCTTAACTGTTGAATACATTTTCATGGTCCCAAGAGGGTGAATCAGTCTTTATCATGATCCAACATTTTATCTCACACCACCATGAGGTAGTTTGCAAGTAAACTAAATAACAGTTTAATGGACTGCCACAAAATTGGGTGCAGATATTCAAGGTCCCTGAGGATAAATCATTTGATCCCCCTATCATCGAGCATTAACATCAGGTCAAATTTCATCTTGTCCAATATTTAGTTTTAGAACCCTTTTCAGACATGGAATATCTACTTGTTAAAATAACAGCATTACAGAAATATGTGTCTTTAACATTAAAATCCTTTACAGCTTCATTCAGACAGGACATTTATGGAATGAGCTGTCTGCTTGTATATTTGACGCCTGCTGCGCAAGAGGGAGCAGAGAGCTTGTGAGAGGGCGAGGAGTGGTTTGAGTGGAGTGTTTTCTGTCTGCTCACAGGCTGCATCATGGACAGTTTTTAACAGTATTTTTCTATTGAAGCATTAGGTGCCTTACAGTCATCATAATTTTCATCAATTAATGTTAGAGTGTGAATCCTTCTGCCTGTGTTTGTCATATCCAATCACAATGAGTGAATGGCAAGATGGTAACATGGCACTCCATTATCTTGTTGTGTGTAAAGTGTTTTTATTCATGTATGTAACTGGCCTGAATGGACAGACAGGGGAGACTGTTGGTCACTGCAAAAGAAAAATAAATAAGATCTGATTTTGTACATAAGTGACAATGATTGAAAAACATTTATTAATGTGATTATTGAACGTGGTAAAAGAATGACTGTATAAAACATAGAGTGACATCACGTACAGGTTTGCGTAGAGCCGCTGTGAAGCTCAGTGTGGTGGCTCTGGATGCCGCCATCTTGACAGTCCTGGCTCTGCTGAGGTGGGCTGAATGAAGCCTGGTTGCTCAAACAAGCCACCTGGGATGGCACCCACCTGTCAATCAAAGCGTCCACACTGTTTATTCTGCATAACTTTAAGCCTTAATATCATCTGAACAGGTGAGTTGTACAAAAATTCATTAAATGATTTAAATGATTTAAAATTTATTAAATGATGTTTATGTTTCTGCACTGTCTGGCTTCATTGCCTTCACAGTCTCATAGGTTGATGCTTACAACTGACTGAGTACAAAACTAATAGCATCATCAGCCTAAGCTGTACTTTGTATTTAGTCATCATTACCAAATGTTGGCAAGCTAACACACTAAACTGAGATTCAAACATTAGGCCTGCATGTAAACATGCTGCATGATATCATTTAACTGTAATCACCACTGGGCCTGATTGCAGCCTCACAGAGCTGATAGAGTGGATGTAGAGTGTTGTCATATACTTTAAAAGAACAATGTGTTAACTCCCACCGATTCATGGAACAAAGCAAACATTTTTGTTCTTCTAAACAGTATATTTTTTTAGCACTTTAATTTACTTTGTTGGTCGCTCCGCAAACATTTCCCCTTTGGCATCCACAGTTTTCGCTCTACGAGGCTGAAATTTGGCACAGAGGTCAAATGTTGTGTGAATGTATGGATGGATGCACATACTTGATGAATTTGTGTTTGGTTCTACGTCTTTAAAAAACCCCACAGAAAACAACGTCGCCGTCGTAGTGCAGCACAGTGCTAAAACGCTGCAGCACTTAGCAGCTCTAAATAGACTGATGGGTGAGTAAGTTTGGTGGTAATTAGCCTCTGTGCATTGAATTGCGTATAAATCCTGATTGCATTTCCCCTTGTCCTCACCCCTGCACTTCTTTAAGCTTGAACAGTGTTTGCTTATACTGGCAGAGGAAGCTGACACACTTGAGGTCTTTATATGGAGGTGACGCATAAACAATTCATTCTGTTTTTTCTCAGCAGGGACACATATGTTGGGGATGCAAAGGTTTGGGAAAACTCATTTCATGCTCATTGTTTACCTAATCAGAAATTCTAATTGCTTAGTGCGAATAATTAACTTATGAAAAAGTAACAGGAGTATTGTGTACCCCCATGTCATGCTGTTTGTGTACGCCTATGAAATATTCATACCATGACGAGGCAGTTTGGCAACTACCACTTCGCTGTGATATGATTTTATTTGGTCTCAAGTCTCCTGACACTGTCACCATCAATTACCCAGACATGAGACGTGAAATAACGTCAAAGGCGCACGTCAACAGATGCAAAATAACATGGAGAGTTCATGCAACAAGAGAGAGACAGACAGCTGAGTTTCACTCTGTGTCTTGTGGCATTTATTCCCAGTGGAGGTTTGATATTTTAATATATCTCAAAACGGTCAAAAGATCCCATGAAAAGAATAAAATCATCAAATAAAGAATAAAAATCAATCACAAACTGCCTCTCAATACTTTCTGACTTCTTCCTGTCTGTGGCTCTCAGTCCAAAGTCTATTTGTTCCTTCTGAAGATGTAAGTCTCAAATATATAACTTCATTTTATACAAAGGCTCAGTCATTTCCTAAAACATCTGGGCACTGTGGAGTTTAGTCACTACCCCTCAAGCATTGGCTGTGAACTATTTTCACAGGTGGATTGATACACATTGGCTTCCCTAGTAATTGAATGTAGGCCTATTTAGTTTATCATTATGCAACACTAATTCAAAATAAACCACAGTGTGTGTGTGTTCATGATAATGGCAGAGCAGGTCAGTGCACATTGTGGATCACTGATGTGTTTTTAATAGTTTTTGGACAACAATGGAGCTCTATGGCACAGAGATACACACCGATGTAACCCTTTAGAGATGAGGAACAGAAATGGATTACTGGATGTAATGATTACTTATGGGGTCAGAAGTTCTTTGTCCGACTACGGAGCCCAAGATTAACCAAACAATACACCAGGAATGACTCAGACACAGTTGTACTTTCTTTAAAAAAACAAAAACACTTCCCTTTTCATGCAAGGATGGGAAGGATAAGCCAAACATATAGAAATGCACTCTGACACAAATCTTACCCGGGTGTGTAGAAAAATAAAAAAAACTCACAGCTGTGATTTAAAGTTCAAAATTTTCCCCGCTTCAAATCGGTTTCAGTTTTAGTTCTATTCAGATCCACTGAGGAAGAGAAAAGAGTTTGTTTCTACTGCACGGTTGGTGGCGTGTATGTGTGTAATGAAGTGCCGAATTCCAAGCTCTCAGTCCTCTGTAGGCCCCGTATCTCTAGTTCTCCTCTGGGCTGTGGCTCGCCATCAATCAATACGTTTACATGCAGCAAAAATTTGAATTTCTGATCGAATCAGACATAGTTTGGACTTTAAAAATGCTTGTAAACACCTTAGTCTGACCTACTTCAGACCTACTTCGGACCATAACGGACGTCTCAAAATCGGAGAAGAACACCCAGATAATTCGTTCATAGTCGGCATTTTAATGCAATCGGATCTAAATCGGATTTTGCATTCTGTACATGCTCGAGAATTTATGCTGGGGCTTTCACCTGGAAGTGAAAGGAGACGTCGTATTAAATAGTGGTGTTGTTTCCCGAAAAAGTGAATTGACACCATGGCTTCAACAACACACTTCTGGATGGACGAGGAGACCCGGTTCATGCTCAACCAAGTACAAGAGTTGCACATCTTAAAATGTATGGATGGGCGCAAAACAAGGAACGCAGAACTTTTCAAAAAGATTTCCAAAACCACGGCAGAAGAAGGCTTCATCAGGACGCCGGAGCAGATCAGAATAAAATGGAAGAACATAAGAAAGGCATACAATGGCACCAAGCAGAACAACACGAGAAGTGGAGAGCAGCGGGTCAGTTGTCTGTTCTATGACCTTTTAGATGATCTAAACCTTTGTCCCAAGCCGGACAACACAGGGTGGATATCGGTTTCGAGGCAGCCGACCAAGGTGAGTTGCTAACTTAGTTGCTATAACCTTCTCTTGAGCCTACCTAGAAGCCTCATGCTAGGTGGCCTATTGTTCAAAAGACTGTTTGTATCCTTCCAGCGGGCGGGGGGTGTGGGGTTATTCAATGCAACTTCTCAGGTATTGTTTGACTACCAATAACATATAAAGTACAAGTTTATGAAACATGAAGTAAAAATTATCACCCAGTTCAATGAAAGTCATGATAATACTTGCAAAGAATGTAATATGGAACCAATAATATGATTGTTCAGACTACTAGACAAAATAAATCCATCTTTCTGATATAAAAACATTGTTTAAATCATCTGTGTAACCCTCTGTAGAAGCAGCAACAGAGTTTGGGGAAGACACAACAACAGAGATGGGGGAAGAAATGACAACGGAGATGGGGGGCCTCGATGACACAATAGTCAGCACGACACAGCAAGGCCAAGATGACTCTCCTTGGTCAGCTGAAAGCACAAGGAGCAGTTCCCCACTGCAGAGGAACTCTGTGTCACCAGGTAAGTTCTGCAATATTCTGGCTGCACCAACCAATGCTACTTTCTGTTGTAACATATACCCACGCCACGACAAGTAATAAGTTTTACACCAATTCTTTCTTCAGGGACAAGTGCCTAGCAACCTTGTCAGAGGCGGCAGGGGCATACAGGAGATGTCACTCTAATATGCCAACAGATGGGTGAAATGAGGGAGTTTTGGAGACAGCAGCTGAGGGAAAATGATGAGCGGCAGGAGCGGTTGCAGACCACCATTATGCAGGGCAGTAACAACATGGTTGCTTTTGAAAGGAACTCAGGAGCCTGAGGCTACCAGCACCCGCATCCCACAGCCCCTGAACTCCACCAGTGTGACTTCAGTCTCCCGAAGACGATCTCGACAGTGGTCCTTGCAGAGCTTAAGTACACATAAAATGACTCCTGCTCAGGGGTGATGCGTGGGGAATGGGTGTACCCTTTGATCAGCCAATCCATAAGAGGATAAGCTGGATCTCCCAGAAGAAAATGGTTGACACCGTTGATTTCTCTTGGGCCCTGAGTGAAAAAGACAAGATGACCATGAACTACTAGAACAAATTTCAGAATATGTTGCATCTAATGGTAGTCTATGCAGTGATTTGAACATTAAGGTCTCAGAAAAAAGTATATGTGGAGGTGATACTAAATACATGAGCATGTACAGTAAGATACCTGGATACCTGTATAGGAGGACTTACTTTAGGTAGCAGATGTGCATGGCTAAACAACGCCGTTTGAATTGTGAGCGTTTGCATTGTGTTTATGTTTTAAAACCTATAAGAAATAATAGCAGTGTTACATTCCTGAAGCACAGACTGTACTGTTCTTTTTCTTCTTTTGTTTTGGCATCTTTTGTATTTAGACCGATGAACTGTGGGTAACATTTATTTTGAGTGTGGTACTTTGAATTATGTATTCATCATGCATTTGCATCAACTCGACAGTTAAAACTCACTTTTCTTTGTGTTCTCTCATGTAACATTTGCAGCCAATGGCAGTTTTTCATCCAATCTAATAAAATCTGAAAGTTTTTGATAAATTAGTAGTATTAATTAGGTTTAAGATAAGATAAGATTAGATAGATTTTATTGATTCTACCCCAGGGAAATCCACTTGTCACAGCAGCTCAACTTACCACACATACAACAAAAAGAGCAATAGATCCATTACCTGTAACTGCTTCTCCTCATCAGGGTCACGGTGGGGCTGGAACCCATCCCAGCTGACTTAGGGTGAGAGGCGGGCTACACCCTGGACAAGTCACCAGTTCATCACAGGACACATAGAGACAAACAACCACACTCACACTTACCTACGGACAATTTAGAGTCACCAATTAACCTGTTAAGGTTAATGTCTTTGCACTGTGGGAGGAGGCCGGAGTACCCGGAGAGAACCCATGGGGAGGACATACAAACTCCACACAGAAAGACCCAACACTAAGGAAAAACACATATATATATATATAAATAAAAGAGAAAACTTAAAGATATACATAGAGTTCTATACACTATACAAGCCTTCCAAATATACAGAAATGTTTGAATATTATACATACGGTGTGTAGCATTATATATATTTATATAAGCATAGTGGCAAAGGTTGTCTGAGTCTTTTTTATTAAACATATGGCTGCTATGTATTTATGTAAACAGATACACTGGGTTTGTCTCTCTCTGCCTCTTTGTTTTCTTGTAGAAGCTCAAGGTGTGTTTTAAATTTTAATTTAAACACGTCTTTTCTTTTCCTCTTTCAGCATTTTAGGCTTTATTGATGGTGACAGTCGTGCTAGTGAGGGAAGAGAGAGAGAGAGAGAGAGAGAGAGAGGGAGAACAATAGTTGCCAGATAAAACTGAAGCAGCAGAGTTGCCGTTCTGTCTTCTCCACCTGCCTCCAGGACACCCTGACATTGACATGACATTGTGTTTGTTGTCACCAAGTTCAAGTTAAGTTTACTCATTACATCTAATCATGCAGGTACATTCATACACAATGCAATTCACAGTGCTTTACAGAGGCAAGGAAAAACATTGGACATTAGGACAAGCAATAGAAATAAAAATAAAAAAGAGAAAAGAAAATTTAACTTAAAAAAATATACAGAAATTAAAACCAATAATTAATAAAACATCAGAATGTCATCTAAAATCATTAAAACAGCAATTTTGAAAACAATTTAAATTTAAAGAGAGACACAGGTAGAATCAAATTAAACTACAAACTTTTAGCTCTGATCGTCTCATGGACTCCTGAGGGAAACATCTAGCTCTTTAGTGTCTCTCTGATGTGTGTGGTGAAGCTTGATGTAAAAACATTTCATGTGTGCACCAAGAAACTAAAGCAGTTAAATAAAAGATGCTTAAAAGGGAAAGTGGTGAGTTGGGTGATAATTCTCTGTGGATCACTGCAGGTAACCTGACCTGACAGTTATCATAATGTGCTTGCTCACTTGATCATTCTAGTGGGTGAACCATGTTTTCTTTCTGCCTGGCAGCCAATTCCGCCTCTTTATCCTCCAAACAACAGAGGTCCACAAGGATGTCCTCTCCCCGTATCTCTTCTCTGCACCTCCAGCTGCTCATCCATCAAGCTGGTCAAGTTTGCTGATGACACCGTGCTCCTCGGGCCTCATCAAGGACAATGATGAGTCGGCCTACAGGAACACTGTGTTCCAGATCGACCTTTTTGTTAAAGAGTAAGATCCTAAGTTTACGCAGAAACAGCTGTTATATCACCATCACTCACTGCCACAATCCATTGACTAAAGCCATTATTTACCCTGCAGATTATCCTCGCATTGACACCTCAATAAAACTGAAGAGACACAGAATAAATCTCACCATAACTTTGTCTTTGTAAGTCTGCCCACTGTTACAACAATCGCCGGTCTCTGGTTTGATCGAAATAGATCTTTAATTTATTGATGATAAAAATGTTCAGCAGCTGCACACAGAACAAAGCACAGACCATTTGCGGATGAACCCACTGGACTTTACCAGAGAATAGTCATTTGCTGCTATACTACTACATGAAATGTCGCAAAAAACTTTAAAATCAGGGATTCTTTCTGGGATCCAGTAGAACTTAAATACAGATATGAGGTTGTCTACATTTAAGCTCTGTTTAAAAAGCACAACCAGCTCATACTGGCTGAAGATAAATAAAATAGCAAACTGGCATCAACTGGTATCCAAGGGGAGAAAAGCTGACATTTCTCTTTTCATACTATCACAGGTGTTTGGATGGTCACTGCTGGACGTTGTGCTGCTCCAGATGTGACCTCTCCAGACCTCCTGGCATCCCCCAGACAACCACCCTCCCAGCAGGTGTGGGTTTCACTTTGTAGCCTCATCGCTGCCAGACCACCCTCCACTATAAATTACAGCCCCAGACCCTCAGACCCAAAGTGCCATGGCAACCGGAGCGTGTGATCCTTGTTATTTCCCCTTCCCCTGCGCTTTTCACCCCCATCCCAGGCTATAAAGCGAGGCACAGCTGAGGACGTGTGCAAAAGGTCTTTATTAATATGAAAATTAAATCTGTGGTGACATTGCTTGTGACTTTAAATTCAACTCACAGTGCCTAGAGGAAGGACAATGTTCTGCAAACGCAGGGAGATGAACATTTTAGAAAAAAAGAGGTCATATAAATAATGACAGATTCACACATTAAAATAGGTATTATGCAAAACTGTCATGATTCATAGAACACATAGGAGCTAAAACACGGAGAGCCTCGCAGTCACTTTTCTGTTTTCAACTCCTGATTAGACAAAACACCCTCTGAGCTGATGTAAAGCACCCATGCATTTGCTCTCGGGATGTTTACTTACTTCCCTATTTGAAGCCCATCCCTCATTGTTGGGAGACAAATGTCACCTCCTCCCCTCCTCGCCTGCAACGCCGTCTAGTAGCTGACAGATGTCTCGTATTCATGAATATTCTGTGCACCGCCAGGCCCTGACTGGAGCTGCAGACACGGCTTTGATCTTCATTTCAAAAGAAAGTTCGGTCTGTGCCACTGCCAGAGACTTTGTGTGACTCACAGTGCATTTGCTGTTGTAACCTGTTTGTTTGAGTGCAGCAATAGAACAGCAGCTCGGAGCTCGTTGGGGTTGACAGTCCGAGATGCGAGGGCCGCTCTTGAAATTAGGATGGAGCAGTGAAGACTCACTCTGCGATTATGATCCACTGAATACGGCTGGAAGTCTTCTTGGATAAACACTCTGAAGGGGTCATTGTTAGGATTCTCCTCAGGTATAATCGCTGTTCCTTTTTATAAAATAAACATATAACTCGATTCAAGTTTCAAGGACTTTATACAAAATCAGCAGTCATTGCTGGCAATGAAGTGATTTGGCTTCAGGCTCTCCCTACGGAAGATATTTCCAGAGTTGTGTCACTGAAAGTCAATACTTTAAAATTAATTTTAAAGTGGCTCTAATCAATATTTTTATTTAAACAATGTATCAGATGACTGTGAGTCATGTGAAAAGGATTGCACATAGTGACAAACCCACAGTTGATTATCACCGACTCGCTAGTGCTTCTGAAAAACCAGATGATCAACGAAATCTGCTCATTTAAGAGTTATTTCCACAGAACAAAAATACAGCTGTGGTCTTATTGTTGTGACTTTTATGTTGCTTGGTGTGCTCTATAGGAAGATGACATCTCTATTCATACCTACAAAGCTGTGATTGGTTCATCTTTCTCCATCCAGGGGTAAACAGCTGTCAGTGAACATTTCTGAGGTGTAGATGGTGATTCCTGATCTCTAGCTCCAGGTGGACTGACCATCAGGAGGATATGGTCATTAGTTCTCATGTCTATAAGACTTAACATGCATTGTTAAAGGTCTTACTATTTTTGAGTCACATTAGGGCTGTACATGACTCGAATTTGATTATTCCATATGGATATTTGTCTGTTTGTTCCTTTTCTTTCGCATAGACAAGTTAGCCCTGTGAGCTAATGTGTGCTAACTATGATAACGCTGCTGTAAATTAAGCAGAGGACAGATCTCTTTATCTCAGAGACTGTGTGAAACCTCTCTTCCTTCAGCCAGCTGCCTCCTTCTCTGCCTGGATCCAGGTCCGCCACTGCCAGACAAACCCAAAGAGAACTGCCTGTACCCATTGCCGACATCTTCACTGAACGGACAGGATGACTTGACGTAGTGGAATGATTCTACTCTGGAGAGCAGTACGAAAGTGAGGAGCACTCACTCTGCAGCTATTTCTGGGGACTGAAATGTCACACTGGGAACAAAAAAAAAAGCTCGACTTGAAGAATTTCAGACGGATGACTGGTCTCCGACTGATAAATCCTGACTTTCAGGGGGCCACACTACACATTAGATTACTTAATTTTGCAATGACCAAAGAAAGGATGAGAGACCAAAACAGAAGAGTTGTAAGGTTAAAGGTCAAAGTCACTACAAATATTATTGATTTAATCCTTAAATGTATTTAATTTTAATGTTGAAAGCAGTTGCTGGTGCAGGTGAGGTGCAGGGTAAGATGGTACAAAGCGAAACATGGAGGGATGTGGTCTTCACATAAAATGCACAGCCCACCTTTCCAGTTTTAACTGGCCAATCAGGTCAGAGCTCTAGATGAAGTTGACATATTAACATATATACAGTGTTTCCTAACCTGTAAGCATGAATACTGTACATTGAAAATAAACCAGCTATTTGTACACCATTCAGTATTTATCTTAATTAGCTGTAATTTCATCACGCATGCAGTATTAGAATCAGAATCAGAATCAGAAATACTTAAAATAATCACAGGGGGAAATTATATCCAATCAAATCTGAGAACCCACCTACTCATAGACCACATAGACGACTGTTGAGGCGTGCTTCCTCTTTAATGGCTTCCGCAATAGACTCGGTGACAGGTATAGTCATGACATGTTTAAGCAATAAACTTGATTCCAATGCTGAGTAGGAGTATGAGATGTATGAAAAGCACACACAGTTTAGTATTTAAGGGGACTTTGGTATTAAACATGTCTGACAAACAGTTGATAACATACTTCCAGAAGTTTTGGAGCTTCTGACATTCCCATAGACAGTGACGGTATGTTTCTCATTCAGACATTTACAGCAAACATCTGGAAGACACACAGATGACTGTTTCTAACCCAGCATGTATTCATGGTCTGCCTTTGCTGCCGTGTTAACAGGCACCCAAAGTTGCGGTACACTTAATGTGGGAATATAAGCACTCGAAGTAGACTGCTTTCAAACAAGCCTATTACCCGCCAGGTATTCATGGAGGTGAACAGCTCTGTAGAAAAGAGAAACCTCATTCACACAATGTTATGAGAGTCTGGCTAAAACAAAGAGACGCCACCATCTGCAGTCTGCCAGCGTCGTTCCAGCAATGCCCCTCTTGACCTCAGTGAAAACCCATCGGGCTCCATTCACAGGGCGGCCCTTTCAGCGCACATACTCTTGCATTTGCCAGTAATGATATTGGTTTCTCTCAACACGCCTTTTGAGTGGTGGCCGGGTCTCAGGACTCTTTTGTTGCATGGCCTGGATGGAGCAGTATCTCTTTCCCAAATTTCAGCCAGAGTACAGAGAGAGCAGAGCCCCCCTGTAGACTCCAGCGTTCTCTTTATAGACCAATGCAGCTCCACTTCCTCCAGAGACAGGCGCAGTGGGCTTGCTCTTTCTCGCAGATGATTAATCTTCTCATTATCTGACATCACACTTAAAGCAGCACTCTACTTCCAAACAGGTTGCTTCTCCTGCTGCTGCCGCCGGTGTACCGAAAATCAGGGATATCTGAATGTACGGAGCATCTGGGAATTTGTGAACATGAAAGTATTTTGCTTAACTAAGCCCCAGTTGATTTAGAAGGCATTGGATTTCATCCACACACATATATGTTTGAATATATACAGTATATTATATCTATCTCTCTCTCTCTCTCTAGTCTCTCCTCTATATCTCTATATCATAATAGAGATCCATATCTCTACTATATCTATCTATCTATCATACCATCCTACACCCCCCCACACCCACCCCCCCCGTATATATGCAGCATTTCTGCACTAAGAATAACCTACATTGAAATACAATCTTTTTCTCTCTTTTTCTATGACAAAATAATCTCAATTCAAGATTTCAACTGCATCATTCATCAACAGATGAAACCAGCTCACATGACCCCAGTGTGTGCATGTGTGTGTGTGTGTGTGTGTGTGTGTCAGTCATGTGGAAACAGGTTACCAGGAATAACTAGGAATTCGTTTTAAGGGTTAAAGTGGTGACTTTTCAAATTTGAAATGAATTGATCAGAACAAATGTTGTGTTTCGATGAGTGGTTAAAATGTTTAATGATGATGAACTGAATATTCATGAAGGGTCAAACCTTTTGGCCCCAGGTCTTTCTGGCTTCTGTTCTTGTCAACAGCAGCAGTCACAGCTCCCCTTTTAGCCACATATGGTCCATATATCTGAAAGTGGCTGCTCTCATTTTATCAAGGATACTTATGGTGCTGACTTGGCTTAGCTTGAGATAGACAAGTATCCCAGCATTCATTTCACATCAGCCAGTAGCGAACATGAAGGACAATGACCTAGACTGATATTTAATATATATTCATTCTACAGCTGTTACTCAGTCACAAAAATAACTTTTGAGATTTTTCCAAACAGGGAATGAAGTGTTTAGATAAAGTACTGACACGGTGGCCAGTATGATGAGTTGGAATGAAAATAGATCTTTTCTACGTGGATTGTGCACCAGTATGACTATGCAAAAGTACTCAGACTCATTGCTTTCTTAAACAAATAACTTTATAAAAGTTAAACATTATTTAACAGTCTGCTGAATAAACCAACATATTACCAAAAGCATTAGCAACTATTTTAATATCAGCTAAGACACACACTAAGACACATGGTTGACTTTTGAATATGTGAGTGATTTAGATACTTATTCATGTCTACAGACATCACGGTTAGTGACTGCTTTGGCCCGCAGCAGGTGACAGTTCTAGAGTGAAATCACAGGTGATGTCAGCAGGAAGACATTTGTTTCAGTTGCAAATTGAGCAAACTGCCCTCTCCTGTACTTGACAGGTGATGATTTTGTCAAGTTCAAACTCCCAAGATGGAGAGTTTGAACTTGTCACTCTCTCTGTTGACAAAGGCGATGTGTCTCTGTTCAAGCATTTAAAGACGGTGAAATGAGAATGTTATTAAGTGGACCTTGAGTTGAGGTTTTTTGTCAAATGTACTGATCACAAGGTCAGGAGCAAACTTGGATTTAAAGACAATATTTTATAACACTGAGGAGCCATTTTGCAGCTATCCAAAATGGAGAGCCATAACTGACAAAGAACATGACTTTTTCTCCCTCTTTATTAGATTTTTTTTTATCTCTCAGTCTGGAAGCAGATGTCCAAGTGGATTCACTGGATGTCTGAGCTGAGGCTTCTTATCTCCTCCACTGACTAGTAACTGGGAGTCTGGCTTAGCCTGTGTGAAGCATACGGGTAAAGCACTGGAGACAGCTTTGGATCTCCATCTCCAACATCAAAATGTTGTTTGAAATGCTCAAAACTCCGCTTTTAGCTGCACAGGAGCAGAGGTAGAGGGCCGAGCCTTCTGTGCCATGTACTGTAATTCCTGTTAGATAGTGAAATTTATGCTGATTTGTACTATTAGGAGCGGCTTCTGAGACTCGAAAACAAACGAGCAGATACAGAAAATAAACAGAACCTATGTCAACACACAGATTGAAGGTCAGACCTTCAATGAAATTCTCAGATGAAAATCAAGCTGTTTTCATATTCATATGGAGTGGCTGGATGGAAGAAGAACTGGGCCAAACTCCTCCCCCTTGTTACTGGCAAGGAGAGACAATGTCAGCAAATACAGGCCAGCTCTCCTGGAGAAACATAACATCTCTGCATTTTGGAACTCAGAGTACCTATTTCATACAATGCATACTGTGCTGGTGATGTATGGATATATGTACAAAGACAATATACTATATAAGTATGCAGTGCAGAGGGAGGTGGTGGGAGAGAATGTGAGCGCCTACAGACATCCTGCTGCTAGAGTGTCAGCTAGAGAGGTGTTCTCAAAGAGCGCGGCACCCATGGGGAGATCAAGACTCTTACAGAACACTTCAACCTTACCCCACACATTCATATTCCACCAGGAACATCTCAGAAGTGGAGCGTTTTGCCCACCAGACTTTGTTAACTTGCTCAGATTTGGTCATTTTAGCTCGGTTCATGTGCTCCACATGCTGTGGCACTTGAATCACAAGAATTAGAATGGTCTAGAATGGGCCCAATCAGCTGTACCAGCAGAATGTGCTCATCAAATAACTTAAGAAAGGAATCTGAGGATAGTCTTGTCTCAAACAGAGCCAGAGATACTGTAAAAGTTATTGCTTTCTGTACTTTAAAGTTCACACTCAAAAAAAAAAAAAAAAAAAAAAAGGGCTGATAGCGAGTTCACTTGGATCCACTTTGGTCTTAGACATGTTGACACACAGTCCAGAGATCAGAGCAATAAAGCAATAAAACTGGAGCCTACCAGTTTAAAATAAACTGGGTATAATGTGGACCAGGCCTGACTCAGGTCCAAGTAACTCAGTTCTACTTGCCAGGAATCTGCCAGGAATGCTAAAATACTGTCCTGTGGTAAAACTTTAAACTTAAACATGTCTGCAGACTAAGCGGCTCCACCTCCTCTTCATTGCAGTGCTAGCTCTGTTAGCAATCGGTAAAAGGTCACGGGGATAGATTTGACAAACAGCAAGTGTGCTGGATGCAGATACAAAACAAAAGTTTAATTTTTCAATGGTGGTTTGTATAGGCTAGGTGATCTAATTACAGTGTATCATACAGCATGTAGTGCTGTGGTCACAAATTGGGCGTGGTGATCTTTATTCAGAGGCAAGAGCCCTGAACATTGCATGACCTTGCTGTGTCCAAGCAGCAACCAAGCCAGGTGGAAGTGCCAAAAACTGCAGTTCCTCAAATGGCCACTTGAGGCTGGCTCCAGAAGTGACCTTCAGAAACCTGTCATAGTGTATGCCACAGTCTATAGCTGTATCATTATAAATAAACGGATCGTACTGTGTCAGACATTGACTTTCTACAAAAGAATGGAGCTTGGCACACTCAAGGTTTCGTCAATCAAGCATTTTCATTTGAGACTGCCAGACTTTAGCTCACTTAAAGCTCTGAGTACTGCTAATAAATCCAGTGCAGGAAGTAAGAAGCACATAAAAGTGCAAGGATGTGAAAAATACAAAACTTTACTGACAAAACCAAATGAGCCAATGTAAGGTTTAATGCTAAAGTAGGAAGACTTCTGATGAACTTGCAGACATCAAAGTTCAACAGAAAATATTCTTTAAATCTTCTTACTTTAACAACTTTAATGCAGAGCACCTCAAAATGAGTCTAGTGCTCCACAGCAGGGATCTTGATCACATCCACTTATGCAGTCACTGAGCTTTCCTGTTTGGGTACACCACCAGCTGAGCACCTCTCCGCCTCCATTTGCTCACTTTTCTCAGCCTCCCGCCTCCCAGTTCCCCTCCCAAGTCAAATCAATATCACTCTCACTGTCTTCTCCTGGAATATAAACTGTGGTGGGAGAGAGAGCGCTTCAGCACAACCTTGAAACACATTGAGCTGTGTCAGCATTTCACCATACCTTACTGTCAGGGGTGGAAGAATACCAAAATATCCCGCTAAAGCAGGAGTTCCTTTACTTTACTGTAATTGTGTGTACAGTTTAGGTATCGATGTTGGTGTAAATATCGTTTCAGTCCCTTTTCTGACCTTTAATACAGACAGGACATTCTGATCACTTTTTTTTTTTCCTTTTGCATGCCCTCTTCAGATTCAATGCAGCGAATGCAAGTGTTATTTGAAAGCACACTTTAGAAGCACACTTCCTACGGTCGGGTTTGCAGCCACTCGTGTCAGTCATTCATGATAATTTACTGTGCTGCCAATAGTCACTCTGCACAAAAGTGATTTCAAGTAATCTGGTAAAAACACATGCAGCATCACTTTGGCAGAGAAGTTAACAGCTATACCCTGAGTGAGTACCTCAATGGAACATACTGCAACAACCACGGCTGACTGTGGCTGAAAAGCATCCCAAACCGCCAGTGGTGTTGAACAACCACTGACTTTTATCTGAATTTTAAAAGCAAATGTCTCGGAACAAAATGTTGCCTTCTTTCAGTTGGATTGGTGCAGATGGAAAATTACCCCTGGCGCTAATGTGCGCCAGTCCAGCCAGTCCAGTTTATTCCATAAAGCAGAGCAGCATCTTGTGCTTAAAGTTATGTCAGTTGATCGGTGGTACTTTGACAAGCAATTTACAGTGTATTTCTGCCACAAATGTCCAACACAAAAGTGCCTTACAATATATGGTTACTGTGCTGGTGCCAAAAACCAAGAAATCCAGTGTCTGCTGCTATTTTTACAATTCTTCGAATGAGTGCCAGGATTATTTTTCAGGATGACTTTAAAGGAACAGTTTGGAGAAATGTGCTTAATTGCTTTACTGACAGGAGTTATACATTTGTTATCTGAGGCTTAAAGACTGGAAAGATAGGGGGAAAAAAAGTAACAAAGCCCACCGCTATCTGCCATTAACATGTTGTATGAGTGCCACTGCAGATTCTTTCAGCACAAATGACGTACCGACAGATGATTTATTTTTATCCTCTTTTATTATCACTGGGACAAACACAGGATAAGGAACCAGAATATTGAACAATTCCTTTAAGGGTTAAACAGAAGCATATTTTGGGATATGTTTGCCTTCCACAAAAGGTTTCTCAGACTCTCAGAGTATTCAGTTGTGGCAGCTGTCCAAAGTTTGCAAGTGGGCTGAGACACAATGGCATTGTCTACCAGCATTCCCCACTGTGTTCCCCTCACCGCAGGCCTGAAAACTTCCTTCTCCCTGTGGTCCAAAGCTTCTGTTCTGGACACCAACACTCGCTGGTAGAACTCACAGACTGGGCAATGTCAGCTGAGTTAGCTAGCTGTACAGCTAACTCAGCTAGCTAGCTAACGGCAGCAACCATTAGCAGCAGTTACCGGGTACAAGTTTCCATCAGGAAACTGTTCTCACACAAAGTTGAGGCAACGCAGGGGTAGAGAGATAGAGAGGATATTTCGAGAGAGATTATCTCTTATATATACATTTATTTATATATTTATTGCCTCATTTATTTATTTATTTCAGGATTTATTTCATAACCAAATGTATTTATTGCATAGGTACATTTATTTATTTAATACTGGCTAAAAAGGAATTCCATAAATAAACAGCTATGTCATTCAGCGATGAAGGAAAATTCATAAGAGCCCTCTTAAATCAGCCCTCTTAAACCCTGTTATATAACTGTGATCCATAAGCTGTCTGTAGGAGGGCCAATGCATTTTAGGCGTAGCTCTTTTTACTGTGACCTAGAATGAACGTGGAGGCAAACCAACACTACGTGTCACCTAATCTGCATCATCTTCTAGGAGGAAATCAATGCATTGTTTTGTTCCTGTCCCTTTAATCTTTATATTGGTCTAGTAATCATTGAATATTCTCAGGAAGTCCTGCCTTGAAAACATGATGAAACTGTTCCCAGAGCAAAGTGCAGAAAAAAAAAGAAAAGACAAGCTCTTTGACATAAGCCTCAAAAATGAAGCTTATATAATTAGGCTTGGCACAGTCCCAGCCATCAAAGCAAAGGATGGTGCTGACTAATTGAGCAGACAGATTAGTGGTGGTCTGACACGGCCAAAGAGTGCTAAAGGAGGAATGAGGTAAGGCTGGTTGGAGGACAGCTGCCTGGCGCAGACCTTAAAGAGAGACATCCTTCCTCACATATTATTACATGTTATATATCATCAGGTTTTAATGTGTCATACATTCCAGGTGTTTTTTTTCCAGTGAAATCTGTGTAGTTCACTTCCTGTTATAACCTCTATCGTACGTCATTATATTTTGATTGCATTCCTTACTACTGATCATACTGCTGGTTCAGATATTACATTCTCTGTATGAACGTATAGCTAAATCCCACCAGACACAGCTCTATATGAAGTATGATGCTGTGTTCTGTTCTGTTCTCCACATGGACTTTGTTACCTTCCTTAGATTTGATCATTTGCATTGGTTTACGTGATGTGGTTTATGTGACATTAGTAAGTAGACTATAAAGTCATTTTTGAAGAAGTACTGAAAACTGCTGTTCCTCAAGCGACCACTTGAGGCTGGCTACAGAACATTTTAACCTCCATAAGCCTCCATGGTAAAATGTCACTTCACAGCAGAAATAAACATGTTCACAGGCTGGTACAGAAACTGTTTTGGTCTCTATACCTGTTCATATTATTTTAACGAGTGAATTAACTTTATTGTGCCTTAAAGTTCTGCATAATTAGGCAGATATTTTGCCGCATATTTTCAGTTTCAAAACAGTGTTTCGGAAAGCCGCGAGTGACCTCTTTGATGAAGCTCTGTCAATTCCTTATACTGTCATTGCTTTTTACAATCAGGACAGGGAGTTTTATTTTGAAAATTCTCTAACACCAGTCGTCCAGCCAGTTCAATCTACTCTATTCTACTTGATGTTACTGGTAGCAACATCCATCCACAGGACCGAGCAGAGCAACGCTTCCGGAAAAAAATAGAATGATAATATGGAATAAAATTATAATGAAATAAAATGGCATTCCACTCATGAAACATTTGATTTATCTTTTAAAAACATTTAAAATACATTTAAAATCGTTTTTTAATTATTAATTTAATAGATGTTTAATAATTAAAAAAACGATCCTACAGTGGATTTACCCTTAAAGAAATGACCAAATATCATTATTAAACAAATGTTCATGATTAGAATTACAAGAATCTACTGTTTATTTTAGATGACATCAAGTACAATATGAGCTGTGCATGCATTTCCATTGGACTAGAATCTTGATAATAATTGGTGTTTTATGGACAATAAAAACAAACAATAAAAATTGGTGCCAGAAACGTACAGATCTCGTGAAGCGTAAGTGGATCTCACTGGTAGAAAGCATATGAATTCCTTCAGCATCACTGTATTTGAAGCCGGGTGCTTACATATCACAAGAGCAGATGTGGTTCTTTGAACATATTCCTTGTTTTCACATTAAAACCTCTGTACATAAGGCAACCCAAATGTTTCCCCCAGGACTGGAAAATATTTTATTCAGTGAGTTCACGTACCTGCACACGACACATCCCTCCCCTAAAACAATTTAAAGAGGGCAATTTCTGAACTGGGGACTGCATGAATAATAGAGGATATGCTAATATAATACTAGGGAACGAGGGGTTATCTTGTTTTATCCATGCTGCCGAAGCGCCTCCTCTACTACTCCTGCTGGCTGTTTGTGCTTTGCCAGAGGGGCCCGCCTTTGAAACTCTTAATGAAGATCTTCTCCTGACAGGAAGACTCAAAGTATGACATCTGTTGCAGTGCAAACGCGAGCGCATTCAGTGTGTTAAAGGGAATATATTAGGCAGCATGTGTGTCTCTAGGTTAGGGCGATGTTATGAAATCCTCCATGCCTCCCACTTGCTGTCTGCTGTTCTCGCTCATCAATGTAATGAATAGCAAGCAGCTACAATCAATGGTGTGGTCGTTAGGGATAGGCAGGAGACGCATGCTCTGATAGATCAGCACCAGGACCTGACTGACAGCAGTACAGCCATCAATATTACAGCTAATAACGATGATCAGCTCCTAATGAAGATGTCCCGAGCAGGTACAGTGTGTAATGCAGTGCAGCAGGGAGTCTTTTCACGCAGAATTACAAATATTGGAACAACTGCAGGATTTATGATCTTTGTTTTCCTGGATAAATAATTTGTCATGTAGGCCCGTACTATATGCGTTGGTGTCAAAAATCATATTGGTCACACTCGCTGCATTTTCCATTTTCACCATCTCTTATTAACCGCTTCTCTGAATTGCTTTTCAAGTTCTGATTTACAGGCAGACAGTGTGAAAATAAATATCTGTGGCGATAAATATCTTAAGCAGCCTCTTTTTCTTTGCTTTCGCTCACCCAAATGCTGCCATAATGCTTTTGGAACAATGCGGCGATGCAGAGAAAGGTAGATCAACCCACTTAGGTGCCACATCACGTTTTGAATCATTTATAGATGAGCTGTTTGTCTCATCACAGAGAATATACTGATTCTGTATGCCGGGAACTGCAGTGAAGAAAAATATCTCCAAAAGAAAAGAGTGGCCCTCACACTGTGGGAATATCTGAACGCTTTTCACCTTTTCAAAATCAAAATCATATTGCATCATACAGGAGATCACTGGAAAAATGATCAATTCAGTATGTTTGAACTACAACCTACCAACCAACCTGTAGGCTATACAATATCAGTATGGCTCAGAAGTGTAAATGTAAACTTCAAAGAAACATTTTGACCATGCAAAGTCAGGAATCTTCAGGGTCTCCGAAGGTCTCCGATTCACTATATGGCCGTTAGATTGTGAAATTAATTTGACTGTCAACATGCACTGCAGAAGTCTCACCATGTGAGGCAGCTGGAATCACCAGATGGATGGCAAGATGTATTCTAGCATGATCACGAGATCATGCTAGAATACATCTTGCCAGTTAGGTTATGTGCTTTTGGCAGAACCATAGTAGTTTGGTCCAATTAGTATCCTGTCAGGTGCTTTTGGCAACTGTGGAGCTTGGTTTAAGTGTGACGACAGCAAAAAGTGACTGCCAATATGGTTCATTGATCTGATTGTTTGAGTTCCCTTGTATACAGATTATATACCTTATATACTGTAGTTCTATGTGTGTATATATTGTATAATATAGAGTAGAGTAAGGCACATTAATAGAAGGGCAGGTAAGTGGAATGGTTACTATGTTAGTGGGTGAACACAGACTAGAAATGTACCGCTAACGAAAAACATTGTTTTCCAACAATATGATGTTGTTGATGACGCATCGTGCTTTTCTAGAAGTTTTAACATTCTTAAATTTTCACCATAAGACCTGTCATCAATGTCACACGTCCATCAAATTAAGCAAGACTACCAGCACTTCCTTCCTGCGTTGACGTTGATACAGTAGATGTGATAGGAGTGGTGGGATGATGGCAGAGAGGTTGATATTAGTGAGCAAACCTCACAGCGTTGCACATGGAAGACTGTTTCCTTCTTTTCAGTATGACGTGATCCTGAAACCTCCTCATCCAGTAACACAGAAGCAGCTAATCACCCAAGCGCATCAGCAGTCTTGCACATTTTTAAGCGTCTCCACCTGCAGAGATCTGTCTCTGTCTGATCGGACCCTGAGGAATTATAAGTAATGCAAAAAATAAACTATTCAGTCAGGAAAGAATGGGAAACAATAAGAAAAATAAAAGTGTAACATTATATACAAATGTTTTTTGTTTTTGTTTTTTTTTACGTATGAATAAATACAACAGATCAGTGTATGTAGAAAAGACAGTGGAGCACCATTTCTGGCTGTGACAGCTCTCAGGGTGGTGACTGAGATTAGAAGTGATTTTTTTGTATAACAATTCATATTTCTTACATTTCCTCGGTTTTGAGCTGCCAGAAACAAAAAGATATTTGTTCATTGAACTGATTGAAACATTTCAGCACCCCCTTCACATACATAAACGCCTGAGGTTTAGAAACTCCCCCATCCTGCTCCTTTACATACACTCCAATTATGCGCAGATGAAAACATTTCTTTATCTTATTAGAGTTGTCGACATCGTTCAAATTCAACAGTCTTCCTGCATTACTTCATCAGGAATGTGAAACCGCCGCCGATCCTGAGTGAGGAAGAAGAACGGCGGCCATGAATAGAGCAATTGTGGCGATTTTAATGGCTGTCACAGCTTGTGCAACTTCACAGGGGTGAAGGAGAGGTCAGAGCCACCGAGTTGCCCAGGTGATTTCCAAAATCTGCGCAGTTCAGACGCACAGTCACAGAGTAATTATGAAGTTAGATGGAGCAGAAAATTTAAAACTTTCCTCTTTTTTCATTTTATGGTATGTTTTTTTTTTTTATTTCTCGCGGCATGTTCCACCACAACAAGCACTCAGATAGCGTGGCGATCCAAAAACAGGTTGCTGGGTAGTCACTGGGACGGGAGGTGGATAGACGGGAGCTAGCTCTTATCCTGTACTCCTCTGCAGTCTGAGCTACCAGAGAGGCTTAATAATATCCCAGAGGCACAGATGAAACACTTTCTCCACAGTGGCTGTTTACTGAGGAGTGTGTTTGAAGTTGAGCTCAAGATGTCTTCATTTCTGTACCAGAGGAATGTTCCAAAGGGGAAAAATTGTAATTCAGATAGGGAGCATGGAGAGAAAAAATGAAGGGGGTGGGAGCAGACAGAATCCAAGCAGTGTATTCTGCTCCTGTGCTACATACAATTCAACACAGGATATTGCAAGTAGACTTTCATTTTTTCATTGTGCGATATCTTAAAAAAATCTACTGAACCGCATTGAACAGGGGGATTAGAAATCCCTTTAAATTAAGAAATGCCTGCTGTTGGCACCAGCAGGGCCATTATTTATTCATATCAGTCAGCCTGCTCTTGCAGAACTGCGCTACAAAAATCCTACAGTTTGGAAGTGGAGCTTCTAAATGTCCGGTTCTTTTTTTTCTACCAGTCTCTCGCTCGATGTCTACTGCTGATGCCAACAACACAAAGGATTATCGATCCGTCTTTGCACAGCAAGATAACATTTCAGTTTTCTGGTTTGGTGAAAAAAAAAAATGTAACAAAAAGTGATACGTGTCTGCCAATCTGTGGAAATTACACAGCAAATGGAACATTTCAACATTTTTCTGAAGGTTTTCATAAAGTCCTCTAGCTTTTTCTAAAGCTCAACTTAAAATGATGAATAATTAATATTTGTGCTTGTTATTATGCCTCAATCATGTTCATATCAGGTATGTCATATACCAAGATCTGATCTGATAGTTAGACTATATTTAACTAAATGTTGAGTCTGGCACACTGAGACTGTGGCTACCACATCTGAAAAAAAAAATCTTTTACAAGCTCCATACAAGCACAATGCATTTAATTTTATTTCAGTTCAATTCAATTGTCACATATAATCATACAGGTACAATCACAGTGCAATGTATTTCCATAAGACCCTGAAATCAACTAAAAATAGATAAGATGAAGATTTATTTCATAGGTTACTTTTTTTTATAACCATAACCATTTGCATTCTGTTGTTTCATTTAGAATAGGAATTATATAGATTGGCAGAGTGACATGAGGTAAAACACTGAGGAGATGTTTCATGTTTGTTGTCAGTGTTCAGTTGTCCTACTGTTGTAGGAAGCTGTCCCTTTTGATTTACACAGCCTGTAAGTCATTTATTTCAATATAAAGTACAGTCAGTACAGTACAAGTTTATAGTTCATGCTTAGAATAACCAGTGTTATAATAGCAATATTAACAGTGATAAGGAGTAAGATAAGTGAGAAAATAATTTGAAGTTACAGGTTATAGACTAGGAGCCTAGTGGTCCTGAGTCTCTCAGCTGTGGTCTATCCAGAACCTTCTCCTTCATCGTAGCAGGGACAAAGTCAAGTCAGGGCTGCGATGCTGGTTTGATCTGTTCTCCATGTAGCATTTAAGAAACAGAGTGTTTAGCCCGCCAGACTTTATTGTTTCCCTTTTAGCTGTTGTACGTGTCGTTGCTGTGTTTTATTTTGAAAATCGACTGGATTCTCTGTGCCATTTGTGTCTGACTTTCTGTCAGCTCTGCTCTGTGGTGTCCGTCAATAGCCGCATATTCTCGGCTGAGCTGTTTCTGGGAGACATTGACTAGAACAGCCGTGTTTAGCTCTGGCGGCCGTGGCGCACGTGTAACACGTCGCATCCGTGCCCCATGGAATTTAGCTTTTAGAGACCAGCCTTACTTTTGCAGGGCTATAGTATAGATGTCTTTTGGCAGGGAAGAGCACCACCTATTGCACACTCAGCTGAATGAACTGCTCTTTGCAGTGGACCTAAAGTCCTGATTCAAAACCATAAAGTTGATGAGCTTAAATTATTGATATGATATTAATCAAAGTTTCAGTCCAGTCCTGACTGTACAGTGGTGTGACAGAGTGGAATCTCTGGCCTCACACACAATCTTTGGGCACTGTCCTCACACAGCAGAGCAGTCTCATTTTGGCGTGTCATCAAGTAAGTCATAGAATTAACATTAATTAGTGATAGCCGATATAACCTGCAGTCAGTCAGCACCACGCTAAACACTGCAATGATTGCTCTGTGCTAATAAGAAAGAGAGATTAACGGAACACGTTGGAGTTTAGTGAACATATGTATTTTGAATTCTGAATTAAATCACACACAGACCCTCAATTAAAACTTTGAAAATGTATTTTTCATCTCACTGTGTTTTTAAGATTTAACAGTGAAGAAAGTCATGCTACAGTATGGGGCGCAGTAACTAATGGAAGGCCTACGATGTCCGCTTAGTTATGTGCCTTGAATCCAAGTCATTCTGATCTACTTGTCCTTGACGCACCTCCAAGTTAACAGCACTGTGATTCATTATCTAATAGGCATCGTCGCCATCCTAAGATCCTTCACGCATGCAACTGCAAAACAGTTTTCCAAAAATGAAGACGTTCTCATAATGTCATAATACCAGCAATGATGTTTGCAACATTTTACCGCTTCTTCTATGCTGAATTGCAGCCAGGCATTAGCACTTTGACTTACTTAAATGTATAACTTTAGTATATTGAGGTATTCACCACAACTGCTTCAGCTTGCGCTGCCTCCTCAGCTGCTGTTGTCACACTGTCACTGGTCTCTGCCCTTCTGCTACACAGACAAAATGGTGACCACTGCATTTTGCAATAATTAACAGTGTGAACACATTTATGTTCTCAAAATTCCAAGTGTAAGTATGGAAGTATGTGAATTGAGACACATCAGAGGTCGAGACTGTGCTTATATAGAGAGAGATTCCCACCATGAGCAAGCACCTGGGGATACTGGCAAGGAAAAACTTCCTTTATGAGACAGGATAGACATCTGCCACCAGTAAGTGTATCCACATGTATCTGTGTTTCATGAATCACTGTTATTAACACAACTAACACACAGTGTGCACCATCAGTTGTGATCTGTCAACATAAATTGATCAACCTGGCATTTAGCCTCCTCTGCCCAGAGGCCTGTTTTCAATTAGTTCATTAGCCTCACTTTTTTATTCACCTGCATTTCCACGTTCATTTGTTAGGTCCATTCTGCTGCAGTTAATGAACAGCACGGCCATTATCAGCCCGTTAATGGCTCTGCATGTGAAGTAAAGATAGACTCATGAGATGTAATAAACTTTTGACCCCACACACGCATACCTCTGTGAAGAAGCAGCCTTGCCAGCCCACTGCAAACAGCATGGGACTCTGTTTTTATCTCATTGGTGTTGCTGGACTCATCACTGGCCCACAGGTCGACTGGCCCACTGGGAAAACTCCCACCACTCCAGATGGCGAAATTGCCACCGGGCCTGACTAATACCAGTATCTACTGTGTGCAGATAGTTAAAAAAAGGACACTGATCTGGCATATTAATTTGCTGGATCAGAATGAGATGTTTAGCACAGCAACACAGGAAGGATTATTCTTCTAAAATGACTAAGGGAGATTTTTTAATCAAATTCTAGCCTAGATTTTAATTTCGGGTTGGTTCACACAAATTAGAATATTTCCTCATTCAACTCTTGTGGTATCAAGGGGTAAGGATGGTTTGGGTTTCATGTGCCTCGGTTGAGATCTCTGCCTTTGAAAAATGCTGGAAATGCTAGTGGCTAAACTAAACACAATCAGAAACCAGACAAAACCAATGTGGGTGACTCAAAGCCCCAACCTGACGGGAGGAAGCAAGAGGGTGCCACCTTGGCTTCATCCATCAGCTTATAAAGGCTGCAATAAGGTAACAATCAAGATAAGGAAGGAAAGAAGACCTGAAAGAGGAAAGAGACACACCGTTTGAAGGCTGAGGGCACAAGTCTTGCCAATGAAGTCCTGGGTCAAGCCCCAAATTCAAGACCAACAAGTCACATTGTCAAGTCCCAAGCCAAGCCTAACAAGTCCAAAGTCAAGTCTAATTCAAGCTGAAGAATTCCCATGTCATGGCCAACAAGTCCAAATCATAAATTATTGAGTGTTCTTATGTCTGATTTGACATATTCTCTAAACACTTTCAGCCATTTAGCAGATTTAAAGAACAATAAGTCATTATGGAAATGAACATAAATCTATTAAAATCAAAGCAATTTATTAAGCAGATCAACTGTTTTTCGTTGACAACTGCATGATGGGGAGTTTGTGTGTTCTCTTTATGTCTACGAGTTATCTGTGGCTGTTCCGGCTATTTACTATAATTTAGAGTCATTGGTAAATTGACTTTATTTATTCATTATTGCCTGTGAGTGTGTAAGTGGTTATAGTTAAGGGATGGTTTTACTGCCACTGCTACTACATCTTTATCTGCAGGCACAACACACAATATAATTGACAGTTGATGCTTTTTTAGTTCAATAATGATATAAGTCACATTGAAATCATTAGTTGCTGACGATAAAGTGACTCTTTTTTTTTTTATTTGTCAAATCTAAAGGCTATAGAGCTGATGACAGTGAGGACTACAGATTATCTAGCAGATATACTCTTTCTGAAGAGAGGTTTTCAATAACTTCAGTTAAACTGTATTCACCTGCAGATTAAGATTAATAAGTATCTGCATGGCCAACAAATAAATGCATTTTTTTTTTAATTTGGATAAAGCAATCTATTTTGAATAGTAAAAGTAATAAAAATCTGAATCTAGAACAATCTCGAAGCACATTATTTATCATTTCTATTAAATAAATATCACATTTCCTTTCAAAACCAAGCGTCTGACTCAGTTTGCTTCACCGGCTCTGTTCTAGTTATCAGGACTGCACTAGCAACAGTCAAATAAGCACTAATTAAGATGGCCATCAAAGCGAAAAAGCACAGCGCACTCACTATCTCTGGAGGTATTGAGTGTGATCAGTATTGTGTTGCAGTAGAAGGGTGTTTTGTCACCGCGCTGCGCGTTGTTAGCCATGTGGTGCTAACAAGCTGCGTGGCTTCTGAGAGAAGAATGAAAGGCTATGTTTTTTTTTTAGTGAGGGGATGAGACGGAGGTCATTGCCAAGAGTGGCCTCTGTAGTGCTGCTCAGGGAGCGAGGCGTCCTGGCAGCCTCTTCGACAGGACCGGGGGGCTGCTGATTAAAGACAACAAGAAAAGGCTGGATACAGCAGGGGATGAGAGAAGCAGTCAAACTGTCAGCGTGGTCATAAAATAGCTACTGCAGAGGCAAAGGACACCACTCACTCACTGACAGCTCTCTCTGTCTTCCTTCCCTCGAGGTGAGCTGAAGGAGGGCGGCGGCCTCCGACGTTCTGTCTCGGTGTCGATACTGACGTGCTGACTATTCTCAGTTTGCATTTATTTCAACTCGTGGACCCACAAGCTCTCCCGCTTGCCACTTCACAGCCACGGAACAAAGCGAGTGCCTGTTTTCTTCTCATTCAGAGTGTCATTTGTGTCTATGTGCAGTCACACAAAGGTCAAGGACAGAGCGATAACACTGATCTGAATGCTGCTTGTTGTACTGAAGTCTTTGGTGTATCCGGGTGGAACACAGAAATGAAATGATAAATCCAAAGTTGATTGTAAAAATAGCTGAACTGATAAATTTGATCTGAAATTTTTATTTATTTTCATGTCATTACTATCACAGTGTTTACCATTCACCACTAATCTGTTCAGCAAAGATGAACAGTCTTTCATGCATCATCTCAAGCTAAAATCACAGCTGATTTGAGTGTAGAGAGATTCTTCTGACCTTAGAGTAAACATTTTATTATTTATTTATTTTTTTATTTATTTATTTTTTATTTATATATATTACTGACTAGTCAGAGTCAGTCAAGTCAAAGTACTTCTGATCTGACTTCTGATCTGACTAGTCCAACAGCAGTCAGCAAAGCTCGGCGTCTGTCTTTAAGCCTTTTATTTCACCAAGCTCTCACCAACCATTAAAAGTCAGTCCGGCGGCTTGTTGCTCGCTCACTCTCTCCTTTTCTCTTTTTTGCTTCCTCCGTCAACGTCCTCTTCACTCTCTTCTCCTCTGCCATTATGTCCATAGAGGCTGCTGAGCCCCGGGCCCGAAAACTCCCTCTTCCAAAAACGCCTAGTTCAGTTTGTGCAACCCAGTTAACAAACTGAGCTAGCATTAACTAACAGCAGCTACAGTTGGAAACTTTGTAGAGAGTATCATAGAGAGTTGATTTAAACTATGTTATTTTATGGTAGGAAAGTTACACAATGGGGTTTTAAACAGTAAAACCCCATTGTGACCTCTCGTGGCCTTCAAGGCCTATTATTATTAGGTCTAATATTATTTACATATACAGATTATTTTGTTTAACGACATCAGCTGAGGTCTTCCAGGTGAACTGTAAGTCTGAGGTCAGTGTGGGAATTTGCAAGACTACAATACATCACCCAAGGCAGATCGTGTATTATAAGATGTTTTTGTTTCTCGTATTTAAGTTCATATTGTGATCACATGATATATTCTAATAAAGCTGTGTCATCAAATTACCTCAACTCAAGACATGATATGATATAGTACTGCATCCACTTACCTTAGTGAGGACTCAGTATAGGGTCCAACAGCAATTTCTTTCCCAGGAGCCCCATTACATGTTAATCCAGTTTTGTTCCCAACTTCTCATGCACTTTCTTTACTGTCGCATTTACACCCATATACTGTACACACACTGCCATTGTGTTAGCCATGCTGTAATATACACTGCTCAAAAAAAATAAAGGGAACACTTAAACAACACAATGTAACTCCAAGTCAAACACTTCTGTGCTCTTCACAGATGAAAGGACCGGTTTGGCAGTGGGTCAGTAATGCTGTGGGGTCGCATTTCTTTGGGGGACCGCACAGCCTTCCATGTGCTTGCCAGAGGTAGCCTGACTGCCATTAGGTACCGAGATGAGAACCTCAGGTACCGAGATGAGATCCTCAGACCTCATGTGGCTGGAGTGTGTCAGCAGTTTCCTGCAAGACGAAGTCATTGATGCTATGGACTGGCCCGCCCATTCCCCAGACCTGAATCCAATTGAGCACAGCTGGGACATCATGTCCTGCTCCATCCACCAATGCCACGTTGCACCACAGACTGTCCAGGAGTTGGTGGATGCTTTAGTCCAGGTCTGGGAGGAGATCCCTTAGGAGACCCAGGCATTGTAGGGAGGTCATACAGGCATGTGGAGGCCACACACACTTGACTTGTTTTAAGGACATTACATCGAAGTTGGATCAGCCTGTAGTGTGTTTTTCCACTTTAATTTTGAGTGTGACTCCAAATCCAGACCTCCACGGGTTATTTAATTTGATTTCCATTGATAATTTGTGTGTGGTTTTGTTGTCAGCACATTCAAGTGTTAAGAATATTTCATTCATTCAGATCTAGGATGTGTTATTTTAGTGTTCCCTTTATTTTTTTGAGCAGTGTAATACAGATATCTCTGAAACATCAAAACAGTCATAAGATGGCAAACTAAACATTCTTCTTTAGAAACGTGGCTGCACAGCACGACTCCACTTGAAGCTCTCTAATGGTCC
This sequence comes from Larimichthys crocea, assembly GCF_000972845.2. NCBI lineage: Eukaryota > Metazoa > Chordata > Actinopteri > Sciaenidae > Larimichthys > Larimichthys crocea. Next base: position 2,701,194 of record NC_040021.1, read on the forward strand.
AAACATGTGATATCCCTCTGCAGTAATGAGAGGCTGTCATATTGTTAGAGCACAGACTGATCTTGAAAGCATTCCACAACATTCATCATTCTCCTCACACCCTCCTCCATACAGCTCCCTCCAGCTAACATGCGCATTAGCATCAACACAGTGCCTCTTCCATTACACGAAAAATGTGTTTATTAAGAAGAGACACATATCTTTATTTCTAATTCTGTCCAAGTTGAGGCAGAAGTTTTCAAAGTGCCCCTGACGCCGGATCCATTTTCTTCTAACAGCTTAATGTCATTCAATCTTAGGGGATTTATCAGCACTTCTCTCCCTTTGTTCTGAGACACGTCCCTTCAATACATGTAAAGGGACTCCAGAAAGAGAATAGCTCCTTTTGAGCCTCAGCCAGTTGTTAGATGAGATGATTGATGGATGCAGGTCTGTGCTGGGAATACCAATGGCAGGTTTTGATTCTGCTCTCTTTTGGGAATTGGGGACTTTGGCTTTCATGACAAGAGGAGCTTCAGGAGAGGGTCGGAGGACTGAGGATTCCCGTCAGTGCAGCACAGAGATGGACACACTAACCACATCTGAGATCATGAAGTACACAAAGCAGTAGCTTGCATGTAAACAACTAAGAATAAATGAATCCAGTACCACTCAAACTGGCAGGATTTAAAGGGACACTGATTTTACACATGCAGTTAACTTTAGTTGTACCATTTAGTTACTACTCAAATTCTTAACAGAAAGTCTGTGTTACAAACTGGTGGTGTAGAGTTACAAGGCAGGAATGAACTACTGAAGTGTTGGGCTATAGAGTTGCATTATGGGAAGCGTAGGTCCCAGCCTTTTTTGAAGCTTAACACAAACTAGAGACTAAAAGTCTGCCAATGCTGCATCATAATTTGTCCCACAACTTCATGAAAGTGCAAAACTAAATCACTGGAGTGGTTCTTTAATGTTTAATGACTCTAATTAACATCAACTGTCTGATTTAGGGTCAATGGAGTCACAGTTCTTGGCTGCTTTTGAAATTGTTTGTTTTACAGAAGTGATTTTGACATGTGACAGTCCAAAAAAATAGGAAAATCAAAGATGTCTGGATTCCATTTAGCTGGTGTAGTTCCAGGACTGTTTTTTTTTTTTAATTCATATTGTTTTGTCCATCTGACTGATGCTGTTGTGTGTACAGCTTTACATGTTATTTAAACGGGATTCACCTCCATAAAAAGGTTCAATAAGAGTGTCATCTATGAATGCCTCAGTGTGTAAAGACTCATGAAATCCAGCATGAACAAAAGAGACTGATAAAGGCTGCATAAACAACTGAGTTTCAACACATCATTTCATTCAATGATTATTTCAGTTGCTCGCACATTTAAAAACAACAAATGTCAGCCAACATGCTTCACAAAGACATTTAGAACACAATGAAGTGTAACAGACAGAAATGAAGTAATCACAAAGCTTTACAGTTTACTTTTTTTCAGTCATATCCAAAACTTCCTGCAGATTTATCAAAATAAAAGTCTTTCATGGAGAAGCAAGAGATGCCAATTCAGTTGCTGCATGGCTTTTAATGTGAAATACCTGTACAGGAAGTGATGCATTTCATTGGCGATAGCTTTACAGTGCTTAAACGAAAGTGCTTCAATAAAAACAATATTTCTATTGATAAGACAAATTCTGTAGCTGTACTAATAGAAATACTGAATGTTGCTCTCTGAACTGTTGAAGAGGACGATGGGAGTAAACCTGTTTGCTTCCTTCTGTGCTTTCTGTAACTAAAAGCCACTCTTTGAGAATTCACGTTAAGTTCTTCCCAAAAACAACAGAGTATTGCTTAAATGCCTTGTAAGTCTTTTGCCCTTGCCGGTTATGGATCCAGCATTGGAGAATTCTTGAGGAGCAGATATCGTCACGCCGGTTCAGTGCCTGCATAATTGACTCAGAGACACACAAAGGTGACAGTAGTGTGTGAAATAGTGTGCACTTCACCTGCTGTAAAGCCATCGCCGGTGTCACACCACGAGACGGAGCCCCATTTTATTTTCATCACAGCCTCCTGTAATCATCCCTCCACTCACCTGCTGAGTCCAAGCTCCAGCCTGGGAAGAAAAAAAAATATGATAGGCTGCTTCCCACTCTGCCCAGTGGAGAGACTTGTGGGGCCAGTCAATACTGTGTAAAGGCTCCATTTAGCACTGACGTGCCTCTGAGACAGCACCTCCGGAGTGAGTGGAGGTGGGAGGAAGGGGGTGTGGGGGTTCCTGAGATGCTTGCCTCTGACAGAGATGGATGGTCTGAGGCTCCATAGCCAGCAAGGACAAAAGGGACACCCAGTCTAGTTGGCCTCCTCCATCCGCCCGCCCAGAACCAGCACTTTCACTCACGGGATCCCGAGCGGAGGTGAAAATGAAATTACTGCAGAGAGGAGTGCTGGTGGAGAAGGCAGAGAAGGAGGAGGAGGAGGAGGAGGAGGGGCGTGAAAGGAGAGTAGAGCATTTTGCTGATGAAGTCGTGTCTGGTTTTCTGACACCGCACGTTTTGTCACCACATCACCACATCGGAGCAGCTGAATAATTCATCACGAGAGATCCCGCAGAGACAGACTAGAGCTGTCCGTTACACACACTTTTCTCCCAGTGGCTGATGGGTAAGGAGCCGCTGAGCGACAATAGCCCGTTTTCTGTGATCTTTAACCCGGCAGCACGAGGAGGGGGCTTCATGATGCATCGGCAATCACACACTCGTCCTGTTTGCATGTAACACTGTTTATGTCTCTTGTTCTGGGGCAAAAGACATCATGACGAGATGTGCTTTAATGTCATTATTGGCACGACAGTGATGCGGTCATGTTAGCATCACTGAAGTGCCAATAATAAGTTAAAGCACACCCATGAGTGTTATATTGCGATTATACAACAATTATCAACTTAAATAAAATATAGATTTAAAAGATATTCATGTTTTGGGGGAACTTGCTCTCAAAATAATACCTGGAAAACAATCAGAGCAGTAGACTCTTATATGTAATGGAACACAGTTCACTACTCCAGCGAGTAGCCCAAACCTTAGTAAGACCTAGCAACGGAGAAACTTTCTAGTCCCGTTAAAGCTTATGTAGATCGTGGAGTTTCCCAAACTGAATAAATACGCACATATAAACACTAAACTGCTTTGCTGGTTCAGTCTTGTAATGACTAAGATATCTGCTGAAAAAAGGTTTTTCCATGGACAGGTTTGGCTCCTCAGTCCGTGAACTTCACATTTATTTTGAAGGTAGCGCCGTATCAGCGACTCACTGGCACAGCTGATGGAGGATGAGCCGTTCCAGTAACTCCACAGTGTTGTAAAGTCCAAAAGTCAAAGTCTGTTTGATCTACGACGTGCGGCACACAAACTAGGTGCACACCTGTATTAACGAGGTGGTCTAACAGCTCCACGACACACAGAATATTCATTAAAGAAAGCTGAAATTGTAAATTTAGATGTATTACTTACTACATGTTTTCAGGATGTGACAATGTGGAAATGGTGGAGTGATATTTTTAGCAATAAGTTAGATGGGCTGCTGATTTGAGCACATTCTAAATGTCTAGTTGACCACAATCAGATTGCTCGGCCGGACCTACTTGTTGTATAATCTTCTTTTTCTCAGACACAAAATGGCATTGTGCTGACGTTTTCTTCCACAGACAGAGGATCTGTAAGAGTATGTAGGTTGGCCGTGGCCAATAATCACCATCACCTCCCACTATAGCTGTGGCACATTTCAAAGTCCCCGTAAAAAAAAGAAAGACAGCAACACATATGAACAAGAAACCTTTTGAAAGGACGCAAACAACAGTTTGGCACATTTTATCACAGCATCCTACCAGTGTTAGATGGAATAAATGTCATCAGACTTCTGCAAAGAAATCTCAAAGAAAAAGTGCCAAAGCACTCCTCCTCTCCTCTTCCAGTGTCTTTATTGTGTGCATGAAACAATAAGCTCTTTAAAAACATGACACGTATTATGTGTGGCGCTTGGTGTTATGGTTAGCAGCCTTTTGAAGGCTTTTTTTTTTTTGGCCAGAACAAATAAAGTAAGTGTGCTTCTGTTTGAAATATCCACTTTGATATTCCACCTTAATGAAGACATTGTAATGCGTGATGAATTATAAATAGAGCTTTGCTTTTGTTTCGTCATTATTTAAATTCACACTCCTAATGAGTGCATTTTAATTGCTTTTTGCTCGTCTGGTCTCAATCAGCAACACAGCCCTTTTCCCAAAATTACTGGATTTCTTCAAATCAAATGGTGTATGCATGTTCTGTAGAATATAATAGTTTTTGAAAGAATACAAAGCAGAAGGCGGTAGACACAAATTGAGAACTTTGTTTCAGACAAACGTGTCGTAATAGCTTTATTTTAGCTTTGTTTTATCCTCGCATCAAAAAAAGCAAATGTAGATGTATTTTATTTATTTATGAACCTACATGTGAACACAGATTTAAAATAGCAACCACTGGTAAGAAGCAACTGTGTGAACTCTTTGAATCAGAAGCTAACATAGCAGGTGCTCTCACACAGCTAAGTTAGGCGAGTTAGTTTTTTACCTTTTAGCTTCTCCATCTAGGTGTTGCCTCAGTATCTTATGATTGGCTACCTCCCCCGTCTGAGGCAGAACCTCATTTCAAACCAAACATTTGACGGGTAAACTGGACTCTCATTTATAGGATGTAAGTGCTGAATGTTCAGGATGTTTCACGAATGAAGCTTCCCTATTGCTTCTGTGCTTTTGTGACATTTCACTGCAGCACATCTTCTGTCAGATATTTAAGGAATTGCACAGTTTTGTCAAATACAGTATTTTTGTCCAAACGGGCTAAATTGTCTGACTGTATATTTGAATGTGCATCATTTTATTAGCATACTTTTGCGGTATGTGTTATGGAAATAAAAAAAAAAACCTTAAATAAGGAGGATCGGATTCAAAGCATCAAAGTTTAAGTTGAATTAAAGGGGTTACAGAGAAAAGGCTCCCTGAGGAGCTCTGACAGTTGGTTCTTATACATTTTTCCTAAAAATGGTCTGTGTCAACCCCTGTAAATTGTTAACAGACAATTTGCATTTATAGTATCTAAACAGTTTTCTTCAACATATCCCCTAATGAGTAGCCAGTATATCCCCAATCTAGATGTCACCTCTCTGGGCCTCATTCTGTTCTGAAATCCCTCTATTTATACATTAAAACAGCAATAAAGGGAAGTGCCCTCAGGACATGTAATATAGGAACAAACATCGTATAAGTTAAAACATCTAACTAGCTGTGTAACCCTGATTTTTATGACAGTATGATTTCTTTTTGGGGGTCTTGAAAATAAGTATAGAGGCTTAATATTATGTTTGCATGATGTCTGATGTAGTTACTAAAAATAAACTATGACTGTTTTTGAGTGGTATGTAAGTTAACGTATGCATTGTATTTAAGATCTTTTCCTAAACCTAACCAAGTAGTTTTTGTGACTGAAGCTAACTAGTCTCACAATATTAACCACACAAGCTTTATTTTGAAAGTCTGCTAGGCTGAACATTTTAGCAGACACCAGCCAAAGACTGAGAACAGTTTAAACCCGTTCTTGGTTGTGTGCAGCTGCAGGTTGAGAGAGAATCGAAGTCCAGGTGTAGGGCTGGTGGTGGTGTCAAGGTCCAAAATGGGAACGGAGACGAGACAGTGCTGGACGTGGCTGGAGGACAGCCTGAAGCACAGGGAGATCAAGGTTAGATAACAGCACAAAAGACAAGTTTCAAAAATACACAGAGTTCACCATAGTGTTTGCTGCCACGAGAGAGACACGTCTTTTACTCAGCAGGGGGTGATTGGATGATGAGCAGCAGGTGGTGAGGTGATTAGGCAGATGAGAGGGAGTGTATAAACTAAATTACGAAGATGTTTTATGTACATACATTTATCCTCGGCTGGATGTGCTGGCTTTAACGTGATGGCTCTCTTTTTTTCAAGAGTCTTGACCGTTTTTTCTTCTTTGTTTATAGAAATGTATGCAGGTTTTGTGTTTTAAGAGAAGAATCTGAACACAGTTTGAAATAGTTTCGCTCTGTTTTGTACTAATAAGGCATGTAAGGTTTTGTCAAACCCATATTTAGGCCAAAACACTTTACAACCACATGCCTCCATGCTCTGTGGCTGCTCATCTCCCTTTGAACATCGCCTTATATTCATAAGACCTGTCTCACTGTCGGTGTTGGACCTAGATAGAATAAAGGCAATGTCACCCTGAGACCTGGTCTTATTAAAAAATAATGGTAATCATCCAGAGACACAGAGAAACAAGCCAGTGACCCCTCTGGATCCTGACTCATCGTTTGAGAAATGCTGCTGCGTGGATGGCTTAATTAGCCACTCGCCTTTAGGAAATATTAAAATGGCTCTTCACATGGGTGTTGCTGTTGTCTTGTGGTCTTCCGTATACAGGCTTAATTTAGTCAAAGATCTGCAAGTAAAGTAAGAAGACGGAAGTGTTGAAGCAGTTTTTAACAACGGCTCTTGATTTAGCATATTCACCTTTGAGGAAGTGTCATTTGAGCGAGCTTACATATCTGCCGTCTCAATTAAGTTGAAATAGAGCTCATATTTTCCAATGAGCACCACATAATAAATCTGAGCATGTCAGCGATGTAATGGCCTTGAAAGAGAAAGTGAAGACTTGGACTGGAAAGCGGAGCAGACATGGACTTTTATATCACCCTCCCATAATTTGGGAATGAGCACACCCATAAAATTGTGAATAATGTGCAATGTGATTTTCCTCACTATTAGACATTTCACATTGCACGGCCTGTTAAAGCCAATGACTTGTGGAGGAGTAAATGTACTGTACTCCACCATGTGTCATCCATCTCCTCCAGGCTTTGCAAGTTTGTATGCCAGCTGTCCACAAAATCTCCCCACATCACACTCCATCATTTGTCATTTCTCCCCCAGTAAAAGGAAGCTGAATGGCACCACGCTGCCCGCAGAGTCAGCCGAGAGCATGCTATATGAAGTGTTTCCCCTCACAACAGGTCATCCACCGGAGGCATCTCATTTCCCCGCGGTGAGTTTCCAAGTTTCTGAGTGGGTGCTGTGCCATGGTGGGCTATTTCATAGAGGCCAGACAGTGTAACCTCACGGCGGATGGACAGGCATTTTGATAAAGGGGTGGAGAGAATCTTCCCCTCTCCATGCCTCCGCTGTTGATACGTGGGGCTTGCCGTGCATTGCTCCTCCTCTCCCCGAGGCGAGTGCACGTCTGCTGCAGGTCACATGAGTGATCAAAGACGCAGCAGGACGGCCCCGGAGCCACCGGTGTCTCGTGACTGCAGGCCGGGGTGATGGAAAGCAGAGCCAACAGGTGGACACCAGACAGAGCAGGGATAAAAGGAGCTTTGTCTGGAAAAAAAAAAAAAAAAAGGTGGAGGCACGCAAAGGGGTTTTGAGGGAAAACAGAGAAGGAAAGGAAAGAATAGAGGCAGCAGTGAGAAGGTAAAGATGCTCCACAGATAGCCTTTTTTACAGAGGAAAGTGCTCAATATGACGAGTGTGAACCTTAGTAAATGATACAGTAAACAACTGCACGAGAGACGAATAGCTAGAACAAAGCCGTCCAAACAAACCAGTCCAAGAAGGACAACTGTTTCCTGAGCTTCCACGTGCAGGCAGAAACAAAAGCCAGGTATTTGATGTTGAGAAATTCCATTGTAGGGTAAATTGGATAAGTAGGATAACAAGTTTAAATCACCATATGTTGGTGGGCTATCAGGAGGAGGAGGAGGGGCTGTATCGGCTTCACGGAAGAGGCCCATCAGAGTGTACGTGCAGAATCATTTTGCAGCGCCACAAAATTGAAATGATTTGATCTAATTGATCGGATGGAAGTGATTAGCGTTCGGCTTTCATGGCCACAGTGCGCCCTCTCCCCCGGTGTGATGCACGCGCTTAAATATTGAGACAAATGAAGAAATGCTTCACAGAAATGATTCGGTGCAGAAAAAGAGGCCGAGGTGGCAGCAGAGCACAGACGACTTGAGCGTGAATCTTTTCTTCGTTGTTTTCACAGAGGATGAAGCTGTTTGCTCCAGAGTCAGATAGATATTTTTCATTTCTTTTGATATTTTATGTAAACACAGATTAACACTGACTTTCTCTTTACTCCTGATACTGAGGCTATAGATTCCATGTTCTTTTTTTTTATTCCTATCTTTAGGTCAGCAGTAAATAAATACATTCATGATGTTGCATCTCTCTACCAGATTTTTTATGTTTTCTTCCCTGTGGCGAGAATATAAGAGAATTTATATTTATGTTTATATTTACATCCATTCATTTCACAGTTTTTTTCCAAAGCAACGTACGAATGAGGTACACACTATAAGGAGCAAGTGCCACAAGCCTGTATATCATTGGTGTGAGATATAACATCGGACAAAACGTATGGTGCAGATGTTTTTGGTATGTGGGCTGCTGTAGATCAGCGGGATTTTAACTCAAGACCTCAGTATTTCAGATATTCTTGCTATGGCCCTGACAGCATGCAAGAGTTCACTGTACAATATCATAAAATCTAATAATTCATACTGCACACACCTCGCTTCTTTCCTGTCTAACAGTCTGTGGTATCAACAGACAAAAGTCATCAAAGTCAATTTTCAGATTTCTCCAAGGATCACATGACAAGACATAGGTCAACATACTAACTAAACAGTGGAAATAATTGTAGTGTAAAGGTGTCATATCTTAGGATCATATCTTAAACCATATTTATTTACTATTACACTGTGTTGGGAGCACGGTGTGAATTGAATTACCTTTTATTGTGAAACACGCTAGGTCACAGGTGACGCCCCAGGTCACTTCCTGTTACAGTAACCCGACCACCTGACCTGCTCAACAAAACCCAGGTCGCCTGTTGCTCTCTCTTTTTTTTTTTAGTTTCTTTTAGTCTCTTAGTCTTTTTTAGCTCTCCTCCACTCTAAATGGACCACAAGGGTCCGTGAGCCTCAGTTCGGTCCGCACGACGTGACCACCAACAAGAAGACAAAGGATCAGGCCGCAGCAGACGCGCCTACCTGTCCTCAGGCCTAATATATTGCCTGATATTCCAAATACATGATACAGTCTGGGTCATGTGGGCATGTGATTTGGTGGATTATGCAGCCAAAGACGTATGAATCGACATGACAAATGGTTTGAAATGCTAAACACATGTTCAGATTTGGGTCAACAGCGATTCCTTCAGTCTGTTTATCCTTCTGTCTGTGTGAATTTACACGAGCCAAGATGGAGGAAAGCAACACAATGTGAGCTATGGCTGTGGTTTGTGTGTTCAGAGCATTAAGCAGATCTACAGCATACGATTAGGGTCCATAAAATCACCAGGTGTGTATTCATCAGGCGTTTGCTCATGTTAATGACGCTCGTGAAGTGAAATGAGCTCCGCCTAGTGATGTTTTCTCCCCACACTGTAGAATAATGCGTGTCAGAGATCAGACCTGGAAGTGTTATCGTTCCTGCGCTCCGTGTTGGAAATGAAGAGCCGGCTCAAGTTGTTCTGAGGGGGAAAAAGGTCAGCCTTCCATGTGATTAATGGCTTATATCAGAGTAATCAATAAATGTAAATCAAATGTGTAAAACTCCTGCAAGGGGTCAGATTGTTCACCGCCATGGTAGTGTATGTACGACGCCGGACTGGACCCCGGACACACTGCCAATCCTAATATATCCATTTTTATTTAGAGCAGAGCTAAAACTGCTGGGAGGGAGGAGGAGGAGGAGGAGGAGGAGGAGGAGAGCAGCTACGAGTAAAACACTGGCGCCGAGCTGTTAGAAAGCAAAGCATGGGCTCACTGCTGTTGAGCCACAATTGAGAAAAAAATATATATTTTCATAACTGTTTAGAAAAATAAATAATTGCATTGGGACAGATTGGTTTTGCACAATTTTGTTCCAAATCATTATCTCGCTGGAAGTCGTGAAAATCTTTAAAATCTGCAAATTGGTTTGCTTTTGCGCCAGCTGAAGTATTACGGCTCCAGCTGACTGATGCAACTGGAGGAGCTTAGAGGGACAATAGCCACAAATAGACTAATGAACATCTATGCAGCTTGAAACTGGGCTCCAGTCCAGATCCACAAACTGCTGAAATGGTTCTGGGTAAATCAGCCACACTTACACTGAAGGTGTTCCCTTCAGCAGGGCCAGTGCAAGCCTTTCTGGGGCACTGAGCACAACACGCTCCCTGATCTCCCATGGGGGGCACCACATGTATTGTGTCACAATTAGCTAGCGAAGGCTGTACTAGATTTTAAATTGGGACCCTCTACAAGGTGGGGCCTCCACATTAAGTGTCACCTTAAGGTCCCCATCATCTCAGTTTATATAATTAAATCAACACAAACCACAGTAATTGCCACACAGTGAACCTGGAGCCTTCGGCTCCCCTGAGGGTGGGTGTGTGGGGCCTTGGGTGACAGTTGTGTTACCTCACATTATTATGTGTGAATGTGCAGGCTAAACAACAATGAATGACATACTAAAGGGCAATGTACCAGGTTTGACTTGTTAGTGGATATTCTTGTCAGGGGTTGTTGTAACTACAAAATAAGATAAGTTTATAAGACCATTCTTTATGAAGCATATCGTCAGCATTTAGAATCTTACTGACCAATGAAAAGATGTTTTGTTACATCATGTGTAGGATACATATAAGGAGGAAAGCTTTGGATAAATAACGTTTTCAGCCAAAGATGGACGATGATCTGTGATCTCTCTGAGTCTGAGTCAAACTGATGCAGCACGTCTGTTATGCTGATTTCAATCTAAAGTAGTCAGATAGTATTTATTATTAGCACAATGTGCTCTGTGCAAACATGGAGGGCAGCCTTGATATTGATAGTTTACCAACTAAGGTGGACAGAAACAGGAGAGTCGAGGCTCAGAACCTCATTTAGATTTACAAAAACAAATAAACATGCATATCCACTTTCACTTACAATCCACATAAATCAAATTTAAAATATGAAACGTTTCAGTGATGACTGTGTGAATATGGCGTTAGATATAAGTGTTTTAAGTTAATGTTGTGCTTATCTGGGCTGTGGTGGAGGAGTTCTTGCGTCCTCCTGAAAAAAATAAAAACAATTTTTTTTGTGTGTGATTGAACAGTATGGATATGTTTTTTGCAAGTCATCAAATGTTGTCATTTTAACTTTTGTTCATCACTTTTGAGTCGTTTCCTCTTATATTCTATCTAAAATGTCATAATCCAAACCAGCGTCAAACCTCTTCGATCGCAGGAGAGCCTGTTTAAAGCTTCTGTGTGTAGCATTGGAACATTTCTCTGTTGGTGGAAATATAAAAGATGTTGCAGTAAACCAGTAATTTTAAAAAACCTATAATTACTTTAAATTCTTTCTTAAAAAAAACTACCAAAAGCCACTTAGGAGGAGACTTTCAGATATGTTATCTGCAGGCGACAAATGGATCACACGGCTGTTGGGAGGGAGTGTGCTGTGAAAGCGGCAGCGGTGGCTGATGGATGGAGAGTCAGGTCTGTATGACACCAGCCCTGCTGGGGACTCTCAGTTCAGGGCATCTGCTGCGGTTTAAAAAAAAAAAAAAAAAAAGGAAGACCCCCCTCCCTGGCTCAGAACCAGACACTGGCTCATGATGAATGTGAGCCATGACTGAGAGGCGAAGTCAAACCGCATCTGCCTCTGAGCCGCTCTGCTCTTTCACCATCACAACAATATACAACAATACACCCACCTCCTCTCACTGCACTCCTACAGGGACTACAGTGAAGATACAGTGCCGAATGCTGCTCCAAATGTGTGGACAGCCAACAGAAATAACAAATAGCTTTCACCTCCTGCAGCTTCTCTTCTGCGGATACCCTTTAACCATTGTGTGGTCTTAAGTTAAATGTATCAACAACTAGTGGATGGATGGCCATGAAATTAGCTACACACATGTCCTCTCATGTCCCACCCTCAGGATGACTTCACGTTGGTTGTTCCCTGACTTTCCTTTTAGCACCATCATCAGGTCAAATACTTTGTTGGAAATCAAGGACATTCCCAGTATTCTGTTAAGTGCTAATCCACATTCCAACAAGCTAGTCTACCTTGGGCAGATACCATTACAACTGCTAAACATTAGCAGGTGAGCAGCACACTGTGTGGCTGTGAAGTGAATCCAAGGTGAAAACACCAAACTGTCCACTTGAGGCTGGCTCCAGAAGTGAGTCAGTCTCCGTAAGTCCCCATGTTCAAATGTCCAACTTCACAGCAGAAATAAACATGTTTACAGCCTGGTAGTTTTGGTCTCTGTAGCTAATATCCCTGTTCATGACAACTGTACTGAGGGTGAATTTCTTAACACTAGCCCTGCCCATGGTCAGACAGACCATATGGATTTTTAATGCAAATAAATTAAATCAAAAGAATCTTTTCAGTGCATGTCTTTTCCTAAATATGTGCTCTCTAAAAAACACAACATTTCTCAGCATTTATATCCTGTAGACCACAGATGCCACATACGTATATTATCCACACACAGAGTGGAGCGCAGTGTAGCTACACAGTGGAGAGAATGAAGCAGTCAAGAACTGTAATTATAGTAAGATTTGTTCCATTAATTGTTTAGTCAGGTGATGCTGATATAGTCTCTAATTGCTTTAGGCCCTATCCACATGAATACGCGGCCTCACCCAACACCCTGTTGTTTTGAAAAAAATCTCCATAAACATGGCGTCGTTTCCAGAAATATCTGCATCCACACGGATTCACTGGAAATGACCCAAGATGTTGTAGTATGCCAGGCCTGTATGTGGTGCTGTGACGCCGCTACACCAATACACTAAAACTGGAAGAGAAGCCATGGAGCATGTGTATAAAGGTCACAAACATGTTCTTTTGTTGCTCCTCACAGTCATATAGAAGAAGGTTTTGTTGTAGCAGCCGTAATAGACTGAGTAGTTTCTGTAGTCCGAGCACAAGCCTGTAGTCCGCCATTGTTGTTGTTATGACGCGCCTAGCGGTGGTTATAGAGGCGGGGCTTATACGTCATAGTTTCTAAAAAAATCTGCATTTGCCTTCCAGACGGCTCCGGGCCATCCGCCGTTTTAGAATTTTCCCACTCTGGGAAAATTCTCAAAAATTACCGGTTTCACACCTCGAAAAAGCCGAATCCGTCTGGACGCGAGGCCGAAACGATAAAGTATTTATGCGGATTCAACAGACCCTTAGAGTCTGCTGGAAGTTATAGAACCATTTTTTTTTTTGTTTGCAACAGTTTTAGTTTAGTTTAGTTTTTCTTTCAAAGTTGAACAAGTTCAGAGAGCAGTTTAAAAAAATGCCTTTAGACTTTCACATGTTCACCTGTAGCACCTTCAGATCCTGTGACAGCAGTGGAATGAAAGTTAATGATATGTATTACTGCAGCCACCAACAACAATTTGTCAATTTATGAAACACCTGTTTGACAGGCAGAACACAAAAATTTAGAATTGTGACGTCTTCGGCCTCTCTGCAAGCACAAGCAGCAGTTTCTATATTCAAGAGACTCCATCCTATCTACCATGGTTATGAGTCATATTTTTAACCATCACCACTCAGTTATCAATCTTTCCCTGTAACTGTAAATACCGTTACTGCCTACTTTCTTCTTTTACCATAATCACAATCTTACCCTAACCTGGCACTTGTCTCTGAGTTTGTAAAAGAATCTAATGTCTGCTTTACAGTAGTATATGTATGGCATCTGTGCATTGCAGGGTTTAAGTTATGCAGCGTTTGTGTTCTATTTTTTTATGACTCTAAAATAGAAGAAGTGAGTACTAAGTGTCGAAGCAAAATGCACCAACAGGGTGCTAAGGATTAGAGTGGATTTATCTAACTACCAACATCAATTCTACCTCGCTTTGCTATTTTTCCTACTTGAAAAACATGTTGAAAATCATAATTTTCATTAATGCAAGGTTAGTTCAACCTTTTTTCTGTTTATTATTAGAATCTCCAGATACACACAACCCTTGTACACCCATACATATCTACAGCAGCTGAAATGACTAACAAGAGCGTCTTGAGTTAGACTGACAGAATGATCTATAATCGATGCTTCACAGCAAGAAAAGTCTTCAGTTGAAACACATCCACACTTCTGTTTAACGCTCGATGGAAAAGATGCTTTTCTGGCTACGCCCATTTCCATTTTTCAAGAGTGAGGCACGAAACCTTGAACAAAATCCACAAGGAAGGCAGCGGGTCAGCTGATTTCTTCCATGCTTCAAAAGCCGCTGCTATAGAATCACCTTGTATGTGCCATGTTTTCCCTGAGCAACAGCTGTGTGTGGGAGTCTACACTGTCCTGTCTGCATTGTTTAGCTGCTCCGACGAAACTCCAGGCTCTACAATGTTGTCTCCTTAGCAACAATGCAAAGTGCGCAACAGAAATCTATTGAATTTCTTCTCGATGTAAGACAGATGGAGGAGGGGGTGGAGGATGCTTGGAGTTGGTGGTGGTGTCCAAAGTGCACAGAACATGAAATCAATATTCTACTTGGCAGAGAACTTTAGATGTTGTGTTGTTTGCCCGTTGGCTCATCGGTCACAGGGTCAACTCTTTGAGCATCCATCATGGGCGTCTGCGCCCAGCCGTGCCAAAGACAAGCTCCAGCCGAGAGGGGTCGGCCCAGGGAGATGGACGGGAAGGGCGGGGGGAGGGGATTTGGGGAGGGGGTTTGGGGAGGGAGGCAGGCAAATGAGCTCACCGCAGAGATGGGTCGCCTGTGTTAAATAATTACTCTTCTTCCGCTCAGCCGGGTGGGTGGAAGTGCTGTTTGAATGCTGCGTTCAAAGGCTTGATTTCCATTGCAGTTGAAAAGGCACGCTTGATTTCTTTATCCTCCCTCCTCAGGCCTGCTCTCGGAACTCTAATTGCCTGCTCCTAAACATACACCTTTTGTTGTGCGCTGATAAAACTACCACTCTCCATACAAATTGGTTGTCGGGAGCAGTAACGCAGACAGCACTCCAAACCATCCTATTAACTGCCTCATTCTTTAATAGACGTAATTGTTGTCTCTACACAACAAACCCTTGGACATACATTAGATAATGAATTGTGTTATAATTCATTAATGGAAGGGAGGATAAGGACGCGGGAAGTGTAATTTCATTAACACTGTACTAAACAGTGTGCTAAATAATTTGCCAAATCGGGTTCATTATGTATAGCTAATTGTGTCTTTCTCAAAAACACAGCAACAATCAGAAAAGCAACGGAGGCGTAGCAGCGTAAGCGACAGCATCTCTTTAACGGCTTGCAAATGTGCAGATGTCATGTGTGTCTCGCCACGCTTCCTCCTTTTCAAGCATGCCAGGCATTTTCCTCAAAATGGTATGGCATTGTGCGGCAATGTCAGAAGTGAGTGGGCTGAGAGTTAATCATTTGGAGATTGTGTGGAGATTGCTCTGAGGCTAATTTCTTTCTTTGCAGTTGGTGATTAATGCCTGCTCTGCGAGGTCATTGGAGATAAGGCCCGGCCGCTCCCGTTAGCTTCCAGTGAAGATAATGCAGAGCAGACTTTATCAAGGGCATGGAGGCAAGGGGAGCACAGAATACTGGGGGGACTCTCCATGCATATGGCCATAACGAGATATTATCGCCCATCAAGCAGCACAATCAATTATCTCATCCCTGCAGGACTTCTCATGGTTGGAGAGGGAAGACAGAGGGCATGATATGTCATAGGAAATCTTTAAGAATTTTCTCATGCCAGCGACCTGCTTTTCCTACAGGGTGTTTTTGTGGAAAAGTCAGAGAAACACAAAAAAAAAAAACAGAAACAGAAACATTCTCTCTCTCTAAGTAAAGGTCTTGGTATTGTATGCTCAAAGTGCATGTCAGATTGTTAAAACCTCTGATCCAGAGTTTAGACACAAACCTACATGGTTAGGGGACGATCATGGTCAGTGATGTCGATTATTGGTAGGGAACGAGAGGTTGGCCATGTCAAAGTCACCTACTGTGTGCTTATCTGTCAAAATTTGATTGGGTTTAGGACAAGTGTAAATTTAATGTGACGTCAACCAAACCCATTGGTTTGTGAACAACCGCTTTAGAAGTCTTGAGTTATGTTACATTATGGACCATCTTGGTTTTCCTCAGCCAGAAATGGGCAATACTTGGACGAGAGTTCAGTTGGCCTGTGTTTGGCTTTGACTCTGGAATCGGGATTCATATTTAATCAGCACTGCCTAATTTGACAGTTTGTCTGAGTTTTGTGTGCCACGCGCTAAAGCATACCCTACTTTATCATCTATTTTATCCTTAATGGAACCTTCATTTACTAAATTAACATCATTCTGTGTGGAAGAAGACTTAAAACTAGAGATTGAGACCGTCATGAAGAAAACGTTAACTGAGATACGAAGTAGAGAGAAGTAGACTCATTTTAACATAATACTCAATCCAACTGGACTTTAAATGCTGGCAAGTGCAGTGCCCCCTACTGGCCATTAGAAATAATGCAGATTTAAGACACTTCCACATTGCCTTCACTTTTCTGAGCTCGAAGCTGTGTCTACAAAATATACTCAATGGTTTGTGCACAAAAGTACTTAAAGTAAGAGAAAGGGAAAGGTAAGGGTAGGAGTAGGATAAAAAGGGTAGCATTTGCTCTCCCCAAGTAAAGGCCATGCTATACTTAAAACAGTGTCATCTCATGTTGTACACACTGACGTAAAATGAACACAGACGTGAAGTCACCCTCACCAGCACCTGATTTATCCTGCTATAAAAATGGAACCTCAGAGCAGCATAATGGTTGTAAGTGAAGTGCCCTATTCCCCAAATCACATTCCCCACCCCACCCATACAGACCTCTTTCTCTCGGTGCAGCTTGCCAGCGTAGTCTCTGACATCTGATGGTTAAATGAGGTAAATTAATTTACCAGAGGCTCTCCTTACACAAATGCTGTGGACTAAGGCAGCGCCTCTCATTGAGTCGAGAAGAGAGCAATCAGTCCCCGTGCTTGGTTCTTTCAGGGTGAGCGATTGCAAGCGTGCGTCCCCTCCCCAACCCCCAAAACCACTTTGAGGTTATTCACCGAGGCTGCTTCATGCCAGAGCACAGTTTGAGATAAGGTTTCCAACGATGGAAACAAAACAGTGAACTCCTCTGCAAATTCTCCAATCTTTCGTGTGGAAGTATCAAGGCTGCCTTGATGATTTTCGGGTCATTACCTCCTCATTTTTATAAGCTCATTGGGGATTTTGAGCCATATATTTGACTTGATTGCGTACCCGTTGTGTATGTAACACAGCTTATGATATAGTAATGTTGGCCGAGGTTTTAAAAAAATATGCAACTATTGACCTGATCTGGTCAGCCCATTGTTTGTTTGTTTGTTTGTTTGATTGATTCCAGCTATAGTATAATATAGTATAATAATATATAATATAGTATAATATTAAAACACAGCAGTCTAGTTTCTAAAAGTTCACATGTTGTAATTTTAATTTTCAGAAATTGGCACACACATTTAGATTTATCATCCTCCACAGATACATTAAAAAATATTAGTATATATATATATAATATATATATATATATAATAATATATTATATTATATATATAATATATAAATATATATATATATATATATAAGGTATATATGACATATGTATATCATTAAAAAATATAATAAAATCTTGTACAGTAAAACCTCTGGATTTCACATTTCACGTCTTTATTAAGTATAATCATTTCTGATTTTGGAAAACATGGAATATAATGAAGACGCACTGAGAAAGTAGAATTGTCTCCTCTTGAAAACATAACAAGAACTCCTGAGTGTTCCTCATCTTCACAGTATGTGCATGATTTCAAACATATTTCTCTAAAGTGATAGAGATGCTCCAGCACATCATGCAAATTAGTTTTGATTGCGGCTGTAAAACTGCCATAGGGACGTCTCCTGCAAGTGGATATGATTGGAATCAAACTGGTGTTTGATATTTGTTGGAAACCGGCAGGAATTAAAGTTGCACCATATGAAGCAATTTTAATTACTTTACCCAAACACAGGGGCAATGAGACTCCCGCATCCTCTGTGAATGGCAGTGCAGGATGGAGATTATTTCAAGCCCACAGCACATCAAATTAATGACAATTATGAAGGATCTTGTGGTCAGCGCTTATGCATCACGTCAGTGTCTCTAGGCACTGGCCAGTGTGTATGTGTTTGCTTATGCGCATGTGGCCGGAATACGCAGTGAATCCCTTCAAGTATCTCCTAATTAGACCCAGCACGCCCTTCCCGATCTCACGCAGTGTACTGTTTCACTCCACACCCAATTATTTTAATCCTCTGATTGCTCAGAGAGCGCCAGGCCCGAGAGTCTACAGAGACAGATACTGCTGGGGAGATGAGTGTGTCTGGAAATGTGGACACATCAGCCGCCACTGGGGCCTCATCACCGGGCCCTCTGCCCCCAGGGCTCTGCAGCTCTGGCCTGCTGTGGGCTCCACTGGGGTTACTCCGCCTAAAATAAGATGTCAAGGGATTTTCTACGCTCTTGTCAGCATTCCTACCCGCTCGCCAGACTCCGTACTCGGACTCCTTGGTGGATTAGAAGAAGGTATGATCTATTTACCGAGACAGTCCACTTAAAATGTGGCAAACTTGGACGCAAAATTGTCTTCAGATGAAACCTCAATTTCAAAACTCAAGCAGATAGAAAATTTGATGAATTAACAAAACCAGACATATTTCCAGATATTATACACCAATTACATCATATATTCATCAGGATATACTATATAATGAAATACAATGGATAATTCCCTCTTGGTCAATTATGATGACCATGCTGTATAAGGTAGCATAGAGAGTCATTTTAAAGGCTGAGGGCTGGGAATCTGATCCCAGCGCGAAGCTGCATATAGAGACACAAAGAAAGACATCTCACTTCTTCACTGTCACTCAAACATGGCTTGGATGGAGCACGCTCAAAGCGTCTGTCCACATTCCTTTTGTTATTGTCTCTGCTGTGGACCGCAGCACAATGGAAACACTTTTATGCTGTCACTTTGCACAGGATAGCATGTCATTTTTCAGCGCCTTTAGTCAAAATGTGAGTAATGTGATGAGGCAAATTTTCTTTCCCCCACAGATGTGAACGCAGTGGGGTGGGGGGTATATCATTCGCACCTAAAATTCCCACAGAGTCTCATGTAATTGATGTAATAGTATTACATCCTGAGGTTAATAATCCATCTGCAACTGTAGTAGTCATTTTCATTTTAGTGTTCCAAACTCCGATCATGCAGATTTACTGAGCCACAGCTGTTAAAAAATATGGAAGAATTTAATTTTACCTTATTAAACCAAAGCCAGAGAGGATGATGGGATACCCACACAGCTCTGATCTCTGATATCACATAACTGTCACTCTCCTAAAATAATAGTAAAAAGTGTTCTCTCATTGGACTGACGGTTGTTCTGTTTTATGACTAAAACATTATTATCAACTTCAACTTTATTAATGTATTATTTTATTTTAAATAATAAAGTTAAGTCAATTAATAGACAGAAATGTTGCTGTTATCAAAATCTTTAAGGATCGTTTATATACACACACACACACACACACACACACACACACACACACACGTATAGTAAGTAAATAAGTTCATTTTGTCAGTGTAGTGTAGTTGTGGGCGGGTTCCATTACATTTTAAACATATCTGAGCTCTGTTCAACTAACGCATACTTAATAACACAGGCTCAATTTAAAGCTGCATTAATCAATATTTTTATGTTAACAATGGATTAAATGACTGTGTGTGGATGTGAGAGGTGTCACTGAGAAATAATTATCACTCGCCTTTGCAGTTTCCTTCACATCTACACAGTAGATCATCATCGTGTTGGTGTAACGGCCCACAGCTTTATTGTTTGGTTCACTTTTATTGCTGACAGCTGTTTTCAGTGAAAACTCTGATAAAACCATAGTCACCGCTTTACTTTCTAAAAAAAAAAAAATCGAAATGAAATTTGATTTGTATAGCCCAAAGTCACAAAATACATTTGCCTCGGAGGGCTTCTATCAATAAACAGTAATTAGTAGTTAATTAATTGAACTGAAGATGCTCTTTGACTGCTTTCTTACAGGGATAACAAGAGTCTTTCCTTCTCTGAATACATAAATGCTGTTTATATATAACACCACCTTCAGTTGTTAGAAGGATAAAAGCTCTGAATAGTCGACTATGCACAATGATACAGCATCACCTAGCACTGGCTCATAAAGATATTGCAGCATTTAGTAGCTAAAGAGCCAGATGTTTCCGGAGGAGTTGGTGGAGACCAAACCAGAGCTAAAAGAAGTATCAATGTTGGACACATTTCCAATTGCATACTAATGTTGCTCTGTGTATGCTAGATGAGTAAACAGGCTTTTTTTTTTTTTTTTATAACTGGGAATATGTCGTCTACCATTTCAGAAGTGGCCCTCCACTCTGCTCCATGGAGAATGAAAAAAGAGCACAGAGCAGATCGTCGTACAAAAACAATTTAAGCCTGCTTCATCATGGTAGGAGCTCATAAACCATTGACAAATTACCATATCTAAGGAAATGAACAGATTTACGCGTCTTAAAGTGGCATAACAGAAACATCAACCACAAGTGTTGTTTGTGTTTGTGCATTGAAGGGATAGCACAATCTTACTTCGCCTCAATGGTATGTAGTCTTGTAGATAGTTTAGGTTTGACATGTGTGAGGTTCATTTAACAAAGTGTCTGAAGTGAATCTGCACAGTCTCATAATGACACACAGTAAATGAGACAGATGCCATACTCTCCATTGCATCCATTTATACACATAATGACTAATTTCTATCACCCTGCTGTGCTATTGGCAGCATGTAGTCTTCTCTTTGTGTTTGTATATATATATCTATATATATAATATATATATATATATATATATATATATATATATAATATATTTATATATATATATATATATATATATATATATATATCCTCAATCCTCAAACCCCAAAGAACACAGACAGGGACCTAAATGGTAGTGTTAAGTATTGTCAATAAGAGAGATGTGAAATATTGATCATTGGGTCCACTTCAGCAGTTTGAGGAAAAATGGTGGGATAAATGAAAGATAGTCTGAAGCTCCCAGACAGGGTGAATAATAACAGGTGAGGATTAAGGACTTGAGAGGGTGACATGGGGCCACTGCTATTTGTCTGCACACAGGGAATGGAGGCTCTGCTCTTCTTCAAATATTATTACTCCAGCAACGTGGCTAAAGCCATCTGCAACAAATACAATGAAAATTACGCAACCATAAACAGCATGTTGACAGCAGTAGGCAGCGTTACCATGGTGTTCTGTCTCTCACAGGGACAGTCACATTAATCTTAAAGTTTCCGCACCATGTGCGAATTCATGTGAGATTCCATTTTGCTACGGGAGATTGACTAAAGGAAAAAAAAAAGCTCATCAGAGTCACCTGGCCTCCTTTGTCTTACCTTGTGTCAGATGAAGGGAAAAACATTATTGCGGTGTGCTGATTAGATCTGAATTGCCTTGCCCCATCTGATAACATGCTACTATGATTATCAGAGACATCTTGTCATCTTGACTGAAAAAAAGAGGCTGACCTTGGACATCATTGTCCTGTGGAAGCGTTACAAGTACAAGGTAACAAGTGCCCTAAACTAAAGGACAACATGTGTTGTTTGTTTGGCATAGGCTTCCAAATGGACCCATATGAGTATTTTCGGATAGGATGATATCATGTGTCAGTGCGTTATTGTTATTAATACACAGTAAAATGTGTATTGTCGTTCCTTAGCTGAGTAGTGGCTAATGGTTGATGGTTGGGGTTCAAGACTCAAGGTTAATGTTTGCTTGAAACAAAGTGGTTCATACAAGTGCTATCCGGCAAATCTGACTGGTCAGTCACATGACCGACAAATGCGAAAAGCCACTGAATCATGGAACATTGCACAATGTTGGTCAGTTTCCCCTTGAAGACATCTGTGGTGTTGCACTTGGTTGTACCCACAAAATGTCGTCCTGGTCATCCTGGTGTTTACCACTGGCATGAGAGGTGATGTGGACAGTAGTCTCTGGTGTCAAAGTAACGCACTTCTTATGATATGATATGCCAAACCCTTGCACCTTTCTATCTTCTTCAAAAACAGACAGATCAGACTTGGTTACGTTATAAATAACATAAGAATATGGAAGCAAACAAACACATACTTTACAATGACACCTCGCAATCAACGCACACACTACACAGCACAGTGTAATGAATAGATAATATACAGCTTTTACTGCTTTCATCTTCTACAGTGGCCCATCTGTGTACTGCTGTAGATTGGTCCTAAGCACCTACTAGATGCCCAACACATTCTCATCATAAGTCATCAAATACAGACGCTGATCTCAGCCTCTCAGCCAGGCGCACAAGGTACCTTTTAGCACGCGACACCTTTTTAACACAGTTGCAGTTTGGTTAGGTTTACAAAAAGATCATGACTTGCAGGTCACATTGCCATGACTGCAGCATTCAGTGACTCATGTCACGTAGGTAACGTTATGCAACAAACTTTACATCAACATTGGCTACTGGTTTTACATGACCACCAATCTCCTGGGTCAAAGTTCTAATTGTTTCGACCCATCCATCCACTCCAACCATCCTTCTGATGCCGAACTTTGTCATTCTTTACACTACATCACCTGATGCGGATGGATTACATAGGAGTTGATGTAATCCCGGTATCTCATACAGAAGCTAAAGGGTACCTTGTTTGTCTGTACAAGATGCTGAGGGCTGCGACACAATGTTGGTATTTAACGCTGTGAGAATGAGAACGGCCTGAGACGACACACATGGGAGTTTAAATGCCTCTGTTGGATTATCTAACAGTGTCTGAAATCCCCTTTTGAGGGACGCTGTGTCCAACAACAATGCACCCCCTTGAGGAGTTTGAGTGAGTAAGAGTGGCCATTTGAACTTCTCTCTGAAACTCACTGCACTCATAGCAACTACTTCAGTCATGTTTTGGGTGTAAAGGCTTATTCCAAAGTGTGTACGATTATCCCCATTAAGGAAGAGTTAGTCATTTTTTAAATATATATATATCATTTTCTCGGGGGTTTTAATGTTGCTGTGAGTTCATCTGCTGACTGCTGATTAGCGTGTCCAATAACAGTATATTGTATCCACCTGTGTGGTGGCTGTTGCAGTGCACTGTGGTATTTGCAGTATGAGCAGTGGGAGTGCGATTTACCGGTGGGCCATTGATAAAAGATAAAAGATGAAATTATCTCACAGGCCATATAAAATGATCTCTTGAGTTTGTCTGGTTTAATGTATTTTAGTAAACTACCAATGTCACATTTCCAGTCTAGAAGACAGTATTAGGGAGAAATATTTGACTGTTCAGGCTAACAAGTTCTGTTCATCACCTTCAAACTTGTGAATTAGGAGTTTTCCTCTCAGTTTGACTTCGAGTGAACCCTGTATAACCTTCTATAAAGCCATTTTCATTTGCAAATTGAAGCAGTTGTGGATTGAGAGGGCACTTCATGCAGCTTCTGTATCTGGTTCCAGCCATTTGTTTTACAAATTAAAACATTCTAATCCCTTAAGCTATTTGCCACTTCTCACAGACTGAGTTTGTTTAGAATTATATTAATTTCAAAAGGTTTGAAACCACTCAGCACATTCATCCCACTGGCATTGAGGGGAAGGGTAAGAAAGTTGTCAACGTGCCATGTCTCTGCCCTCTCTCTTTTTTCTCTTTCAATTTTTCATACCTCTCCAGCCCACTGTAAAGCCGCCCCTTCCAAATAAACATATCAAAGCAGTACAATACACGAGTGCCTTTGAAGAGACTGAAATGTTTTTTTGATTTCTTTGTGTGCCTATGAGCCCTTGCTGGAGTGGTGAACATGGAGCAGGTAGCCACAGCCAGACCCGCTCAATAATTCAGTGTCGGTGCAGAAGTCCAGCGGGGGCCCTCACCGTTCTGTCTCCCCCAGTGATGTGACCTCGCTTTGACTCTGGGGCCTCGCCACTGTCGGCTGATAAGCACCCAAGGTGGTGTCTGACCCTGTGGCACCAAGGATGTGGGCAGTCAAGTAGCTGGGAACTGTCAGAAATATGGGAAGAAAAAAAATTTAGCACACACGCCTATAGCAGTCTAGGCTTTACAAGACTTAAAAGAGTGTCAGCAGGAGCTAAGCGTGCCTGTATTGTAATTCACCTCAGTGTCATGAACATTGCCATTACCTCGCGGTTTAGCTGAACCTGAAATTATATAGGTGTGTTAGAGAGAGAAAGCTGTTTTCGTAATGGGAGCTGCTCTATGTTTATATGAATACATAATATATGTGAAAGCCATCAGACTGCAGGAAATGATATGCTGTATACTGAACACAAATCTGTGCAAATCGAGATTAAGAATGACTGACACCCAAAGATGCACGATCTTCGAGTGTGGCGATAGGATTTCCTTTCAACGAAATCCATTAGCTCACTTAACAAAATAATCAGCTTATACATGGAGAGCAATGCAATCTCTGGTTCAAAATTATGATAATCTGATTGAGGGTGTGTGTTTTTGTTCTAATACTGCATATACCCAAGAGCATGTACAATCACATTTGCATAAACAAAGTCAACAGAAACCAGACATTACACCCATATGTGTATGTCCCTTTAAAACCATGGCTGATTTAATGTAAACTGTTTTGGTTTTCAGGCAGTCAGATTCTGCCCTGCTCTAGTTTCCAGCAGCAACAGGCAGATGTTTTAAGTGCTGATAAACCAGCTGTATACTACCTGCCCAAAACAGCAGTTGAAAACTATCTCAACAGAAAGTGGAACATTTAGCAGCCATTAGAGAGACAGATATTTTTTCCAGGTGCATCTGGCAACCAGAAAAGAGCTCAAAGGAGATTGCACATACGAGTTAAATTGATAAAGTGGCCAGAAACACAATTCTAAATGAATGCTAATGTTGCTCTGAATGTGCTGAATGTGTAAATTGGCATCTAACAAATGCACCATGTATGGGGTGATATATCATATGAGGGGTCGTTCAAGACATTACTCATTCTGGCCCTCTCACACACATATATTCTCCTCACACACACATATATTCTCACTCTCACACACATATATTCTCCTCACACACACATATATTCTCCTCTTACACACATATATTCTCCTCACACACACATATATTCTCCTCACACACACATATATTCTCTCACACACACACATATATTGTCCTCTCACACACATATATTCTCCTCACACACACATATATTCTCCTCTCACATACATATATTCTCCTCACACACACATATATTCTCCTCACACACAAATATATTCTCACTCTCACACACATATTCTCCTCTCACACACATATATTCTCCTCTCACACACATATATTCTCCTCACACACACACATATTCTCCTCTCACACACATATTCTCCTCTCACACACATATAT
The DNA here is from genome assembly GCF_000972845.2 of Larimichthys crocea. Lineage (NCBI taxonomy): Eukaryota > Metazoa > Chordata > Actinopteri > Sciaenidae > Larimichthys > Larimichthys crocea. Next base: position 2,726,802 of record NC_040021.1, read on the forward strand.
TCTCCTCTCACACACATATATTCTCCTCTCACACACACATATATTCTCCTCACACACACATATATTCTCCTCTCACGCACATATATTCTCCTCACACACACATATATTCTCCTCACACACACATATATTCTCCTCTCACACACACATATATTCTCACTACATTCTCACAATGTATGTATGTTAGAGGAGAATGTATGTATGTGAAAGGACAATGTATGTATGTGAGAGCTAAAGTATAGATGAAATGGAAGGCAGCTAATTTCTCGTGTTCTGATTGGCGGAGAAGCTCGTGCCGGGTTACGTTCATGTCATGTACGTTCTTTTTTTATGCATGGCATGTTGGATTATTTATTTATTTATTATCTAGATTATATGTCTTTTAGTTGCTTTTGACAGTTAAGGCCCATGCTTATGTGATTTTGAAATCACAAGACTGTCATTAAAAAGCTATGGCAGTTGTGGTGTCATTATTACCTATTAACGATTCATTAGTTATCAGGTCGTTCCTATTTCATTCCTCACTCGTTTCTTAGTAACTACTCACAATTTTTAATCATGATGTTCTCTCTTTAATTCTTTCATCTGCTGCATGTGACTTTCTGTTAAAACTGAAGTCACCACAAACTTGTGTTTTACTTGTTTTTGACTTTTTTTTTACTTACTTTTCAGGATGGACTAGGAACACTTGGTGTGCTGGCCAAAATTCAAGCTCGCCCAGAGAGTTTTCACCCCCTTCTATGCTGGTCTCCTACAACCCTCAAAGCTGACCTGGTTGACATCCTCTTCACCATCCACCAACTCCAGTTGGCATGCCAAAGCCACTGTCTATGTCACTAATACATTCATACTTGGGTTATGCACTCCTGCATAGTTGATTATGCCCCTTGTAGGAGACCAGCATAGAAGGGGGTGAACACTCTCTGGGCGAGCTTGAATTTTGGCCAGCACACCAAGTGTTCCTAGTCCATCCTGAAAAGTAAGTAAAAAAACAAATCAAAAACAAGTAAAACACAAGCTTGTGGTGACTTCAGTTTTAACAGAAAGTCACATGCAGCAGATGAAAGAATTACAGAACATCATAATTAAAAATTGTGAGTAGTTAGGGAACGAGTGAGGAATGAAATAGGAACGACCTGATTACTAATGAATCGTTAATAGGTAATAATGACACCACAACTGCCATAGCTTTTTAATGACAGCCTTGTGATTTCAAAATCGCATAAGCATGGGCCTTAACTGTCAAAAGCAACTAAAAGACATATAGTCTAGATAATAAATAAATAAATAATCCAACATGCCATGCATAAAAAAAGAAAATATAGGACCTAGTATATAGGAAAATATATAATAATGTATATATTATTAATTAATAATATAGTGTCTACTGAATAAGAAGACTTGGGGTAAATAAAGTATTATAGTATATAACAAACCTTTTTCATTTAAACAAAATGAAAAATGTCCTGCTTGTTATCAGTTCACGCAGTCGTCAGATGACAGAATCAAACAAAATGCGTGTTAGAAGATATATGATATGATCTTCTGTATTGAATCACGAAATGAGAGGGAGCTGGATATTGCAGTGTTAGTCTGTTTACATGTTGTTGACGTGTTTTTTTAAGCTGTTGACTAGCCGCAGCATTAGATGTGTTGACAGACATTTATGATTTAGTAGACTGACAACTTACAGGTAAATCACCACTGTCTTTGGGTGGCGTTCACTGCTTGCCCTGCTGAAGCAACTTGGGAGCTTGGAGGTCTGAAAAGTTGTGTCATCTCACTTTCTGCCGAGCTGTGAACGACGTGAAGTACAGACGAGCCTGTCCTCTGCTGCTCAACACATGAGGACAAAGATCTGACGATTTCCCGCGATGATAAAATATTTCTTAATATAGCGATGACTTGTTGCAGTACTTGTTTTTCCTCTCCACCATCTTTGCTGTGTGTGACATGAACGTAACCTGGCACAAGCTTCTCAGCCAATCACAACACGAGAAATGAGCTGCCTTCCATTTCATCTATACTTTAGCTCTCATATACATACATTCTTAACAGACATAAATATATGTATGTGAGAGAAGAATATATGTAAATAAGCGATAAAATATATGTATGTAAGAGTGAGAATATGTGTGTGTGAGAGGGCCAGAATGAATAAAGTTTTGAACCGCCCCTCATACTATCAGCTGTGGTTTTTATGTTAGTTTCCTGGCCTGTAATGGACAAAAAAATCCATTAACACAGCTTTAGTTACTGAAAAAATGCAATCAAGTTTCAGTTGTTTCTAATTAAATTCTCTCAGAAACAAGTTCATCTTTTAAAAGGCAGAACAGTACAGGCTATTGCTCTAATGTATGGGAAGCACACGTGTATCACAGAGTCAGGGGTTCTTTTATTTGCAAGTAAACATACAGTAGATGTATCTCCCACCAATAAACCTATTGAAAGCATGGCTTTAACGACAGAACATTAGCATATTTTTTGTGCAGTGCAGTCCATTATAGGAGCTCTGTCTTGGCATCCCACCATTCTCATGTACCTATGGTGTAATTACCTCACAAGATAGGAGTGTGTAAAATCGTGATAGGTACCTTGGGGGAAATAAACGCGTTGACCTGAGGATTTAAGTTGACCCACGTCTGGGCAGATGATCGCCTCAGCCCCTCAGGCACGCCTTTTTCCCCTTCAGGTCATAAACTATACATTAGCTGCCAACCATAAGTTCAAACCTCAACAGGGACATAAAAGTAGAAATGGTATAGTTTTCACTCCAAAAACACTACGAGTGTGTGTCGATGCTCTATATGCAGAGATAGTATGTGTTGGAAGGATAATGCTTCTGAGCTTGATACATTGTTTTGTTCCATTTTGTTTTAATTTGGGTTGGTTTTGATCCAAGCAGGGGAAGTGGTCCTATGGGAAAACACTTGTTTGTTTCTCTGGCCAAGGGGAGACAATGCGGCAGCATGTGAAGAATCAGCCATCGGACACCAGATGGGGTCTGGACGTTCAGTGAGAGAGAGAGGGAGGGGGGGTTCTGGGGAGTGTTCAGCACAGACAACCTGCTAGCGAAAGTGAAAGTTGATGGCTTATTTCCTCTCCATCCAGCTCACCCAGCAGGCTTCTGAACGCAATGGTCTGTGCTCTGTCTCACCCCCATCAACATCTGTCTTCAGGGCTCAGAGGAGGAATCATCCTGCGATGCAGCCGGTATCGGGTAAACTACCATCTTGGTCATTTTTCCTCAACTAGTTGTGTCAAAAGCAGGAGAACGATGGTCTTCAAAGGGGCGAGGATTAGTCTGCACTGAAATGAATTGTGCAGTGAACCTTAGCAATGTATCAGTGAGTGCACCTGGCAGACACATGTAGCCTTCAGCTCTCCTTCCATTTAATGTGAATACCACGTTCCTGTTGGGTTTATTTTATCAGTTTCCCTCTGTACAAACTGCAGTCTGAATTTTTACCTGAGAGCCTCCGGGGACTACGTTAACCAGTTTGTTTGTTGTCCTGTGAACCTTATAAAACATGCCAGGATCAAGACAATTAGGCCAATTTTCATAATCATTATTCACTGGTCCCCAGGGAGAGCTTAGGTATAGTAAGCTTATGACTGCAGCAGTGATTTGTCTAGTGTCCGCTAGCTAATTCTTCTATTTATAGAGGGTCATTAAGCTGTGAAAATCTCTCTTCAGTGCTAACCCATCTACACTGTGTCATTTCTTACTGTAAAATTAAAGCCGAGGTCCAGTTCAGTCTGAATGTCCAGTCCACTTAAAAGTCCATTATATTCTGCCGGTGTCATTACTTTTAGTGAGCCAGCTCTGAAATAGTAGTTTAAAAAGTGATTGGACTTAATAAACGCTTTGGATATTTTTCCTTTCTCAAATCTGAAGAAGTGCCTCGTTGGAACAAATCTCTTATTAGGCATTAACATATTGTAGATGATATAGATTTCTTGTATCACATATCTCATTCAACAATTGTATTCTTCAAGTGAACTTAACTTCTTAAATAAGTCTTTCACTTTCAGGAGCACATTTCCATAGGAGGACATGAGTACAAAAGACAGCCAATATGAAGCAGTGCCAGATATTCAGATTCCTCACTGTCCTTCAGGTATTCTGCTGACTTCTATTGAGGGCCGCAAAAAGGTCAGTTTAGTTGGATTAAAAATCAAGAGTGGACATTTCTCAGGGTTTGTAATGGATGAAGCTAACCTTTTTAACATTCCAAGAAGTTTGTTGCTTTCTAAGAAATTAATCAATTTTTCTACTTTTCTTATCATATATACCTAACTTCTAAAAATTTTGGTACGCTAAGTTTAGAATGACTTACATAAGCATTGACTATTTGTCTCATAACACGTCCACCTGCAGGCTAAATGCTGCCAATAAAGAATCAGGTCTTCAAATTCAATGTCAAATCGCGGTTTACTGCCCAGATCTGGATCACTGAGAACTCAAACAAGACTGATGGTGCTTTCAGGTTGCAGCAAACTCTTGCAGTTCCAGCAGGGAAACAGGGAACATAAAAGAAGATTCAGATAAAAACTGGCGGGAAACAACAACAGCAGAAAGTAAAGTTCTAAATAAAACAGGAAGCACTAAAAAAGAAAAATCACAAAAAATCATAACAAAAGAGGCAGCCATCCTCACACGAAGCTGTGGCTGCCATTCTTGTCAACACACATGACTTGTATTGAGAGTGATGGTTCCATGTGACCACAGACACCACAGCGAAGGAAACAGTATGTCTGAGATGGAGGAATCTTAGAAGCCTGAATGATACATCAAATTTTATTATCCAATCAGAAACAATAAACAATGTTTATTATTTCTGATTGGTTCTGTGAGACTGTACCTAGGCTCTGTGGTGCTTTGAGCTAAAAGATGTCTTGGACACATTAGGATTTTGAACCAATGATAGTACTACATGAAAAATCAAAGTCACCAAAATCTAAAAATTACAGCTATCCATTCAGTAGTTAGCCTAAAAATGAACGTCAACTTGCTAGTGGTGCTAAAGTAAATGTCAGAGAATCATTGAAGCCAGCTGGCTCCATCCAAACATAGACAAACACGTTCAAACTTCAGTCCACTAAGAATACATGACACGTGGGGTAGACATATTAGGTTATAGTATTGTCATTTTGCAAGATTTTCGAAGATCAAACAACTTTAGTTAGCATTAGATTTACAAATGAAAACACTGTGCTTTAGGAATGAGTTAGGAATTTTTACTTTGGTGAGCTGTTATCAATGCTTATCTAATTAACAAACCACATTAATTAAAGCCTATATGTGTAGAATTTGTAAATTTACAACATTGATGCCCCCTAGTGACAGTTTCAATAAGGTCAATCTGACTGAAATGAATGGGTGGATAACGTCTTTAACACTGCACCAAGTTTTACTGAGACTGAGGTAAAAAAAAAAAAAAAAAAAAAAAGCAATATAATATTGTTATTAGACCAAACTAACTTTACGTTTCTTCAGGAGGTTTAAATGCTGTTTGATTTCATATATCATATCCCTGCATGCATTTCGCCATGCCTCCCCCACAACACACATTACTTTGCATTGAATTCAGGTGACACAGAATGCAAATGAACACAAACATTGTAAAAGTCAATGAACTGTAAACAACAGTGCCACATAATCTGCATGACAAATGCTCATGCCTCTGTCAAGGTAAAGGTGGTTTAGCTGCACACGTTTTTCCAGAGGTGCAAAGTCATCATGGGTGAAAAGGTGACAAATATGCAAAGAACCCAGGGGGAAAGAATTAACCCTGTTATGTTGAACGGTAACAGACACAAAATGCAAACACAAGCCAAAGATCAATTAGAGCAGTTTGTTGAAACTAGTGGGAATAGTTTCAGTATAACCCTCAAAGGACTATATTTATATAATAAAGCTGATCTTCCGTATATAACACCTTTCTAGTCTTCCGACCACTCAGAGCACTTTTACAATCTCATTCACCTGTTCACACACATTCATACACTGATGGCATTGGCTGCCATGCAAGGTGGCAACTGCTCATCAGGTTTAGGAGCTAACCAGATAGCATGGCAACATTGATTCAATGTTGAAATTCCATCAGAATCATTTCTGTTGAGGTTGAATATTCAAGGCTAGATAACGTCAGTGTTCATAATTCTTTGCTTTTTCGATGTTGAGAAGAAAAACACTGAACATTGGTCTGCTATATGGGTAACCATTCATTCGCATTCACACACTGATGGTGAGGCCTTCAGGAGCAATTTGGGGTTCAGTATCTTGCCCAAGGACACACATGCAGACTGGAGAAGCCGGGGGTCAAACAGTCGATCATCTGATTAGTTACCTCCTGAGCCAGAGTTTACAACATGCCTCAGCAATTAGTGTTTATTTTTCTGTCCCTGATGGTCTGTAATGTTTACAGCAGTTACTTTTCATCAGACCCCAGCACACTTTTGCACTTTGTGTGAGTCTATCTCTGATGAGCTCAGGTCCACAGGAGTCTCGCATTTCTGGATGCGGTTGAGATATGGCTTTTGCTTTACATGGAAGAGTCTAAACTTGCAGCAGTGAAATGGGGCATAGCGTTAGTTCAGGCAGGCCACAAAAGGCCACAAAGTCAAGCTCTGCTTACAATCTCAGCTACATCAGCTGATTTGCCTGAGCCTGCCTTCCCTTGCTGCTTCATCTGCAAACAGCCCTCCTCCATCCCAGCTCGTCCTTTTTATGCTGCATCTGATTTAATCAGTCATTTCTGTTGTCGGTGATGCCTGCTATGTTCTTTACCCTAAGTGGGGGGTCTTTGCTGCTGCTCACCCTAACTTAGGTTTTCCATGCATGCACGTGTTTAAAAATGGAAGTTTCTTTGATAAAAGTGGTCCTGACTGAATTTGTGTACCAGCAACAGTTTTCATACAGTCAGGTCAGTTTTTAAATCAATGCTGCCTGAGGGGTCGAAGGTCATTCAGTGTTGGTTTGGGGCCTTAGAATCAGAGATTTCTCTGTATTCTCTGAAATTTATAATATTATTGATTACTCATGGTGAAATCCATAAATTGTGCAATGACAAACATTTTTGTTAAGTTTACAAAGTGGTGAACCTTGCCCCAGCCTTGTTGTCAGAGATGTATAAAGTACTGGAGTAAAGGAGTGGAGTAGAAGTACAAGTGCTATATCAAAAAACTGACTTGAGTAGAAGTTGAAGTGTTCTTTAAACACCATACTTAAGTAAAAGTACTAAAGTATTTAAAATGTTTTGTACTTAAGTATTGCAAGTAGAAGTATGTAAAAAATTGCTACTCAAGTACTGAAAGTAAAAGTACAAGTAAAAGTACAAGTACAAGTACTGTTGTTTATATTATTTCAAATATTTATTAAGGCACAACTTCTAATGTTACAGTGTTACAATGTTCATGGTAGAGTTCTGTGATTTCCCATGGTCTGTGAATGCGTCTGAATGAATGCGAGAGCGAGGGGGCGGGGCAGCAGGTGAGAGAGCGTGCGCCTGGGTGCGCCAGGTGTATGAAGTACGGTGCACGAGCGAGGTTGATGTCTGAGACCGGGACTGTTATGTTGTTTTTTTGCCGTGGTTACGGCCGACAGTAACCGAGTCCTGTTACCAAACCGTTCAGCAAGATTTGCAGGTTTGTTGAATAACGCCTCGTCATTCATCACGTGTCCGGCTGGACGGTACAATAGTAACGAGTAACGATTCAGCACATGAAAAATGTATCGGAGTAAAAGTATTAAATTCATCAAAAATATGTAGTGCAGTAAAAGCAGAAGTTGGGGAAAAAAATAATACTCCAAAAAAGTACAGATACTGCATTTTAGTACTTAAGTACAGTACTTAAGTAGTTCCACTTCGTTACTATACATCTCTGCTTGTTGTGAATGACTGAGCCTTTCATACTCATGATACTATCATTGTTACCAATTAACCTGAAAGTTTTAAACAATAATAAAGCCATTGATTGCAGCTAATGAATGGGTGATTGATCAGAAAGTGACACTGATTAGCTCGACGTTGCCAAAGGACGTGTTAATGAGCTGACCAGGGAGGAAAGACATAAAATGTATACAGTTTATACAGAGATTCACACTAACACTGTTCTTTCCACACAGGGAGAATGAGATTAACATCAAGTATCACTGAATGTGTTTCACAACTGACAATGCGCTTACAAACAGCTGTTTTGGGCGATGCAGGCTTATCTCTGCACAAAACACACCACTGTAACAGCTTGTGCACGGAGATGCAAATTCCCACCCACATACAGTACACTCATGTACTCCCATATCAGCACATGTTCAGGCCCGTACAACATGCCCGAGTTAAAACTGAGTAAGCATTTGCAAGGGCAGGTGTGCTCTGATGAGGCTCCGGTGTAGTCTTGAGAAAGCCCTCGTAGACACCAAGCTAGGATTTATTGCTGCGTATGTTACCTTAAACGAATGGAGCTCTCTGTGCGTTCACCAGTGAGGAGCGAAATGAGAAAAGAAAAGCTGAAAAACCCGCAGAGAGGCTGAATAAATTAGTCTCAGCTTCTAAATGAACAGGAGAGGCGAAGAGGAAGGAAACATGATTTAGTGCCTTCTCCCCTCACCTCTTTGGGGCGGAGAAGCTGGTCGGAGCTATTATGCTCTCTATCATGCCGAGTCCCTTTGGACAATGCGGGATGAGGCACACAGAGCTCCACCGCCTCTGACTGATCATCAAGGTGTCGCATTAGAGCCGCTCATGTATCACGACTGGATAGCAACAATACAATCAGTTATCATTATTGTTCTACAAGCTTCAATGATCCTATTAAATTATATTCAGCCAGGTAGGGAGCAGGAGCTACACATACAGCCAAGGTTGAGCTATTTGTTTACATGCCACTGTAAATTAAACCTAACTCCTATATAATCACATAATCATGTCATGGAATCTGGATCATTTGTAAAAGGCATTTTGCAGTGGTGGAATATGTTCCTCTGTTGTTTCCAGCTGTCAGAATTCAGGGCCTGGTACCACATGTAGTTTTCTTGTTGTCAAGCCTGTAGATTTACTATGCTGTGCAAATTGCATGCCAAAACATGCACACAGTCCAAAAAATATATGTATGTATCCCTTTTTGTGTCTGCTCACGATTTCCTGAATTTATGATCTAAACATTCATATCTGACTGTTGCAAAGCATGTGCAGCATTCTAAATGTGGTTCAGTGAAATGATTAGGAAGAGTTCATTTTCCAAGAATGGATACAAGTCTTTCTTAAAATGAAAAAAACAACACCAGTTTCATTAATATTCCCTTGACTGTACAATGAAAAGAACACGATTTAGGAAAATTAAAAACATTTGCGATATCTTATCAAAACAACCCAACAGCAGTTTGATTGATATTCCCCGGAGTGCACAAAGCATGATTTAGGAAAATAAATCAAAACAGTTATGTGTTGTTTTTTTGCAAATTAACTTTTTGCCTGCATCCAAATCAGAGCACAAGCACAGTGAGTTCATACAAAAGAAGGAGAAATAGAAGCTGAGTTTGTTTGCCACCCACTTGGTGTGAACTGTTAAAAAAAGGAGGACAATAGCATGCATCAGCTTTGATGGTGGTGAAACCCCTCCTGGCAGCCATGACACAGAATCTGAAATCTTTCGATTGCTTATGACTACTGTGACACGGTTATGTGAGAGGGGAAAGGATTCTTTTAAGGGTATGAGCTGTCGGTGGATTCAGTCCACTTTCTTCCCATGCAAACAGAACAATGCTTTTGTACATCAAAGACTGAAAAGATGTGGCGGAGTGATGACAGCAACATCATTAGCAGCCAAGAATAAATAGACAGATGCTCTATGCATTCCTATGATGAAGCTGGTGTTATTCTATATTTTCCCATTGTAAGCAGATTTGCTGAAGAGAGTCTTTACCCCATCTGTGACTCAGCACTTTCCTAAAAATGGCTGGTCATTGTTGTTTTTTAACAAACAGAACTCAAACAGGAGGAAACAGTGCATTTGTTTGGGACTATTTAAAGTGGTGGATGAATCCACATTTGCTGTGTTTGAGTTCTGGTGTTGAGCAGGTGTTGAGGTGTTGATGTGTTAAAGCTCTTAAGAGATGGAAACTTTTTTTTTATAAGTTGTGTTGTAGTAAACACTGAAGTCACATGACTGATCAGCTGCCTGCTCATGGCTCTATACTCCCTCCATGATGGCTCCACACAGATCTGATGTAACCTTCCTCACATTAATACACGGAACAGACACATATGATGATTTACTTCCTGTTTCGAGTGTTGTTTGTCACTGCTTGAGCTTCCACTGGTTATAGTTCTGGTTTTCATGACTGCAGAGTTGGTATCACCTCCTGCATATCTCATGAACAAACTTTGATGAAAATTTGAACAGGAACACATCCACTGAAGTGTTTTTAATACTTTATACATTAATATTACAATACAAGACACAGAAGAATAAGATATATCTGGCTTTGACACAAAAACACTGTACCTGTGAGTAGGATACATATTGCATATTGATGACAATGGAAGAAGATTTCAATTAACACCAAAGTGAAGTGAGAATTTTGTCTACAATCAAACACACACCAGCAAATATGATAAAAGTTTCCAATAATACATGAATAGATCTTTAGATTTTCTGTCAAAGACAGGCCTGTTCTTTAAATTATTTAGATTTTTTTTTAAATTATGGAAATGTGAAATAAAGAGTTGGGGGATGCTTACAAAACACTGACAGATTGTGTTTCTTGTGTTGCATTGTCATTTCTTGATCTCAGATCTCTACTTTACGAGTACAAAGCAATGATTAGAAATGACAAACCTACGAAAACAAGAAGGAAGACGTTAATTAACTGGGATTATGACTTAATCTAATGAAAGCTGACACGTAGAGTCTGAAGGTCCCAGCAGCTCAGAGATATTTGTGTGCTTGTTGAGCGTCAAAGGTGTTAATGGTTTGCTCTTCCCCATAGTCTGCCCTCCAGATGTGAGATTGTACGTCAGTCATCTCTTAGCCCATCACCAACAGTCGATAAAGAGATCAGTCAGAGCCTAAGCTCAGACCAGGATCCAGGAATTCCCGTATGGCAGACAGCTGCTTGTGAATACAATAGAAGCAGGGAAGGACCTGATCACTGTTTGCCTTTCCCTTGGTGATATATGGAACCCTATTCACGGCACGGAGATTTAAAAGGGGCCGCCCAGTGATTTAGTATTGACCTTTTGGGTTTCAGCAACAAGGAGTTTCTCTCACTCCATTAATTTGGCTTTTAACTTCCTGTCTACAGAAGAAGTGTGAATGTGTTGTGTTTTGATCAAGTCTAGCCTACTTTTAAGCAAATATCTGACCCGCCTTATGTGCAGCAGTCTGACATACCAAACAAATGGACAACTATTTATGTGGCAGCACCCACACAGCACAGGGATCTCTGAATGTGTCTGTATTTGTGTTTTTTCTGTGTGTTCATAATAATATTATATCATGACAGGGGTTGTCTGAGTTGAAAGATGACAGGTTTATGACTGAGTAGTCAAACTTATGTTAAATATTACATATTAGCCTTAAAAACTGCACTGCTGTGGACCTGCTTCCAAACCAACAAATCAACAATCAGCTGCCTTAGTAACACTTGTTTAATCATTTGCATTTGTGTGTGTGTGTGTGTGTGTGTGTACAGTTATATTTATTTATTTATTTATTTATTTATTTATTTACACTGTGCATTTATCTCCTGTTTCATTCTTTATACAGTCTCACCCATCTTTTGTGCCAGCATTTCCTTTTAATGAATATATACACTCTTCGGTGTAATGCAAGACATGCGTTCATTTAATAACCTATGCAGTTATTTCTGTGAAATGATATATCATGAATATCCATGCATAAGGTGTATATAGTGTATGTAACTCTTATTTTAATGTTTCTATTTCTAGTATATATGGATTTTTTTCTTATTTATTGTTATTCATTAGTATTTTTTATCCACCTTGTGTACTGTGAGCTGCTGTAACGAGGGAATTTCCTCGGTGTGGGATCAATAATGCACTTGCATAACTGTATGCATAAGGAGTGCACAAAACCAAGAAATATGTGTTTTATCCAAATACTAAGTAATACTAGGACCAGGATCAACAACATCAGTGCAATTATTGATACCTTTTATGTTAAACAGCTGATGTTCTATCAAATAGAGCAAAATATGTCATATTTAATTACTATTCTACTTCTGAATTTAATAGTAGTAGTAAAATTGATACTTTGGGGAGCAAACTGCACGCCCCTAATAAGGTATGACTGACAAACAAAGTAAACTAAGCTCATCAAATGGAAATGGGCAGCAGCATAAGGTCAGGAGTACTTCTGTAACACTAGAGGGTTTACATGTTGTCAAAATAAATGCAACCAAGGCAGAGAACTTGTAGTCCCAAGTAAAGGTCAACCTCAAAAACCTCAACATCCTCAACCTCAAGAACACAAAGTTGATATCTACTGATTTTCTTTCCAGGCTACAACATTATCGACAAACAGTTGATATCAAACATTCATTGCTTCCCTTCAATGTGAACTAGCCTGTGTCCAAGGCCAGAGCCCATGTTTCTTATTCTGGTCGTGAAATGTTTAAGACCTGATTTATTTAACAGCACTGGTGGAAGGGTCATCGGTCCCCAGAACTTGTTCGACATCAAACTTACTGAGTCTCTCAAAGTCTCTCTTTAGACTCTTCAAATGTTTTCCCATCAGTCACTGAGCTCTCAAATCTCCTCATTTGAATTCAAGCAGCCGTCTCGTGCATTTAAATTTCACAAGCCTTCCTACAGAGATGAATCATGCTTTTACCTGATATTTTTTCTTAATTTAAATATTTAACAAAATGTGCCATCTGTTCATGAATTCACACTACCTGGACCTTTTTCTAGTGTTACCTTCAAAATCTGCATTTCAACATGAACATTAAAACTGGCCATCGAGGCCTTTCACTTTTTTATATATATATAACCAGGAAAGCAGAAAACAACAGTGTATCTTTTCTCTCCAACTTTTCAGTTAAAAGTTGAAATTTTCACCCTTTACTGATTATGATTACACAGATTCATGTACGGCACAAAATAGTATCATTCCAGTCCTACTGCCAGGTAGAATGTTGAGAATGGATGAAACCACTGTGTTCAGTGTTCAACTTTTTAACATCCAATACATATCCAAGTTCAACCAAGAAGTTTATCAGCAACTGGACTTAGGGGGCTTAGTTTCTGAAAGATGTTTTTGCTTTGTTTCCTTCAAGGAACTAAGCAAGATCAATAGATACTATGACTTCGATGACTGAGAATCTTCACAGACATCCATATTTCCATAAATACATATTTATGTATTTTTGGATATGGATTCTGCAGTACAATCTCTGTATATGAGTGGAAAAATGGTGGTGGAGAATAGGAGCTAGTATCTGCACAGCCTCCCACATGAGTATCGGCTGCTTTAGTCCTCTCTTTATAGGGAAAGGGGATCTGTGTAACATGGTTGCCATATGTGATAGAGTTGCAAAACACCCCAAAATTTGGAGCAGACAACCCTCCTACAAATAGAAAAGCAATAATATAGTACATATTAGATCTACCCTCATATACTATACATTACTCTGCTCTATGGGGCTTCAGATTAAACTCCTGTATGCAGATGATGATCATAGTCGTGTATTGGCTTCTTCTCTTACACACATTGCAATGAATCCCTTCTGAATAATTCTTTATTTTATGCAGATGCTCCCTTTAAAAAGTGAGCGTTAACTCTAAATCTAATCCATGACTCCCATATGAAACTAGTTGTGGTAGCTGAAATGTCTTTAGAAACTGAAGATTGATCCTCCACAAAAAGGATCCGATGGGTTATGAATCTATCCAGCATCACATACCTCAGAATTCTTTGTCAATTTACTCGTACTTTATTTGATAAATCAATTGTGACTGACCCTGTTCACCTCAAATCTACAATGAACTTCCCTTACCTGCTGCCCAGAGGGTTATAACATGATGGAGCTCCTAAATTATTCATCCCAATCATTAAATATCTACACACATCACATATTGGCCTCATGAAAGCTTTATATGTGGAACCATGATACTATATATCAAGTCCCTGTCATTGAAACCAGTGCTACAAAGGCAACACCATGCATTGTTGATGACTGTGTAGGTTCTGTGCGGTTTCCTTGCTTTTCTTCCAGCTGCTTTCTAAAACATGAAAAGGCCTGTATTCCATCCGCATTACACTTCTAATCAATAAATGTGCTGGTGGTACGACTCACTGGTGCTAATCATAGCTCAGCAGAGCGTGGGGGTTTGAGCAGGAGCCCGGGTTCACACACTGCCAGAGACATGAGAGCTGCACCTCTAATATCTCATTATCATGGATCTGCTGATTACTTTGCCAGAGTCCCACCCTGCATCGGCCTTTTCCTCCTCATTTAAATACATTTAAATATCGCCGTATTTAAATGGTAGAGGATGAGGAAGGCAAAGTGCTAATTTGATAGCCGAGAAGATAGGTTAAAGATGTTCCTGTGAATCCTGGTGCTTTTTTTTTTTTTTTACGACACTGGGCCCTCACTCTTTTCCTGGTACAGTAAAAAAAGAATGAGGTGTGAACTATCACATATAGCCCAAGCTCCATTAACCAGCGCTGTTATTATCAGTAATGTCACCTCTCCAATCAGCTGCCATGCAGACTCTTCCCCCCTCGCTGATGTTTGCAAATTATTCAGCAAATATTTCCCCTATGGCATAGCTTTGGTTCCTCTGAGGTAGAATTGATTACTGATTACAGCTGACCCGTTTTTGCGGATGTAGGTTCTTGGTGTGTTATTTTGCCTGTGATCTAGGGTTCCTCTGTTTACATCGGCAGGGAAAAGACAGGCAACGTGGCACAGATGGTGCTTTATGCAGGATGATTCCTCAACAGACGTTATTTGAATGGTTATTCAATGTTAAATGCGATAAGTGCTTAGAGTGGGGGTGGGGGCTTGATAGAGGCAGGGAAAAGCAGGAGTTTGTTTCTGCTACTTGTGCTTTGCATATTAATCAAGAAAAGAGTGCTGTGGAACCACGCGTTCACACATAGGCGCAGCGGTATGTAGATACACACACACCCCCACGCATGGACTCACACAGGAGCTATGTGGAAAATGAAACGGTCAAGGGTGCTCTGATTGGGTTAGTGTCTGTTTTGCTCCTGTAAATGTGACGAGGGATCTGAGCGCTATTCTTTGGCTGACTGAGCAACAACATTTACCTTTATTAAATCTGCCCAACTCCCCCGAGAATACCTAAATTAAATTGTATACACTGATGCAGTACATGATGCAGCAAGCCACCAGAATGGAGACGTGTTATGCTGCAGGTCAGTGTGATCCAGGATGCCATGCAGGGTCTGATACAAGATGTAACAGTGAAGTGCCGGTGAAGATACTATGTTGACTTTGACCTTGGAGACATTTTCTCTTCTTATGAAATCATCCTGTGGAGGACTTTCCCTGCATTAAATATGGCTCCATGTTTGATGTGTAGGTAGGCGGCGAGTAGCCATACTGTGGCTGAACATTTGCTATAACACATATTCTTCTTGTAACAATGAACAGAGCCAGACAACATGTCATGCAATTTGTTCGATTTGTCTAGTTCATTTCTTAAACGTAATATCACTGTTTAGTTAACAATTCTAGATTTAGCAGCAACAGTATATGGGAGGAACCTAGCAAATTGATACAAGCAGCTTTTATGCACTACGAATGATATGCTTTTGATATTTTCAACAACTCATTCAAAATATAATTTACAAATGTAGAAATTATATTTTCACTCCATGTGACATTTCATGTCTGCCTGTCTGCCTTCCTTCTCTAAGTCTTCTTCTATGATACACTGGAGGATCACACAGGTTTGCTATGTTAGTTCATGCACAGTATGTATGTTATATAAGAGTTGCTTGTTAGTTTGTTTAATTCCATTTTCATCACAGATATTCATTGTGTCATATTTAAGTAAAAACATACCATGTGAATGGATGTTATGGAGTGGACGTGGAGTAATGGGATTTTTCAATGAGGGAGAAGGAGTAGATGTGATTTCAAGAATTTTAACGAGCTAATTTTTTTGTGGGAAAATGATTACAAATTATTCAAAGCAGAGTGTATACACATATCCTAAAATATGTCTGGAGGGGAACTTTAATGAATAATGCATACGCTGTACATTGTGCACTTGGCAATAATTCTCTTTATTCAATAAAATGAAGAATTTGTGTTCATTTTTCATATCAAGCAAATCATAACAAGAAGGCTTTCTGTGTTTGACTGAAAATAAAACTGTTTTACATTAAGTAAATGTATAGAGAAGAAGGACCCTTCTTGTGGTTTTGTATTAATTAAACATTTCCAAATTCAAGCAAAATACTGGGTCAGTCATTAACTTTTTCAGGGTGTTGTTTGTCTTTTGGCCAGGTGAAAGACTCAGACCAATACAAGTATGCCGTTTTTGTTGAGATGATTGCGGCACAATGGTGGTTATGTTTCAAGCAGCCAGACCCAGATTGGTATAGGCCGGTTCTTCCACTTTTGTCAGAGTGATTATGGTACTATGCTGGCAACACTAGTTCAGATTCAGCTGCCAAATCTGGGTCAATGTACCACTGATTGTGGGACATCATTCAAACCTGATCTGGCAAGAGTTTGGCACCCGTACTTGGACCGGGTTATTTCTTCAGACCTGATGGATTTGGACCATTTTAGGGCCAAACTGTTTGGCTACCAAGGTTATGTATTAAGGCAAACAGTGTTGACATTAGCCAAAAACAAATTGTAACAGTACAAAGCAAAGGTGTAACTAATGATTGATTCCTATGAGCCAAGAGCGATGCAAGGCAAGAAACAACAAGCTAACTGTAAGCGAAGCTAGGCTGGGGTTGACCAGGAATTAGTGTCCCTTGATTGACAGGTACTTTGACACTTTGCTTTAGTCAGGTTTTATTTGATTCACCCACCTGTGTTCCACTTTATCTTGCATATGTAGATGTTTGTATCTCCAGCCGTGTTGTCCTGCTCTCACAAACTAGCAGTTGATGTCTAAGCTGCATCCACTGGATGGAACCAGGGGAAAGATGTAAAATGAAACTTTTGTTAACGATACAGTACAGCGGGCCTCTGTCATGCAAAACCAGTCCCTTACTGGGGTTCACCTAGCTCCCCAAGCTTACACAATTTGCATCTGAAAGAGTATTTCCATGGCCATCATTACCTGTTAACCCCACTCCAAACAGAAGCAATAGCATGGCTTATTATGGAGCGCTGAGAAACAGTTCTCTTGTGTCTGTTCTTATTTCAAGCTCACACAGAATATGACATGAGAAAGATGTCCCTGCTAAGTCCTTTGGGACTTGCCTTTGATAACGGGCTCTGTATAAATAAATGAACTTAATTCAGGATTATTATTATAGTACATCAAACCCAATAGCATTTCTCATGCAGAAACATCATTATAATACCATTAAATCAAAACAAAAGCTGACTGTTCCAGTTAGTGTTATAGGAATAAGTCAAAATGATATCAGTAATATCTGATTGAGCTGCACTTTTTTTATTAGTTTTTTTTTTTTTTTTCCGAGCTAACTTACACGATCTCTGGATTTTGATTGATTCTGTAAATTTTGCACCAATTCAAGAGAAGAGACAGTGACTCTCAGTAACCATTAACCCACCATTGTCTGTGCGGATGGACATGCTGTATACTTGCTTTGTAAAAAGAGTGGAACATTATAATTCGTCAAAAACAAGAACTACTTCTTCCTAACGACTGACATAAATCACGTCTTAAGGATAACCATGCTGATTTTCTTGTGTGTCACTTCTGCCCCTTCTTAATGAAACTCAGACGAGGAAAAATCATGGTGGGCAACTCAAGACGCTGCATCCCATCACAGATGTTAAAACACCAGAAAGCATGCGGAATCGCAACAGGAGCCGCTAGCATTATCATAGTTGTCACTCATGCTTGTTGCGACTGTGTCCCACAAGATTCCATGTTGTGTAGGCAGGATGTTTCACCGGATGCCTCTTAGATGTTTCAAAATGTGACATTTGCTTGTGATTTAGATCAAGAGGCGCCACAGGGATTGATGAAATTACTTTCCACTGAAAGCTGTGCTGCTATTCCCATCTCTGTTCAGTATGTATGATCATTTTGAAGAGGACGGCAAATGAGCTAATAAATGGCTGCATTCAAAATGGATTGCATGACTGTAGGTAAAATTGGCCCAATAAAGACTTTAGTATGTCTTTGATGTCTCAGAAGGCTTGAAGCTCTCAGCCGAGATGCACGGCACTTGGAACTATGTGGTGAAGGTAAGTGACCACTGAAATGGGATAGAATTCTGAAGCACTTGAGATACAAACTGTGCCATGGGAATTCACTAAAGATTTCTGTTTTCTGCAGTTGTAATTTAAAGCTGTTAATTGATTTTTGGCCACTTAGGGATAGAAGAAATGCTGAAAACATCTTACCTCTACCCTTTGCCTTTGTTGAATGAGTTGGTGAACATGTTTGAAAAGAGTTGCTCTTTAAAAGCAGCATTCATTTGGAGTTGTGTCCAATATTCCAAGACTCCAATTTTGCTCTGTTTTGGTCTCCACCAGCTCCTCAGAATAACATCCGGCTCTCCACTATGTTCACCAGCGTGTTTCTAACTGTGCCCGTCTGCTGTTTGTGGCTGAGCAGGTAGTGAACAATGGGATTAATTAGGGCTTTTTCTCTGAACAAACAAACGGAAATGGGTTTGGTTCCAATAGCCAGCTCCATGTTGGAATGTTGGAACCGGTTTCCAGTTGGCAAAATACCTTGATTTGTTAAGTTGGGACGCTAACAAATGTTCAGAGGAACTTTGTTTTTCAACTCTTCGCTTCTTGTATTAACAAAGACCAGTGTACAAGACATTTGGATAGCACTTCTTTACTTTAGCAAACACTGACCATGGCGTTTACTGGTCGAAATTAAACTTTGCATCTCATTTGGTTAATGTGCTCTCTGCAAGTTAATTTCGGCACTCAGCCAGTGATTGTTCAACGTCAATCAATCTTCACATCAATTTCAGGAGATGTTAATCCATATCATATGAACATTTTAGGATTCTTGACTTAATAGTTCTGCATCTACACCTCCAGTATTTGGAGTACAAAGCTAAGAAAAGATGTTAGGTTACACATTATTCCAATGTGCAAAGATACATTTATTTTGATATCAGCGGTATTATCCTAAAAGACTGTTCAGCCGGTGTGGCAAGCCATCCATGAGAGATGTCTTCTTTTATCTTGAGATGCCTTTAGTTAGATAGTGGGGAGTACAATAGTAGTCATTTGTCTTAACAAGACAGAGTTTTCAGTCAAGCTTTCTTCGAATCTTAACACAATGGTGCGTTGAGCTAATGTGTTAACATACTAACAAAGTCCAGCTGATGGGAATGACATTAGTCCTTAAAGAAATTGGTGTTTTTATCTCAGTTCTTTCACGAGTGGACACCCTAAGCTCCATTTTCTTGAACCCTGTCCAAACCACAGTGGTTCACACCAATCTGTGTCCTACTGTGAAATGTACTTGCAGCATGTGGTATGAGCTGCGGACATAGTTTATTGATTGTTGGTTGGGATTGGTTGGTGCCGAAAGCTGGCAGCTTATATGTCACCTGCCCGCAGATCAGCCGATAGTGAAATCAGTTGCAATAACCGGTTTTCAACCAATAGAGGAAGGTTGCTATGAATATTTATCTTACAATATGTAGAATAGACCTTTCAATCAGTGACACGACTAAATAACCGTATTCACTGATTTTCAGCTGAAAAAAGTGTCTTAAGGGTTTACTTACTTACTTTTAGGATGGCAGAGATGTTTTTTGTTTCTGGCAAGGTGACTCATGCATTAGCACAAGAAGTGGTGGGCTGTCGGGGCTGCAGCCCCCTATAGTAGTAGCTTTAAGTGGTACAAGCAGTGTGAGCTGCAGTAGTTTTGTGTTCTGTTTTTCTTTCATAATTTCAGAACATTCATGGTAATCTCCCACTATTTAAACACTGGATTAAAGAATAATACTGAGCTGAGACAGCAAGCTCAAATGTTTGTTTCTTTTTTGTGTGTGTGTCTCAACTTTTATTTAAATGACTGGTGGGACGTCTTTAGCACCAAGAACACTGCCAAAGCTGTACACTGACCACTGAGGTATAACATAATAAATAAGTGTTTGCATTTGTTACTGTGCTGCTTCATGCTTTGTGTGGTCGGTTAATACAGTGATGCTGATCAGCATTTCCTGAGGCTACAGTGCTGTAATACTATTTCCACGCAAGTTTGAAATTCAACTATAGAAAATTAACCACATAACAACTGTCAATTGTTTATGATAGGCAAGTGCGTGTAAACTGTTGCACCCATTCATGTATCCAGGACAGCACCACCGGCCCACATGCATGGGCTCATAAAACCTATTAACTAACACTATTCATACAGTATCATCCTCAGATTTAGTTACAAGTTATGAATAGTGATTAGGCTTTTAGTGTTCCTCCTTTCTTTGCTAACAAATGTCAATTACAGATTGTGGCGTGGTCTGATGCTACTGTGGGTTCTTCAACAGATATAGACTGAAACGGCGATGACGTTTTAATTGTTTTATTTTGGTTCACAATACAATACAACTCGACGGTGTCGCCTCGCAGGCATATCCTTAATGCTGCCGACAGCCGTGAGCGCTTCTGCTTGTCTCATGTGTCTCCTCTCTCCCAGGTCGAGCGCGCTACTCTGTTATATGGAGAGAGTGATTAGCTTAACAGGATACCGCTGTGTCAATCACTCTCACCTGGTGCTGCTCTCCTGAGCCCTCTCCACACCTCTCTCCTGCAGCTGATGCACCAAGCCCCCTCCACACAGATCTTTGATGCTTTGATAGTTAGAGACAATCTTTATTTTGACAATAGTTATTTGTAAGTTGCAGAGTTTAAAACCTAATTAGATTTGAATGAATGAGATCTAAGAAGTAGATCATGATCATGGTTTAATAAAAAGCTATTGGAATCTAACTCTCACTGGACACCAGGCCGATGAGAAAAGGTCATCACACCTTCACCTCCTGTAGCTCGTAATCAGAAGATCGGCGGTTCGATCCCCTCCAGTCTGCATGTCAAAGTGTCCTTGGGCAAGATACTGCCAATGGCATCAGTGTATGAATGTGTGTGAATGGTTAGCTCCTCAAACTGATGAGCAGTTGGCACCTTACATGGCAGCCAATGTCATCAGTGAATGAATGTGTGTGAATGGGTGAATGAAATATGTACTTTAAAGCGCTAGAAAGGTGCTATATAAATACAGTCCATTTACCTTCAGAGTCTTCACCTGAGATGAGCAAGGTAATCATTTGACCACAGGGACAGACATTTACTAAATACTAATTCATTTGCTGTTCTGTTGATACTCTACTGCGTGCAGTATGATGACATATTGCTTCCTCCATTCAGTGTTGATTTTGACTTTGTTTAGGACACTTGGAGAACGTCTGCCTTTAGGTGTTCACATTAATAATGCATTGATGGCCAGAACTGTGAACCTGAGCTCTGAAACAAACATTATCCAGAGTGATGAGAGCGGCATCTGCTGTTAAAGGAAACGATCTCTCCTGATGGAACTGGTCCCTGCCTTCATCTTTAATTATCCCTTTTCTGAGCCAATCATTTCAATGTAATCATTCTGTTCACGCATTGAAATGAGCCGTGCCCTCTTCTCGAGTGAATATTTATAGCGTGATGCAAAGCGGTGGACTGCCTTTTCCCTCCAGGCCAGACAATTTGGACTTCATCAATATGTATTTCCAAGGACTTCTGGAAAAAGGCACTTCAAAGGAACTTCATCAAGGATTCCTTTTGTCTTTTCAGTCGGTCTCGTAGCTTAGCCCACATACCGTCTTCCCTCTCTTGGTTTGACGTATATCAATAAATGATTTCTCTCAGGGTTAGCATGATGTCTCACTCACAGAATTTCCTGGCTCTGAATTGTGGGAGAGAATGGCACCATGACATCCATCTAGACAGTGTTTTTATGTCAGTATAAATGCTTGAAGATGTTATGATGTCTGGACAAAAGAGAGAAAAAAAGGAGCTGGACTATTTGAACACAAGTCAAGTGAAAATATAACGTATCTGCTCCTAGGTCAACTGAAACTCAAGCTAACTTTTCTTAAACCCAGGAGGCGGTGCAGTGTGGATGTAAGTGGATGGGATTCCCTTGTTTACACAAATAATTAAAAGCTCCCTTGTGTTGACAGAAGATTTTAGAAATTATCTGTTAAACTCACATCTTTTCTCCCTGCTGCTCCCA
Source organism: Larimichthys crocea (assembly GCF_000972845.2). Lineage (NCBI taxonomy): Eukaryota > Metazoa > Chordata > Actinopteri > Sciaenidae > Larimichthys > Larimichthys crocea. Next base: position 2,749,217 of record NC_040021.1, read on the forward strand.
CTGTACAAACAAATGATCTGCTACTTATTGTTATGGAATGTTCTATCCTTAGGTTACACGAGGTCATGTGTGGGCCTTGAGGTCCTCTGCAGTATTAGTTGTTTGGCTTTGGTTGAGAACAGTAGGTGCCAGTAGGTCTATCTCAACACTGTGGTGGCCAGGGTCAAAGAGACCTATTGCTGCCTTCATAGACATAATAGATAGCTTGCTGTTGACGTTCCAATCTGTGTAAACAGACATCTGTGTCTCCAGACTAGAATATGCTGACAATAACACCTCCATGGGTAAAGACATTCTCTTTGACTAATTCTGGGCGTGTAGTATTTGTGGTGTTATCTTGGGGTTTAAAGTCGATCCACCAGGATGAGTTGGGCAGAATGTGAGACCGACTCAGGCACTTCTGATGTACTTTGAGAGTGTCTCTAATTCTCCTTGACCAAGTGTCAATAAATAATACAGCATAAGACATCAGAGGCTCCTGAACACTTTCTGAACTCCTGACCTCACCATTGACCTTTGACTTCAGCAATTTCTCCACAACACTCATGTGTAACTAAAACCTCTGTAATTAAAACCCTTCTTTCTGGCTAGTATGTTTTGTGACTAGCCAGAATGTTTAAAGTATCACTGCCTTCATGTCAATGCAGAGTGCTTACAAAGCTGGGAAATAACAAAGAGGCTCTTCGTCTTCATGTCAAATTAGACGTGGAAATCATATGAAATTATTATTTTGTTGCGATTGCTACAGTCTTTGTCAAGTAAAGGAAGCCAATTTAATAATAACAACAATAATAATAATCAAATCCTTTTATTCCCATTCAAGTTAGCAAGGGCTAGACAGGAAGTTAGCGTCTATGCAGGTACAGGTTATGTAAACTTTTTTGGCTTTAGGTGCCCTGAGCAGCTTCCATAGAAATGAATGAGCAGCGCCATGACTATTACAGGTAGCTTATGTTGACTAAATTGTTACACATACATTATAGGATATTTCATTTTTTTAAGGGAGATAATGACTCATTTATTCATAGTCTTTATCCTTGCCTTGATTGACTCTTGATTGACTCTTGCCTGGCAGCTTCTTGTTCAGTCATGCTTTCTTTTTATCTTCTTTGCTACCTCCTACCAGTGCCCTCCCTTGATTTCTTTGCTCTACCTCTGCTCTACCTCTGCTCAGACTGGTTGTGTTGCCTATACAACCGGTCTTTGGTCCTGGTACCCATTCCGACGTGGTTCCCCCTGTGTCTCTCCATGCCCTGGGCCTGAAAACCTCCTGTTCCCAGTGGCTCAAATTAAGTCAAGTTATCCTTTCAGAAATAATAGACTTCAGTAAAGTGTGCACTTCAATAACACAGCTTATTCACTTGTAGCCGGTTGTCAGTTTTATATTTAGTTGTTCATTTACAATGAAGCACAGTCTGCTATGTGAGAGGGGATGTTGCTGGACCATGACTTTGTGATTTTGCCCGGTCTGTCCTGTTGTGTCTTTGCTGAAAGTTAAGAAAAAATAGATTTCACCATCATCTTTTATTCTGCTACTATAAGTTGACCCTGAATGTGCAGTTCCACTGCACAAGAGAACGTTACAACTATAAGAACTTTTTGAAAAGTAAATGCACTTTAGAGCTACTGATACAACATGAAGAGTATAATAGGAAGCATTAGACTTCCATTAGCATTAAACGTTATACCTCTTAGATTCTCTGCCTTTTAATTTTAATTTTAATGTAATTATGTCATCCTTTGGGTCGGTGGAACATGAAAAATGAGAGAATTCTACTTTGAGTTCTGAGAAGTTGAGTTTCTTTTAAGGTCTTCTTTTGTGCTATTGTTACACTGCAGCTAAAACAGCCCTGTGGACTTGAAAAAAGATGATTGTAGGATGCACAGAAGGTCATCTAACTTTATAGTACCCTGGAAACTTAATAATGCATCAGCCAGCAGAATTTCTGATTGATTGTGTAGCAAACTGGGAAGCTCTCCCACAGCGTCTCTCCCTGAGCCGATGCCGGGGGGATGCTGCCTAACAGCACCTGCAACTCTGCCCTGGGCTGAGCAGGAGATGCATAATACAGCCATCATTTTTTTTTTCCTCTGGCATCAAACAGGAAGCTGTGCCTCCAAAGGCCATAGAGGATGTGGGGTATGCTGCCTTTCCTTGTATGTGGATTACTCCCCTGACCACAGCTTTGCTGTGTGGTGGCATAATGTAACATTTGAAGAGGAAAAGACACGGATAGGATGCTATGGTGTCTTATACTCCACATAATACATAATGTGTTTTAGAACAAAGATACTTGGTTTACTGAAACACTAAGGTGTCAAATGGAATCAGTCAGATATTCCATATTGTAATTTTACTATTGCTTTTTTAATCTGTTCTGTATACATGATGTCTGTTCATCCGAGAAGAAGGTTCTCTTCCTTTTCCAGAATCAAGGTCTAACTATAGAGGGTGTTGTAAATTGTTCTATTACTACTATAAAACCCTTTGAGGGAAAAAAATGTATGGGTTTGTATAACTAAAATGTACTTTATTTGATTTATTTGGTCCAGGACATTAAAACTAATAGCTGGGTTTTGCATAATTAATTTCTTTCCTGAAGATAAAGTTCACAAACACTGAAATGTAAAAGTTAAATTAACAACTTGCATGCTCCCCAGCAGATCTTTGTTTGACCCATATGGCATCAAGCTATACCCCAAAGTTTCCACTCACATATAAAATAACTAAAATGAATCTAAATGTTGCTAGTGCTAATATATTTAAAGATGCATGACAAGTCAATTTTATTTGTGGATATGGTTTTACTGACGAGCGGGTTGTTCTGAGCCTTGACCCTCCTGTTTCTGTCCCCCTCAGTTGGTAAACTATCAGTATCAAGGCTGTCCTCTATGTTGGCACCGAGCACATTATCCTAATAAATACTATTTGACTATTTTAGATTGAAACCAGCAGAATCCATGTTAATTTCCATTTGACACTGACACACCGCTGCATCAATCTGACTCAGTTCAGAGAGATCACAGAACTCGTCATCTACCTTGAATCCAAACTCAGAACAGTGGCTATGCAAAGCTCTCCTCCTTCTATCTATCCTACAAACATGATGGAACAAAACAGCTTCTCATTGGGCAATGAGATTCTAAATGCCGACCATAGACTGAAGAAATTAAGCACATTCCATTTATAAAAAATATTAAAAAATCATCAAAAGTCGAGATATGTGGTTTTCATTTAGACAGCGACGATATGGTGGTGGAGCTGCAAGGCACTGGCTATATCTTCAATATGTGGACAGGAGGAGCCGGGGATTGAACCCGCCAACCCTTAGCTGACAATCAAACACAGACAAGTGAAGAGATGGTTAATGTTTGTTAGGTAGCTACAGCTAACATCTGTACAGTTGGTAAGTCATTGGTAGTGATGATGAGGAACATTCATTAATGTAAATAATAACATGATAACACAATAACAACAGGCCATAAATAATTGCATTCATTCTCACCTGAGGATGAACCTTTAGACAAGCGTTAGTCTAGTCTAAGTGTTATCTTCTCTGTCCAGCAATGTGTCTAAGTGTTACATTACTGGGTGACAGTGTTCAACATGAGAGCAGAGTGATGACAGTTGATGAGTGCAGCTCCAGACAGTTGGCAGATAAAGAGTTAAGCAAAGCTCTTTGACATCTGAAAACATGACAGATGATGTTTAGTATGCAGACAGCAACTTTTTGTTTGTTTTCATCAGCACTTAGTCTAAAACATGACTGACACATGACTTTTATTACAACAATGTAACAGCAAACAACAAAACAGATGTTTATTGTGAGCATAATAATTCACTGTGTAGTGAAACGGTTATTATGTGGAACAACAGATTCATTTTGCTATGCTTTTGACTTTTTGTGTTGTGTTTTTTTGGCAATCTAAATTCCTAAAAAATTACATAAGATATTTTTACCAGTATGAAAGATTTATGTTCATTAAAGATCCCTGATCATTAAAACCCACAAAAGAGTTGAACTATAGAGAAATATTTGAATGGCTTACTAAGAAAGCTTGTTAAAAATGCAGTAATTGAATGAAACCTTGAATATATTGAATGAAGTCTGAATATATTGAACGAAACCTTGAATATATTGAATGAAACTTTGAATATATGGAGTGAACCTTGAATATATTGAATGAAGTCTGAATATATGGAATGAAACTTTGAATATATTGAATGAAACCTTGAATATATGGAATGAAGTCTGAATATATTGAACGAAACCTTGAATATATGGAATGAAACTTTGAATATATTGAATGAAGTCTGAATATATTGAACGAAACCTTGAATATATTGAATGAAGTCTGAATATATGGAATGAAACTTTGAATATATGGAGTGAACCTTGAATATATTGAATGAAACTCTGAATATATTGAATGAAACTCTGAATATATATAAAGAAACTTCACTGACGTCAGACTTCGCGGCAGTGCCTGCAGCCATCTTGTGTAACAGTCTGTAAAAGCGAAAGACAATGAGTCAGGCCGCCCGCAATCTAGTTGCAGCGATATTAAACAATGAGGACATGATAAATACACTGCGAATGCGTGCCGAAATCCTCCCGAAAAAGCTCAATTTTTAACCGTGGCAGGCCTACAACAGGCATAAAGTTTCGCCATAATCTCATTACGCATTTGTCTGTCTGTCTGCAGTCCGCTGTGTGAGTAGCATGCCCAAAGCTGATGGGCGATGCTTATTGTATCTAAACAATATATGAAGAGCTTCTCTTTCAGTTCATGAAATCCCTGTAGCCGCAGCAGCTTCTCCAGTCCCGGAGAAGTGCCGCATCAGAGAGCAGTGCCATTACGCACGGCCGTTCACTGTTTTACCTTCATTAAATCACCTGAAAACTATGAAAGCTAACCATACAGTGTCTTGGACCCTTTCTTGTGTATGGGTGGAGATTGTGCACTCGGTCAGGGTCGGACTAGGAACAAAATCCGACCCTGGCATTTTTTCTCTCGACCGGCCCACCATTGGAGCCGTTTGGTGTTTAGCTTGGTAGCTTAAGCAACCGCTCCATATGTGAAGGCTCGCTGCGGGGGCGCAGGTTCGACTCCCGACCCGTGCGGCCCTTTTCCGCATCTTAACTCGGATTTTCTCTGCTCCTCCTTTACTCTTTTTAGAACCTCTGTCGTCCATAATTTATTGAAATTAATATTCGTGCAACATACATTATGAAGTTTATCTATAGACTGTATATGAGTCTATCCCTGTTTCGGTTTCACATAAACCTAGCGGCTGCATGGACGCATCCATTTGATTGGCCAGGGGAGGGGGGGTGTAAATCGTAACTTCTGAACCTGTCATGAAGAGGCAAATATTAACCGATATTAGCCAGCGCAACCCAAAGCCTATTCCAAATGGATGCAAATGGGCCGCAAGTCCATTTTGGGCTGCTGTGCAAATGTTGCAAAGGCTACAAAATAACAAATACATACATACAAAAAAACATCGGAGGCCACCGGCCCAAATGTGGCCGAGATGGACCGGTCCATCTGGCATTTGCCAGGTAGCACAGACTGCCAGTCCGAGCCGGCACTGGGTGTTGTGGGGCACTCCTGTGAGGTTGAAGGCATGCTGAGGTTGGCCTGATAAACAGCTGCCTGGCCTGTTTTATGTCTGCCACGATTAAAAAGGGAGCGAACTTCCTTGTCAGGAAAACGGTATTGATCAGGGGTATCGGCGGGATTTTGGCCCGTAGACGCAGTGTTAATGATGTCCTCATAGTTTAATATTGCTGCAACGAGATTGTGAGCGGACTGACTCGTTGTCACTCACTTTTAGCTATAGCATCCACACGTTACACAAGATGCCGTGAAGTCTGACGTCAGTCAAGTTTCATTCAATATATTCAAGGTTTCGTTCAATATATTCAAGGTTTCGTTCAATATATTCAGACTTCATTCAATATATTCAAAGTTTCATTCCAATATATTCAAAGTTTCATTCCATTATATTCAAGGTTGTTCAATATATTCAGACTTCATTCCATATATTCAAGGTTTCATTCAATATATTCAAAGTTCATTCCATATATCAGACTTCATTCATATATTCAAGTTTCAATTCATACTATTCAAAGGTTTAATTTCCTGAACGCGCATGCCATAATATATATATATATATATATATATATATATATATATATATATATATATATATATATATATATACTAAAGTGAAGGAATGTCTTGAGGGAAAAGTTCTACACTGTGAACATACAGTACTTTTTTTCCCTTTATCACTCATCCGTTCAAGGTGATGAAAAGCATACAGTCACCCATTGTATTTTTGAACTGACTTGAAGACACATTACACCACTGCTCTTATCAGTCCTGAAAGCCAAAGCATTCTTGATGTCAGAGCAAGTTTGACAAATGAGTGCAAGGCGCTCTCTTACAGCCTGTTTGTCATCACGACTGTGACAAGCGCGGCACTGATCTGAATGGAGGCAATCTGCTGTTCCCTTTGCCTTTGTCCGGTGATAGGATGGGAAGCGCTCGTCTGAACGCTATGTTCTCACTTTCTAAATTTGCTTGAGAAATATGGAGCCTGGGAAAAGTGCGAGAAAGCTTTTTACATCCCTAAACATTTCAATGTTCGCCTGTTTTCAGCTTTCCACATCTGTAAATTTCCTGTGATTCCTCTGATTTTTACACTCCACCGCTGCATCGTAAACACTTGCATGAGAGTAAAATCAATACAGAGTACAGTAGCAGAAACTTTTCTCCTGTCTAGTCGCATGTATCAGAGCTAGTGACTGCAGAGAGCTGCGGTTCACCACCCAGTGGGGGCCATTTGTGCGGAGCCCAACTGCTGGTACCGCCTAAGACAGCCTCTGATCTCTGAGAGCTTCCTGTAATGGTACCATGGCCCTGAGGTGGGTCATTGAAAATGACATGCGCAGATGTTCATGTGGCTCTGTTGCAGGAAACCAATATAATAGGCTGCCATCAATGAACCTGTCACGCCGCGCATTCCCCACCAATTTCCCCCAGCCAGATGATGCCAGACCGCATCCCCCTGGTGAACAGAGAGAGCTCCCAGAAGCTCTATTACTCTTTCAGCTTCTCTCAAGAAGACACATGAGGACTGAGCAAGGAACGTGTTCGCCATCTTGCTGGCAGAACGTCTCTTTATGGATGTCCCATCAGCACAGGCAATAAAAGTCCGAGCTGTTAGAGGGCCGAGGGGAGAGGGGAGGCCTGCACGCTGCACAGGATGGACGGCGTGTTCAAAGGGACAGCGCAGGGTTTAAGATGGTAAGCAGCATTAATGAAAATCCCACACCGCTGTCCAGTTCCTATTTGATGGAGAGCTTTGTTTTGAGGGATCTGTGGAATTCAGAAGCCTGCACAGGAGCCTTCACAGTGACTGCACCCAGCTCACTGTTGAATCAGTACTTCACTGAGTCTGTCTCCTAAAAATGACATTCATATGAAACTCATTTAATTTGCATTAGCAAATACATTCTGTAGGAAATGTAACACTGACTGGATTACATTTTTTCACGTTTCCGTTAAGCCGATCTGCAAACAGTTCACTCTCTAATGAAAAATGTTAATACCTTCTTTTTATACTTTGCTTTGAACTATAAATTATTCCAAACCCCGTCGGATGATCGGGACTGTGAGATCTGGTTGAGAGCTCCATTAAACTCTACAGTGGACATTAATTTAAGATTATTTTGTCAACCTTGGGCCTCATTTGCAAACTCATCATACCTATTTATAAAAAGAAGAAGCAACCTGAGCTTCACATTTAGTTTGAAGAAAAAAAAAAAAAAAAAAAAAAACTGTAAAATTATTACCCAAACTTACTTGTTCAACTTTGACCTTTTGTACTCACTTTTACTATTTCCTGTGTAATGAGGGATTATTACCAACATTACAGGTGCACTTACTTTCTGTTACTTTTAGATAATGTGTTCAGTGATGGCTGCACTTTTCTTTCTTTCTTTACAACTTTCTGACTTTCTGTTTTTTAACCTGCCTGACCTCACATGGTCAATACAACTGAGAGAAACTATGGGCAAAAATAAAATAAGAGCCAAGTCATAAAACAACGAATACCCTTCAATCAAATGGTCTTTCTTTTCCTAACAACATGGGGCACGATGCCAAACGCTGATCCAAACGTCCTCCTTTTGACTTCTCTGCAGTCCGGACCACTTCAGTCACGAGTAAGCAGTTTCAAGATCGTGTGAAAACAGTGGTCAGCGGTCCAGACTATGAATCTACTGCAGGAGTGCTGTTAACCCTGTGCATCGACTATAAATCTGATTAAAGAAACTATAGAAAAGGGAAATTTAATCAAGTCAACAATGACATCTATTGAGTTGTAGATAAAGACACATTCAAGTCTCCAAATGTATGATCTAACAGCAATAAGTGTTCTGTAGTAAAGAACATTTTGAACAGTTCACACACAGGCCTGAACTGCAAGTCACTGGCCAGAATGACACATACTCTAACAGTCACAAAACATTAAAAAGGCACAACAAAAGTAAATATTTCCATCAGACAACACATCCTGTGGTCAAATAATTATCATTACACAATGGAAAACATTTGTGCTGAATACCTGTGCCATTTAATAATATTCTACAGTTATAGTAGCACTCAAAAAAGAATGAATTAATGAATTATATTCCTTTCTCCAAAGATTATTTTATACAACAAATGCTGCTGCTCTCTGCATGTTTTACCCTTTTTTTTTAAATGTCCTGTCAAAGAAATTTCTAAGATGAATGAAATTTTCTTTATGTTTTTTTATTTTGGAGTGCAGATCTTTATGTGCCCATGAACTGTCCCTGATATGAGACCTTTAATAAGCACAAAAACCAAATTGGGACATTCATTCAAATACAGCACCTGTACTGCGTTCACTCTTCAGCAATGAATTCCGAATGAGTGAGGTTGTCTTTGCCATGGCCTCATACTCTCCAGTAACATCATCATCTTTCTCCATGGATAAGCAGTGATTGCTGATTGAAGAGTTGACAGTTTCCCACAGGTCCATGGAGCTTCAGGCCTTTCTATGAGATCTGTGTTAACTGTGAAATGGGGAGTGAAACCAACACCAAATAGTGCTAACACATTCGCAAGAGAGATTAAGTGTATCCCCATTTCATAAAGTGTTTTATCATTCAAGAAACACAGACAGTTAGCATCTTCTGGTTTTAATGCACGTGACAAATCAGAGATTTTTCTCAGACGTCACTGAAACGTTGTCATAAAGCTGTCATTATTACATGAGCATGCTGCTGTTGTACCTGCAGAAAATGTCCTACTGTAAACACTTCAAAGCTCACATAGTAATGTGAGCTTACACTGGAGTGACAGTGTCTACACTTGACACTAATGGGATGTAATTGCTGTTTCATAACAAAGACAGCTTCTTAGCTACAGTTTATTTAGAAGAGAACTTTGAGATGATTGCTCAGAGCAAGTTTCCACCTTTGTTCGATCTTTTTTTTATTATTATTCTTTTAGAAGAGGCATCTTTTTTTCTTACATTACACAATGGCTGCTGTCTGGAATTAAGTGATACCCTGAACGAGTCCAGACCCTCACAGGCGCCACGAGTACTTAAAGGCAATTGAAAAGGCGTAAGAGATAGGTTGAATCAATAGCCTGTTTTTTTTCACTTCCCTGTCAGCTCCCATTGTTGATGTCTCCAGAATGCACACAAAAGGCTGGCAGGCTGCAGCATAAAAATAGCTGGCACCCTGTATGGCGAGTGGAGCATCCTGGGAATAATTGAGAGAAGTGGCAGTGGAAGTGACGCAAAGATTAAGCGATTAACGTCCTGTGGTAGGAAGCCCAGAGTTCTGCCTTAAATAGGATAGATGCCTGCTGGATACAATGAGTTGTATACTCGGTGGTGTGTTGTTTCCAGCTCGCCTGTTCAAACTCAAGTAAGACTAACTTGTCTTAAAACAGCAGTGTGGGCATCTGGGATGAGGGCGATGGTGAGACAGAAAGACTGAGCAGCTGATGCAATCGCTTTCCTGTTTCTGCCCTGAATGCTGCATACACACTTTGACCTGAATCAATGGAATTTTAAAAACCAGGCTGTGTCTTGACTGGGGTTCCCTTGTGTGTATGTGAATGTGTGTGTGTGTGTGTGTTGTGGGGGAGGGGCTGTGGGTATGCATGTGTGTGATTAGGTGGAAAGTGGTGGTCATTGCTGCAGGGGCACAGAATGAATCTATTATCCAGGGGAGAGTTTTGGTTCAAAAGTGCATTTTTTAATAGAATCTTAAAAAATTCTACACTGCACTGACTCTGTACTCGTACTTGCATGAGTCCAGACCTTCAAATCTGACGATATCAGACAACAAAACACTTTCCATAGAATGTTGATCCATCATCAAGAAGCCTCGTTTCTTAGAAATATACACATCATATATACTTAAAGCGACACTAATCAGTCATTTTATGGATCAGCAACATGACTAAAATGAAATGGGTTGCTCATTGTGTAGAACCCACAGAGAGTTCTCCCCAACTTCGTAGTTCCTCCCTCTTCTATGGAGCTTTTTTTTTTAGCATCTTTTAGCTTCAGCTTTCAGCTTGGTGTTACATCCTGCAGCTACTGTTGTTTTGCCTCACTCTCTTTCATCAGGCTGTCTGTCAGTGGAGACGCTCTAAAAAACCCATTGTACAGCTGCTCAGCACACAGACAAAGTCTGCATACAGTACAAACTGTATATGCACATTTGTTAGATAAGATCCATCCATTAAACCGCTCATCCTCATTAGGGCCACGGTGGGGCTGGAGCCTAACCCAGCTGAGTACATGCTGGACAAGTCCCCAGTTCACACATAGAGACAAACATTTACACTTACACCTACAAACAGTTTAGTCACCAATTAACCTGTTAAGGTTCATGTCTTTGGACTGTGGGAGGAAGCCGGAGTACCCGGAGAGAACCCACACAGACATGGGCAGGACATACAAACTCCACACAGAAAGACCCAGTCGAGGTTCAAACCAGGAGCCTTCGCCTCCCTTTGTTAGGTAGTATTAAATCATTTAACTTTGTTTGATTCATGAAACGATTTACTATTCAAACATTTTTTCTAAGAGATATGTCGGTGCTTAACTCTCAAGTAGTTATTTTAATGACTTTTAATTTTACTGCACTTGTCATTATAAAGTAAGTACTCCACTGCGTACAGGCTTCATACCCCACCTCCACATATCAGGCACTTAACATGATTATAACATGACATACAGTAGGAACATGCAAACTAGGTAAAGAATTCAAATGAGCAATGAGAGCCTTACAACATACACATGCGTGTTTCTCAGTGAGCGCGGTCTCAGAGGAGTGTTGCTTTCACCAGTCCATTGTGGAATGCTTGAGGCGGTTACATATGAATTATGGGCGCAGAGCTCAGCAGCACCACAGAGCCGCCAGCAGAGGTGTTCCGTGACAGCCCGCCCCCAATACTCCCCTGTATGCAGCACTCTTGTTAAACATTTAACACTAAGGTCACTTAATTATATATCAAAGTAATTGTTCATCAGCAAAGAGCAGCACATACACCGTCATGTTCTCCGTTTCATCAGTGATGAGAGGAGGACCGGGCTGCTGTCAGAGCTCGAGCGTCATCACTAACCTGTTCAGTGTGTGTGGACCTCCAACATGCAGATTTGAGCTGTAACACATGTTTCTGTCACCTCTTGGATGGTTATTAAACTTTAATACACTTTAATATTTTTGAACCAGGACCTTCAGTATTTGGATGGAGAAGCTTGTAAAAAATATTAGGTGTGTCAGCTTAAGTAGCTATCATTTCAGTGTGTCAGATACCCAATACTAACCCCCATCATTACTGTCATCAGTAACTGGAAATATACATTATGCATTGTGTACATGGACGTTGAGAGACATTGTGAATTTAAGTTACTTTCCAGTGGACAGAGCATAAATGATGTCACCCATAGGTTTCTGAAGTGCCGCTTTGAAGCCTAAAATCTGTGATGCTGGCCGATACTGGATCTCTCCCCTAGTAAGCCATCTGTAACGCACTTACCTGTCAGTGGGTGTTGTTAATTATGTGCAACTTTAAGTGAGTAAAAAAAAATAATAATCTCCCTCAGTACAGTTGTCATGAATTGTGAAATTAGCTATTGAGACCAAAACTGTTTTTTGTACCAGACTGTAAACATGTTTATTTCTGCTGTGAAGCTGGACATTGACTCACTTCTGCGTTGGCTTCATTTTCCAGCCATTGAGGTATTTTTTACAAAACAAGTCAGATAATTTAATTTAAAATTCTTCTCCTTACTTCTCCTGCATGACGCCCACTACGTATATTATTACTGTCATTATTACTACCATATCTATTACTGTAATCATTTTTATCATTCATTATAATTCATTGTCATTTTATCAGTCATTGTACAATATGTTTGTGTTGATTTGTCCTGTACACGTGACATCCATTGCACGTCTGTCCGTCCTGGGAGAGGGATCCCTCCTCTGTGGCTCTTCCTGAGGTTTCTTCCACATTTTTTCCCTGTTAAAAGGGTTTTTCGTGGGCAAGTTTTTCCTCACTCGAACCGAGGGTCTAAGGACAGAGGGTGTCACTCCCTGTACAGATTGTAAAGCCCTCTGAGGCAAATGTACTTTGTGACTTTGGGCTATACAAATAAAATTGATTTGATTGATTTGATAATCACGTCAACAAACGGCAGGACCTGCTCAGCTAGGATCTGTTTTGTTGGAACCAAACACACATTTTTTGTGTTTTATTTTCTCTTCCTGTAAGATGATTTTCACCATAGCTATTTACATTTATATTTAATAGTTTTAGTGCTCTTTATTGTTTTGCCTGGTGATTTTTTTCCAATGTGTTGACTAGAGCTACAAATTTGGTTGTGTTGATAGGAAAATGCTCAAATGAGTGACAGTTCTCAGTGGACTCCAGAACGTTCTATAATTCCGCTGGGGGTTAAAAACTAAAGATCAGGATTGGAGGCCAAAAAGTTGATCAGGACATCAGGAGCACCCAATAACGTTTGTGTCTGCGGCTTTTTGCGGCATATTCTTGGCCTAACAAAGAGTTGTTGTTTCTATTCATGCTCTGCCTCCTGAATCTGCTTTTGGGTACAGATCTGTGATCCAGTGTTAAATTGCCAAATTCCATATTATAGATAAGCAAATAACATGTAAGGATAATAACTGACCCAGCACAGGAGAAGTTTTGCCATGGCAGCATTGTCTTTATATCTTCTATTAGGACAGTACTCTGTTGGTCCACCCCCACAGCATCACCGTCTTCTACAGGCATCTTTCTCTTTTTGTCACACTGTTAGAGCCACCACTTGTTCTCTGGTGGACCCTCTCAATGGCACCAGCAGGTTGCTAGGAGATGCGTGGCACATTTGCAAAGCCTCTATAGGACGTGTACAGTCTCCTGCTCCTTTATGTAGAGTAGGGGGCAAGCACGGTGGTGCTGGGCAGCCGGCTGGAGAGGAGCAGTTCTGCAGATGGTCACATCAGCGGGACTCCTGGCAGCTGCCCTGTTTAAAAGAAGTAACCCACAGCAGCTGCCTCTTGTACCATTCAGGCAGTGGAAAGGGCAGCCGTCTGGAGGATTACCACTGTAAACTCTCTTCTGATCAAACAGTCAGACGTTGTGATGAATGTGCCACGACTACTCAACAATTGCTCTGGAAAAGCATTCACTGACTAACAGGTCCACTGACTCTCTGATGGCAACAACCTGCTATTTCCATGATGGCCACTCTGCTATTATACTGTGCTCAGTTGTGGACCATGAAACATGAACTAATACTGAAATGCCAGCTAACAGGGCAGCAATATAAGGAAGTCATTTATACTGCTGTACACTTCTGCTGCAGTCTCTGGCTCATTAATATAATGATAGGCTGGTCTCCCTATTTGATTGGATAGATATTAGATTAGATAGTTTTATTAACCTCTCGAGGGGGAGCCGGTTTGATTGCTCAGGCTCATTGACAAATAACAAGAGACACAAAGTCGGACAGGTCACAGCAGACAATATGAAAGACATCCTGTCACTAACACAACTTAACACATATTCCAGGTGGATTGGACAAAAGAAGTCTAATAAAAAGCGATGCACATGGAACCAATTAAATGGGAAATCCATATAAAATGAAAGCTTAAAATGAAGTATTAACACTGTACACAAAAGATAACACAAATTAAATTTAAATCAAAGTTTCACAGCTGTGAGCACAAAACACAATCCATTACAGGTCACCCACATTACAGTAAATACTGTAAACCCACAGGTTTCCAATGAGCAGTTGTGAAGCTCAGTGTGGTGACTGCAGGCTTCATTGCTCAAGCAAGCAACCTGTGACAGCACACACTTGTCAATCAAAGCATCCATGCTGAAAATTCTGCATAATTTTAACCTTTGATGTAATCTGAACAGGTGAGTTGTATAAAAACTCACCCTCAGTACAGTTGTCATGAACGGGAAAATTATCTATAGAGACCAAAACAGTTTTTTGTACCAGGCTGTAAACATGTTTATTTCTGCTGTGAAGTTGGACATTTGAACATGGACACTGACTCAAGTGGACGTTTAAGGAACTGCAGTTTTTGGCGCTTGGAAAAAGAAATCGGGTTTGAAGTCTCCTCCTTTCCTTCAAAACTTTTCAATCCTTCAATCCAGGGTCCTGCTGACCTTGAAGGACTTTCATTTCCTGAGGAGATCAACCTGTCTGTGCCTTCATAAACTCAGTATTAACATGACCAGTTGAATTTCATAAGAAACCATTTCAGTGAGAAATATTACCATATACATACGTATAAGAAATCCATACAAAACCACACTGTCAGTCCAAGCTTATTATGAATTCCCTTCCTATAAACACATAGTTTGCATGTCATTATAAAAATGTCCATTAACCAGAGATAAAAGAGAGAAAAGGACAAACAAACAAAAATGACAGAGTGTCCAAGGGCTATGGACGTGTACAACAAGCATTAATAAGCTACATCAATCACATCGCCTGCCACTTGTGATGTACAATAAACAGCGGGATAAAGCATCACTTAGGCAGACAACACCTACCGGGATAGAAGCACCACAGCAGGTCCAACCCAAACTCATTAGAGTAAAGAGAGAGACTGCACATGGTTTACACAACGCGCACTGCACAGCACTCAACTCCACGTTGTGGTTGATGACGGTCTCTTCTGGAGAGGGACATGCAACCTATAATTTTGAACTTGGAGAATTCAGTAGCTGTGACAGGGATGTGTTTGGTATATGTTGTTTTTGGTGCTCTGTCTATATCTAAAAAGATATAAAAACAATATATAAATTATATATAAGGGGTGTATATAAAAGGTATATAAAATATCAAATTTACAGTTAAATAATGTGCAACAACTGCAAAAAAAAAAAAAGCTGCAAAAAGTGATTGACCATGTTTGTGTGAGATTACAGAAGGAGGTGGAGATTGTGGTGGGCCTTTAGAAAAACTACTGACATCATGTTGTAGTGTTCACAGTTCACATCACAACACCTCCGATGGAGGGCACGGCAACACAGCCTGGTACTCTCTGATTATCATGCAGCATCACTGTTAAACTATGTGTGCAGTTACAAAGACAGCAAAGCACACACAGTAATAAAGAAATTCAACATTCCCACTGGACACAAACGACCACATGCCGTCACACACACCTACAGAAGCACATCCACTCCTACAGAATGACAGAAACAGCAGCAATAAATCTGCAGCCACATGCAAGAAACTGAAACAGGCTACGCAGTGAAATCCGATGGAAATGGTTTACCTGTGATCTCTGCACATCAGCACTGAAACCATTTCACTATGATCCAATAAAAGTTAAGAGAGGTGGTATAAACCTTTGATAATCTGTTCAGTAGGAAGAGGTTCAGGTTGGTGAGAGCACTTGTGTTGTTGACCATGTTTGGCTGTTAGCAAAGTTGTTGACACACTAGTTTTAGATCATAAGTAATCATAGCATATAAACATGTACAACTGTCCATATTTACCACAAAAGTATTAAAACTCTGAAATTGGGGCTGACAAATCACAAACATACCAATTTCTACGTAATGTTGCTTTAAACTTGAGGCTAACTTAATAGAGTAGTCTTTCTAGTTGTTGGCTGGTGTTTTTTCATATCTGGCTCCATGTGTGTTTGAAGCTCTGTGATTGGGTGCATGTTTTTAACACAGCCAGAGATGCAATTTGATAATTGGCAGAAAGATAATGAATGACTCATCATTTCCAGTTTGGAGAGTTATCTCAGCACATAATCTACTGTATTTTAATATATGTGTTGCTAAAAAGCATCTACATTTCAAATAATTAAACTTCACCTCCAGGAAACGCACACTGATCCCGCCGAGAAATGTTTCCTCCCACCACGTTTTATGAATTCAATTTTAACTCACAGTTTGT
Source organism: Larimichthys crocea (assembly GCF_000972845.2). Classification (NCBI taxonomy): domain Eukaryota; kingdom Metazoa; phylum Chordata; class Actinopteri; family Sciaenidae; genus Larimichthys; species Larimichthys crocea. The sequence continues at coordinate 2,765,730 of NC_040021.1, forward strand.
CTGGGTGTAATAAAATGGAGGAAAACTTGTGTTTGTAAATGATCAGTCATTACTGTACACCAGGAGAGTGGCAAAATATTGAAAGGAGCACACACTAATGAGAAACAAACACATTATGCCTTTTACGCTATTTCATCATGTACACAAGAGCCTGAAGACGAAGGGGAAAACAAGTCAAGTGTGGAGCCGTAGCTGGAAAATCAAACCGCAGTGTTACGACTGATCAGAGCTCCTCAGCGTAGGTGAGACAAACCGCCTGAGCTTTAAGATGCAATCCTCGCTCTCAGTCCGGTGGTTATGAGCGAAAGGAGCAGCCGAGTGTTTGAAGGGGTTTCACAGGGAGACATTCTCCAGGCCTGCAGAGGCGAGCAGAAAGTGTTTCTGATCTCTTGTTACACTTCATTTGAGTCTTTGAACGCATTCACTGGATGTAATTGTTCTGAGGCTGAGTAATAATGGGATCACTTAGCAATAGAATACAATGGTAATTTAATATACCTTTGTGTGTGTATGCATGTGTGTGTGTGTGTGTGTGTGTGTGTGTGTGTGGTGGGGGGGGCTGTCTTGTATCCAGTTGCGTGATTCAAAGTGTTTCCACTTTCTCCGGGCTATATGTATTGATCTGTAACTCCATCCTCTGGCCTCCAGTCCTCAGTCTTCACAGGCTGATGTACAGACTGTTCAATCAGCTCATTTGTTACGTTTCGAGCTGACATGTTTATCCAGAAGAAGTGTCTAGGGGCTCATTAGCACAATGCGACTACTATTACACCACAGAATTAGCAGAAAGTGACAATTTAAAGATGATATGCCAAACAGTAGGGGTGTGCAATACTACAGAATTTGTTATTGATCCAATATCAAGTAAATACAGGGCCAGTACATATCACTTAAAAAAGCAGCTTATCTACTTTTGTGTAGGGGAGAGCAATGTGTCATAATTTATGAGGAATACTGATGTTCCTTTGACAGTTAACACAAAAGGGTTACTGTTATTATTAATATTATTTCTCTTCTGAGTGTGTTTTTGTGTGTTTGTATAGATTTGAGAGGAGCGGTGTGTTACCACATGCACAGCCACTGTACTGCAACGGGAGCTGTGTACTGAACGTAGAGAAGAGAAACTAGAACTAAAGTATCGATCTCATCACGCAAGTATTGATCAATACTGATACTAACGTTGGTATTGATACGAACGATATTTTGGATGGATCCACCCACCACTGGCGAACGGTTGAGGACACTACATGCAAACACAGGAAGCAGGAATCATTTTCACAGTTTGGTAGCTAGATTAGGTTTAGGTGAAACTTCAAATGCAGAGGTGCAGGGAGGTGCAGGGAGGTGCAGGGCTGGTGCTGACAGAATCCAAAACTGATGACAAGACTGGGCGGGATGTGTCAGATATGGCAGGAATCCTGAGATGAGGAGAGGTAACCACAAAACAAGAAGGCAGAGAAAAAGCACTGCTGCTCATACTGTGTGTTTGTATTAGCATTAACACAGCGAACATGTGTGCAGATGGGACGGTGGAGCACTGTTGCCTCACAGCACGAATGTTCCTGTTCCTCTTTCTGTGTGGAGTTTGCATGTTCTCCCCCCTGTCTGCATGCCCACAGTCCAATGACATGCAGGAGACTTTAAAATTACCCATAGGCGTGAATATGAGCGTGTTTGTCTCAACCCCGTGACGAACTTGCAATGTGTCCAAGGTACCTCGCCTCTCCCCCAATGTCAGCTGGGATTGGCAACCTGAAGGATAAGTGCAGACACAAACTCCATCAAAAGTCTGTACAGCTGTTAAAGCTGTCTGACAGCTGATCCAGCTGTGATCAGACGCTGCGGTCATCAGAGACGGACGTCGCTTCACGTGGCGCTTCAAAGTAAAGGACGTCTTATTTCTCTGGAAAAGATGTTTACTCGTTTCTTCTCTCCTTGCATGGTTTCCTTGTGTCTCTCCATGTATCCTCTGTGGGAGGGACTAAGACGCAAGGAAAAAAGGATGCAAACTAAGAGACTTGGGATGCACCCAGAAAGATACAGACAAGACTAATGTAACACAAAGGGGAGGGGGAAACAACAGGGAGCACTGTGAAAGGGACAGGACAAAGCTTCAGCCCAACATACTGCTGTGAAGTTTGGAAAATGACTTTAGGTTTAGAGCGACAACTTGACTTATTCTGAATAGAGAGAACAAAGAACAGGCTAATCTGTGTGGAAGTACAGTTTTTGTAAGAGTGAGAAGATGAATATCAAAGTATGTATGTGTAGTATGTGTGTTTAAGCTTCAGTATGTCAATTAATATATGATAATAGCCACCTGAAAACAAGAATCATTATGTTTTTCTTACTTTAGTATTAGTAGTAGTTTAGTCTTAATGTCCACAGACAGCTCTTCACAGAGTCCATCAGGTTTCTATAGCTCAGAAAGGACAAAAACTGGTTCTAGATAGGACCCTGCATGTTTCTAATGCATTTCACGGTGGTTGCTGTTTCACGCTAGGAAAGACAAGGTGAGGCGAGCGGGTTGCAATCCACAACAACACCACTAGATGCCACTAAATCCTTCACTGCAGTGTGTACAGAACTATAAGAATAGCTATACTGTAAAGACTGGAAGGAGATATAAACAGGCAGCATGGTCCAAAAAAAAACCCCACTCGCTAATGAATACGGTGTATCTAATTTGTTTAACCTGTACACAAGCAGGAGTATGAAAATATGAGTTTGTCAGGAGTCGCGTGCTGGATCTATTTCTTGACGGACAACAATTCATCCATTCACATGGGATGGCACAGGTAGTATCAGACTTGGCATTCACATTGTGAAGACTTCTTGGTAGAGACAAGTCTTTCTGTCTGGGACAGACCTAGACAGGAAAAAAAGGAAAAATAATAAAACATATCACGTTCTAAGACAACATATACTTAATCTATGTTCTTACTGTCGAGTCACCATTTAATACGTTGTAATCTCTGCACTGACTAAAAGTCTTTTACTGTGATTCATGTTCATGCTCCTGTTTTTATGCTGCTGCGCTGCAAAAAAAAAAAGAATTTCCTGCTGTGGGACAATAAAAGCTGAACTGAACTGAAAAAAAAAAGCAAATTTTTCCTTTTCTCTACAATGCCTGACTTTTCTTTCACCAAATTAACTTACTTTTATTATGATTATCACAAGTCTTTATTTCATATGTCTATTGATTAGGTACTGCTGATGTAACACAGAGGAACATTACAACATATGGCTGAACGAGTTTGGAGAGGATGTTTGGCACCAAAAGTGTTTGATCATCGTTGTTTCCTGTAAATTTGAATCTGTGGCTGCTTGGGGGCATGTTTATGCTTCCAGATGTGTGTGTGTGTCTGTGTGTATATATATATATATTAAATTGTCTTGTATTCTCTGCACTGCCCTGAATAGAACTATGGAGTCATTATAAATGTGATGACACTGAAAAGTGGGAGAAGTCAGCCACATCCCACTGCTGGTCAATTCTCTATTTGTATGGACATGATATATGACAAAAATAAGTTAAAGATAAATGAATCTAACATAAATGAAACTAAAATCAGTAGTGCAGCCATGTGAAAATGATGAACCACTTTATGAAATTGATGAAAAATCTATTATCTTCAAATTATAAAACAATATGCAACTTAAAGAAATGAAATGGCAAACTGGACTTTTACATTCAAATTTCTAATGAAGTTAAAATGTCCTTTTTGTTGGTCACTTTTAAATGTCAGGATTCCTTCATCAAGACCACAGCCAGGAATCCAATATGCACAAATGCAACAATCAGAAGACGAACATGATGAACGAATGGGAATAAACATTTTATTATTAACAAAAGCATGGTGACAGCAGCATGTGACTGCAAATAAACTGACAACAAAGCCAGAGAGCCTGTGGTAATAATTAAAAATGTTTAAATGCTTAAAAATATAAGTCATCACCGATCCAGTTATGTGTCATCCAAGTCCCTGGATAATACCTATCCACGGCAGAATTGGCTGCTACAAATAATGGAGGAAAACACCAGAACCAGAAAGAAAGGTATTTGTGAGGACTCACCACCACCATGCTGTTAAGCACCATGATTTAGAGGTGTTTTCAGTGTGGCCCTGCCCTCGCACATGGACATCCACACACAAAATGATCTCTCTAACATGCTGATTCATTGTTGATATGATTCATATTGATTTGTGGAGCTTTAATGTTTTCCATTCTGTACATTCTGCATCTCTGAACATTTGTGCACACTGGTGCATTCCCTCACTTGTTTGTGAAACAGATGCTTATTTCCAGAGCAAATTATCTTTGATTTTATTATACAGCTTGGCACTCATTACACATGAAATGTTTTCAAAGACATCCTCTCACACCAAGCAAGCTCAGGGTTTCAGCTTGTTGTGCATCCTACGCATATATCCTACAGCAAAGCCGATTGTATCGCAGCTAAGTTGACTTTTTCAACTTTCTGGCAACTTGGTTTCAGATAGGGCGAAATTTGCATTAATTAGATAGGCTCTTTGAGTAGCAAGAATATGCTGCAGGATGAATATATTAAAAGGAATTTTGAGACATGCTATAAATACTAAACAACATTGTTTGCCACCACTTGAAATAGATATAAAGAAGGGTAAACATGGTGCTGGGGCTGAGGAGAGTCCTCCCACATCGAGCACTTGCTTACAAGAATGAAGCAGTCCAAATGTTGGCACACATAAACAAAAATAATGTTTTCTTTTAAATGTACACTTGAATGTTACAGCTTCATCGCTCTTGGTGGAGTTTGCTCTCTGGTGGTTTAGAATTTTAATTATGTATGTGCCTCCTGGCTCAAAGAGGACATTACCAGAGGACAGTACCTGTCAGCTACAAGTGGTCCAACGAATCAGCCCGTTGAAGCACATAATTATACTTTTAGCATCATCCAGTACTAGTTATGTTACTGCTTCAGGTAAATATTCAGACTCATTGGTCTATCCAAGTATTCAGGCTGTCTGTAATGTAATACAATGTCTGTGTAACATTATGTTCTCCCAAGGTAAAAAGGTCCCATGTGAGGGGCTGATGAAGGGCAATTTAGGAACCTTCTCCAAGAGAGAAATGCTTGAGAGAATGCTTTCATCAACAGGCGTGTTGATTGTTTAAGGGGCTCTTGTGGTTCTGACAGCAATAATTGTCCTGGAGGTTGTCACTGATGTTCAATAATACAAAAAATGATATTAAGCAGGACTTGATTCTCTCTAACCCTAACCTAATACCCTAATCTGAAATGTGCACGTACTACAAGATTTGAAAATAACTATGCAAGCAATGCACCACCTCATGTGACCTCAAGAGGCTGCAGATTTCAATGAAACAGAGACTGACATGGCTCAACAATGTGCTGCTGTAATTCTTCGCAGTAAGAAAAAAAAAAAGAGCAGAAAACTAAATGAGTTTGGCTGTCGCTTGCTGTCAAGACGGATTTTCTGTTCTACAGCAGAGACAGGTGAGACTTTTCTGTCAGCAGTAGTATGCTAGCTAAAGTTAGCCTCAACTTGTCTATCTGATCGGACTCATTTTGGCAATCCATAATACCAAATGTGTTTAATATTATTAGGGTGACCCCAATGAGGCAAGCAGGTCAAAAGGTTTAAGACTGTTAATCTCTCACATCACCAGATAATATATTGCTACAGCACCATTACCAACTGAGGTCTCAGCCAGATTTCTCCTTCTGCCCCCTAGGTTTAACCAAACCTTAACCTGGTTAGTCCCTTTCACATATGGTTCACCACCTATCCATCCATTTTTGTCCCTTTATCTGGGTCATTCAGCCAGTGGAATCTGAAGACTTTCCGGCCCAGATGGGAAATGTAATCCTTTGTGTGTTGGGGCGGATCTGCTGCCTATTGGACGTGTCAGAAAATCTGGGGAGGCATCAAGGAGGCCGGAATCACCTAAACTGACGCAAAGAAGAATCAGATCTACATCATGTTCTTGCTGAATGTCTGAGCATTCACCATTTCTCTAAGGGTGAACCCAGACGCCCTGCAAAGGAAACACATTTTTGCCACTTTAACCACTACCTCATGCTTTTGGTAACTACCCACAGCTCAGGACCATAGGTGAGCGCTGGAAAGTACACTAGATCTACCACTACATCAAGTACTTTACCTTTAGGTCTGCTACAGCACCCACATTATTTCTGATGTTGAACCCATCTTGCCTGTTGAGCCTGGTTTTCATCTTAACCTCAGACATGAACAAGACCCCCAAGATACTTGAACTCCTTCAGTTGGTGCACTAAATCACTGGAGTGAGCAATCCAGTTTTCCAGCAGACTACCATGGCCTCGGGCATATGTGTGGACTTACTCTTGCTTTCTCTCTGTCTCTTTTATGATCTATCTTTCCAGAGAGAATGTGTGTGAATGTTCAGTACAGGTAGATAAAACACAACATAGGCAAAGATTAAAAAGACACTGAGAGTCCATGTGTTTTCAGCTGGCGGCTAGAAAGAGACTTGTGGAGTCAATGATGTGAGGGTTATGGCATAATAATGATATAAGTGAGATGATAATGACAGCTATTATGGTCATATACTGTGGCAGCAATTCACCAAAATCGCTTGTGAGATTTAACTATCATACAACATCTCCTCTGTAGGTCAGAATATAGGAGTCATGGCGACGTGTCATTAGAAAGATGACAGGATTGTTACCATTTATCAATTTGGGTCGTCCGTGAGTGCTTACATTGTGGTGCATCCTTTGATATATTGCTGTCGAGGCAGTATGTACTGTCCGCTACCAGATTTTATTACCAAGCATTTTTTGTCCCCCCGAAGCCAACATCAGCAAAATAAAAGCATCTGCAACATATTTCAACATGCTTTCCTCGCAAACGTCAATTTCTCAGCCTCATTTTCCTCAGGCATATCATCCAGTGTTATTGCAGTGAATTAAATCTGGGCAGCTTTATGATTATTATACAGCCACATATCATAAAAAGCAACTTCACTTGCCATTGGTAATATAAACCTTTTAATTAAATGTGGTATTTGCAGTGGAGCGATTCATGATGATGCACTTTATTGCTGTGGAGGTTGTGTAATGCGGGAGGCGCAGCCGTTATTCTAAAGCAGACTTTGCAGACAATATTACACAGAATCTGTCAAAGGCACATTAACATCACACTGCGACTGTGAATAGGAGCTTTTGATGAACCAGTGAGGTCACCCCGAAAAAAACAACCCACCTGAGACAGACAGCTGTGTCGGTGCTGGCGGGCTTCCTTCTGCACTGCGGAACAAACAGCAGCATATGAAAAGAAAAGCCTCACTTCAATTATGCATGTGTTCAAATGAGGGCCTTGCAGTGTTGGCTCCTTTGCTTGCATAGACAAAAATCTGGATTTCTACACTGTCTTCAAAGACCTTGCTGGTCAAGTTGGTTTTTTTCTCTCTCTCTCTTTCATGTCACGTCAAGACAGACATAAAGATGAAAACTCATCCAAACACTGGAGGCTGTTTGGTTTAATATGTTAGGATGTAAACATGCTATAAAAAGGAGTAACACTTCAGCACACCAACACCTGCTCTATTAAGCAGCCAGTGATAAACACATTTATCTGTTCAACCTAAAGTTCCCTTTATGGAGATGTTTTATGTTAAAATTTAGTTTTGATATATATGGAAGTTAGTGCCTAAGGCCAAGATGTGCAATCATCATATCCCCCTAATTAAATATGAAAATCTGTCCCTCCAATATTTGACAGACATGTCACCATGATTCTTCTGAAAGCTGAAGGAAAGCTCGATATTCTGTGTTAAACCGAGCGCAAAACGCTCTGTGTACTGTTCACTGAACTCCTCCGCCTTCATGTTGGTGTACAAGTCAACCAGCAACAGTGAACACAACAGCTTTGAGCAACTCAGGAGTGCATGTCAGAGTTTTCGGTCCATCCTGTAATCCTTCATGCACCATGCAGACACACAGACAAAACATTATGATGTTGAAGCTCATTTTTCCTTGTTTGATTCCACTCAGGCGTACCACAAAAGAAACAACAGAAGGAGATGTTCGTACGTGAATACATCAGCAGAGGTAAAAGAAGCTGCCAGGAAGGGGACTGACACTCACATAACTATATTTGTATATAATGGCAGCGTTTCGCTTGTTGCACTGATGTTCATTATTTCAGTTTAGAGCTTTACAGCTTGTTTACGCCACAGGATCAGAACCATGAATATAGTATTGAATGAAATCACGTTTAGGAGATGCTACCTGCAAATTAATATAATCACATACCTACAACGTAAGTAGCTTTACAAAAATTACAAACAAATTAATATATTTATATTTAAACAAATTAATATAAATTAACATATAAAGCACATCAGCATATCGGTTTGTCTTTATTGCTATTAATAAGGGACTATTATGTATTATTATTATTACTTTGTTGATGTGCTTTTAGCTTAGGACATCAAGTCCTCCCAAGTTTACAATTATGTATATGACTTTAAACTCGGGAGGACTTGATGTAGGAATGTTGTGTCAGTGAACCAGGCACAACCTTGCTGGTGGACACACACCTAAACCCCCCACATGGTTCTTTTCATCCTATGAACTGTGTTTGCTCTGTGTTTTACTGTTTTACTTTTACTGACCAATATCTAGCCTGCAGCTGCTGAATAATATATTATGAGCCTGCAAGCATGAGTGACTTTAATGTCATAATTAAGAGATAATATTTTGTTGTGTTACAGCCTCTCACCCTGTGAAATACATGCTTTTAGATTGTTTTTATTATTTTTGGCCTTTTCAAGCTTTATTTTGACAGATACAGCTGAAGAGTGACAGGAATGCAGGGAGAGAGAGAGATGGGGAATGACATGCGGGAAAGAGCCAGGATTTGAACCCTGGGCTGCTGCAGCAAGGACTGAGTCTTCACACATGGGGCGGCTGCTCTACCAACTGAGCTAAACACTGCCCTGAAATATAGTCATGCTTCAGTTATTTGTACAGGAGGTCCGCTGAGGCTGTATATATCTGAGGCCCAGATCTTTGTGCTAAACCACTAATCATGTTATCATGGATGGCGTCAAGTGCTCTGCCTGTTCTGAGTGTGTCAACAGTCTGAAAGGAGATTGTTTTTCTCTCATTTGGTTTTACTTGTACTGTTTCAATTTACCCTGCAGTGTTAGAGCAATAGTGAAAACTGTAATGCTGTAATTGATTCCATTAAAATGATGTACAACATTTATTTAAGTTGTTAAAATGAATGGCTTCAATGATAAAATATTAAAAGTAGATTTTCACTGAAAAACTTTCTTCCTCTTTAATGTTACTCAGTTTAATCAAATCGAATGTACTGTACATAGTGCTATATGTACCGACTTTATTGAAGTTGGTTTTATTCTTCTTTTTTTTTTGGCTTTTCATATCCTGTGTTTTTATTCTTATTGACTATTTTACTGAGTTTGCCTGATTCAGTATACTCAGTCAATGAAAAGAGATACTGAAAAACTCAAAGTATGTGAGGTGCATACAGGTTACTTTAGATAAAGGTTAAAGTTTATTATGACCTTACATTAGAAAACAAAGCCCTGAGAATATCATCGACTTCATACCCAGAGGTCACGTCTCATGTAAACACACCCACAGTGTCCTGCACTCCTTTATTTGACGATTGCCAGACATTTGACATTAAAGTCACTCATGCTTGCAGACATAGTCTGGGCCTATGAAGAGAGTGTTTTGACAGGCTCATAATATATCTCTCTGTAGTGCTTGGCAGCACCGATCAACAATAAACATGCCTGGATGCCTGCTGTAAGCTGTTTTACAGCTCTTGATTTTGCTAATACATTTTGGGAGGAAAGACACTGGCTGCATGATGTTCAACACTTTGCTGTCTGGCGGCTGAAAATTGGACTTTGTTAATGGACCCTGGTTTGTCCTGTGCTGTGACCTTGTTGTGAAGGAGCTACAGTGCAGCTCAGTCCAGACATGCCATGTGTCCTTAGACTGGGAGGTGAGCTGTATAATATAATGTTACCGTCAATGATGGATAAATAAAGTCAATTATTTGCTAATAGGATTGTGTTTCAATACAACAAGAGAATGACATGGAGGGAAAAAAAAGAGTAAAAACACACAGTGGGCTCACAGTAAACAATGCCAGAGAGGTCAGACTCACTGACATCTGAACTATGGCTGGAACTGTAACCCTGACCCTACAGCACATATGGAGCCAATCACAACTTTATTTCCATAGTTCAGGCTCTTGGTACTTTTCCTTTTTAATATATTTTACTGCCATACACTTTTCTCCTTTCTTTTCTTTGTGGGTTGGAAACTGAGAACTGAAAACATAAACAATAAATTATTGTAATGGAACAAAGCATGAAAACAATCAGTCATATCTTATTATAATTATAGTTGTAGTTATCATTATTATTTTTGCCTCTCCTAAGTCAGCCAAGTTTTTTTTTCTTGCCAAGTGCTTGCTCATGGTTGGAATTGTTGGGTAAATAAAATTATAATGGTCCAGAGAGTATGGTCCAGACCTGCTTTGATATGGTGCTATATTATTATAATTGAACTGAATTTAATTAAAAGCAGTTATTACTATTATTATAAAAAGGTGTGTTTTATGGTAAAAGAGTTCATACTTTCTTAGAGTGTATAGATTTCTGTTTTTGCCTCCAGTGTTTTGTAATTACTTTTGAAGTTTTTTTCAGCAGTCAAAGTAAATATTCATCCGTATTCTCCGTTACAGGAGGTATTGCACCTGTTCAGACACATTAAATTTTTCACAATATGTCCTACATGTCCTTTTTAAACCAATAAACATTTCAGCAGAATGTGAGTTATAAGTTTCATTTCATCAAACACTTTGATGATGCTGATGAATCATATTTAGCATTTTCATTTGGGGTAATAAAACACTGCATCTGTAATTATCCAGGCTCTCCTGCTGTGAAATATTTGTTTGATGTGTTCTAGTACAAAAATCTTCCCACCAATAAGTATCAATCACACTTTCAAGTTTTTTGTCCCATTTTGATGCAAAAATCAGGTCATTGCTCCTTTTATTACTACTTGCGATAATATTGTTTTCACTTAAGTAATTGGAGATCTCTGGAAATTCAGTCCAGCGTGGGGAAAGAAACATGAGTTGTCAGATGATGAGACGAATTCAAGAGAGCAAAAGTCAGGTCTGAGAACATTCAACTCAGAACAGAGACGGTGACATCTGTATGTCTGTATTTTGTCAACATTATTGATGAGGTGAAAAATTATTTCTCCTATATTGCAATTCTCAATTTAGTTAATTATATAATTGTCACCCTTTGTTTCATTTTCATCATAAAATAATTTAATTGAGATTTAATGTGCGACACTGCACAAGCAGCTATATATAATGGATGGATGGAAATTATAATTTAGTGATCAGCATGAAAACAAGTACTTATATCCAGATCATTAATTATGACTAACCTTGTCATTGCAAAAATAAACAGCTTTTTTGTTTTTATCATACGACCACAAAACTTTTTTTGTGTGCATTATATAACATAAATATACATTAAACACCTCTGGTCCAGTGAAGTTTGACATTCCACCTTGAATGATGAAAGTAAAAAAAAATCTCATGTATTATAATTTTATTCTTAAAAATGTACAATGAAATTGGTCATTCAAAACATACAGGAGAATACAGATTACAGTTTAGTGTCAGCAGAGTTCTCTGCAACTAAGAATATTCATATTTTGCTTTGTATATGTTTGAGTTATATAATCATCCATGTTGCCACTGTCGCTAAAGCAACGCGCTGTGAATCATTCTCCCAGCTCGCGTGCATGATGGTGTGGCATGACTCAAAGACAGGCTTTATTCCTGGGCACGCTGCATTATTACTGTCTTTATTTTCGCACGCAAAACTCCATAACAGCTGCATTTGCATGCCTGTGAGTGTCTGTACAGTGTTAACATTTCCCTTCCAATAAACCATCTGACTGCTGCTGCAGCTTTCAACTTTTGTGCATTTACATGGCCTGCGGGGGAGGGGGAAAACTAAGACCCCAGATTATGACGCCATAAATCTGCTAAGTGCCTTTTTTTTCCTCAGCCAATGAAAGGGTGATTTATGCTGACATAATTGCCAACAGCGTAAACTACTTGAAGAACCTGAAGAACACTAAATCTTGCATGGATCCATTAACTATCTCTCAACATTCATGCCTCCGCACTAATTCTGCTCCTTAGTAACAGCAGATAAGAGGAACATGAAACTGTCTGCTATCAGCTTTCAGCCCGCAGAACGTTTGACATGAACCATGCGCGCAGCATTACTTGCTATCATTATGCTTTTACATAAAGCGCCTGGCCTCGGCTGTTTGTTCAGGACACAGTTCAAAACCTGTGAACACCATCATTAGCTGAAGCTTCAAATATCTGCCTCTGTCTCTGCTGAGCTGAGGACGAGCAGATAAATCCAGAGTCAGAGCTTCACACTGTCCCTGCTAGATAATTCTTTCACACATTCAATGATTCCATTTCTCCTTTAAAACATTTTGATAAATATGTTTATCTACTTTTCCTTACATCACACACAGTTTGCTCGAGACAGGCCTGCTGGCCTGTAGGTCAGCGGAGTCTTGCAAGTTAGCCGTTGGAGACTGCTGCGACACAGGAACTGAGGACCACTGAACCCACCGACGGGGGAAAACAAGAACAGATCCCCAGGTCGGATCTGTGGAGAACAGGGTGGAGGTGTTGGATTAGCTATCACAGTGTGTTTTTAATGATTCTACGGAGAGGTGTCAAAGTCAAAAATGTGAAAATTAGATACTGAGTGTTCAAGAGAAGCATGTGTTTGGGTGTATTTACAGAGCCTATCACAGACAGCTTGCTTATCTCCACCCAGACTCCATCCTTTTGAACAAATGTACATTTTTCAGATTTGAGTAAGTGACAAAGATGGCAGTAAGTTGTAAACACAAAGAGAATACGAAGCATTCCTTCAGAAACTTGTGTTGATCTCACCGACACTCTATGCGACTGTGGATGCCTGGAATGTAAATGTTTTCACAGTGATGGATACACATCTGGCATTTCATAAAGATATGAATTGTTTTTCATAATACCAAACCAGCTGATTCATGTCAAAGGTTGGCCTGTTTTTCTGCTACATTTGCAGCAGTAAAAGGTTAAACAACTTAAAATGCAGCAAATAAGTTGAGCCCTTGACATTTTGATATTTACTCTGATACATTTCATGTCGTTTTTCTTAAAGTTTGTTGTATTTGCCTCTGAGCTGTGCTAAAAGCGCGTTGTTAACACTGTTTGTCTTCCTTTCTTCGAGGAGGCAGACTAATGTTTTTCCCATCCCGTTACAAAGGCCCGCCAAAGAAAAAGTAAATCTAAAATGTCAAAGTATCTCTCACAGAGAGAACCTTCAGAGAATACCTGCTTCCTGATGCATCTAAAGCAGGCCAGCACGTCTGCCTGTGTGATTCATCCTTCTACAGTAGACCCCTTTACACAGAGGCCATGTTGGGAGACAGCTCCCCGCTCCCTAAATGTGGATCAGCGAGCTTAATATTTCGCTGATTGCTTTTATTTGGGGAAATAGGCCTGAAAACAGAGCGCTGCACTTTTTTTCGCTCGCAGCACTTTACCACCTACTTGAATCATGCCCATCCATTCCCATCTGTGAGCCCCGTATTATAGGACAAAGCTGTATGTGTGTGTGTGTGACTGCTCCACATGGGTATTTATATACACCAGAGAGAACTGATGGATGAATTTCAGATGTGTTTCCCAAGAGTCTGAGGGGACGTTTCCATTTCTAGACTGGGGAAAAATGCTCCGCTTGGCCCGTGGGAATAAAGTATCTGAGGTGCCCGTGCCGCAGTTTCCATTTCGATTACCTCACCTCAAACTGGTGGCGTTTACTCCTTCTGTTCACATTTCGTATGAAGCAGAGCAGATGCATTAACATTATATATAATATATACAAGTGAGCGCATGTTTAAAACACATGTGAGTGAGAGGACTCAACAGCTGCAGACAATTATTTTCCTATCACATCATGAGGCTGTAAAGTGCGCCGAGAAGAACCGCAGTGTGCGGTTACACCCACTTTGTTCTCCTCCACCTCCTCCTCCTCCTTCATTTATCCCCACGACTTAGACTTTGATTTATTTCTACGTCCTGTACGCTTTTAACGGGAAAAAGTGTACCTGAGCCGCTTTACCTGCTATTCCGAGAGTAGCAGTCATTTCACAGCACACTTCGTTTCATCCAGCAACTTTCTCTTGCAGTAATTTCCCAAATGGTCTCATTCTTAACTATGAGTTTCCAAAAATATATTATACATACGTACGTACCACACTCCAAGGCAGGAGAATTTCTTTCTATATTGCCTGAAAACCCTAGAGACACCAAATCTAACAAGCTAACGTTATTCATCTACAAATGGACTATTAAAGGAACAGTCTCGTTCCTGAAATTAATGCATTTGTTGCCACCGGCTCTGCTCTTCTTAATTGATGTGTAATGCTCTCTATAGGAATGCTATTCCAGCAGTAGCATAACAATGCAATATATGGAAGAGTAATGAAAATAAGTTAAATGCAACAGAAAAGCAGTGAGCTAATTAGCCATGAGCTTAATTTTGCATCTGTCTGATGATGTGTAATGTTTGTGCAGCGCTTGTGAGCAAAAATAGAATTGTTCCACTGTGAACATTTTGTTCCCCTCATGTACAATAAGAGTACTTGTGTAAACCTGAGCCTACAGGTCTGTGCACCAAAGTGCTTTACATTATTGTGTTTGCATCTCTAATGATGTTCCAATAATGCATGAAGAAAAACAAAAAAGAGAGAAAACAGCTCTGTATTTGCCTCTGACTGCATCCAACATGCATGTTGTATAGGAATTATCATAAAATTAAAATAATCTATACTATTACTGATGTTTTCATATGACAGGAGTACTATCTGCAGGTGAGATTATTTTCAAATCATATGAGATATTATTCATCTTTTTCATTTTAATGTTTAGTTGTTGTTTTTTTCTCATGTTGTCTTTGTCCCTTTCAAGAAAAACTGTATAATAAAAGATTACGCTGTATTTTCTCACTCATCTGTGAGGAAGTTATTCTGTGTAAAGATTCAAGATGATTATACATTTTAATGAGTCATTTTGTTTGCCTTTCATTTTTATTGTTGCTGATTTGTTTGTTGTCTAAAGTCTATTTTGTTTTGCAAATGCAACTTTTTACACTGCTGTCTTTGCAGAAGAGGGAATAAAATGAAAATACATTTTTAATGTCATTTAATTTAACGAAAGATAGATACGTTGTTGTACTGCAGTTTTACTTTGTTTCTTTCTTTTATTCAGTAGCAGCTCATACTGTCGACCATCTTTTTTCTTTCTCTTGTAAGTCTCCTAAATGTATGGCAGTGTGATGATAACCTGCTGACACAACATCACTGTATGTCTGAAACAAATGATGGAAGCTTCGTTTACAAAGGGAGCTTGTTGATGCTGAGGATTTGTGTCAGTCTTGTAGTTAGAGCATTTTCCTGTCAGTTCATCGCCTGCTGATAAAAAATAAGAAAAAATATTCTGCACTTCAGCAACATAAACTGAAGTGTAGAATATTTTTGCTTAATGTGTACAAAGAAAGCATGATCCTGTGAAACACTGAGGTCAATGAAATAATTACATTACAGATTACAATATGATCTGCAATAACAGATGTTATTGCAGATCATTTGTAATCCATTAAAAGTCTACCACTGTTTATTTTGTCCAATTTAATTTCACACATCCTGATGATCATAATGCATTTCACGTTTTTTGTCATTTTAAACAGCACAGAATCAGCTATGTGATTCAGTTCGGATTTATTCACATGATTGATATTTCATAATGTCTTATTTATTATATATTGAACACCCGTAGACTGAATGGATGGATGTGTGGTACCTGACATCATGAGGAGGCGTGATGGATTGTCTCAGCATACAGATCAGCTGATCTTAGCCATGATACTGAAAGAAAACTTCAGATAAGAAAAGAAATAAAACCATCAAATCTGTAATTTGGTCTAACATTTTCTGATAAGAGCTCAGTGTCTCTGTGTGGACTGGATGTTCAGTAAAGATTTGTTGACTGACTGTACTTCATGCTGCAGTATTTCTAGTGTTTTTAACTTCACTAGAAATGTTAATTCTGATAAGATATATTCGTTTAGTGAACTGTTCTGTGTCAGAATTTTTTTTTTTTTTCTGTACATCGAATCAGATCTAATACTTAGTCACTTTGCAGAATGATCACATGACTGAGCTGTAGTGTAGCTAACATACAAGCACTGCACAGTTTGCACAGGTTTAATGTCTCATATTGCAAAGAACATTCATGCAGGCTTTGAATTTCACTCATGACTCGTGCTGTCTATGTCCCTCTTCATGTTTTCCACTCCAGCAAAAGTGCCTGACAATTTCAAATCAAACACATTATGTAGCGTAACGTTATCCACTCACAACAAGATTCAGCAGCTCTGGCACCGTGATGGACGGCCGGAAAATGGAAAAGGCAGAGGAGAAGGTAGAGGTGACAGCGATGGAGGTCTGACCAGCTGGACACGAGCTCTGTTTGATCACAGCTTAAAGGCCCACATGACCCATGACAGTCAGTGCTTTTCAAACTCTGCAGATCCAACCCACACTGACAGTTCACAAATAATAGGTGTGAGTTCATCTGATAGAGATTCGTTCCATGATGATAATCTAAAGTGCTGCTCCTGCTGTGATGGACACCCATCATGGAACTGGACGACAATCTGAAATGCAGACTTACTGTGAATGTCCAAAGCCATCCCTGTCAATCACCCACAAAGCTCTACTGTGAACCAAGAGTTTGACCCTCATGTGGTCAAAGTTGTGAGGTTCCTATCAGGGATTAGCTGTGAAATCTGTTTGATGTGTCATTTAAATGAGTTCAAATCTCATAATATGATAATATCTGTCTAATAAATCTAGTGAAGACAGACATCAGTGCAGCCATAATGTGAATCCTCTCTCTGTACTTTCACCTGGTTTCACAATCAGAGAGCTTAGCAGCATCACTTTGCTATCCATGGGTGATTACCTGTGCTGGCTGACCAGCAGCAGCAGCCTCAGAGTGACAGGGCCCGGGCTCTGTGCTGAGGAGAGTAGGGGGGGATCAGAGCTTAGAGGGAGGCTGCAATGCCTCCAGCCTACAGTAATCCTGGATCACAGAGTTAGCTCCGTTAGCTTCTCGCACTCACTGCAGGGATTAGAGACACTGAGCTGACCACTCTGATGAAACACTTGCAATATCAGGGGACTGACAGAGACCCGGCAGGAGGACGGGTTATTCAGGGGTTGAGGGGTGAGAGGGAGGGAAAAGGGGGGAGGGATGGATCTGATGGAGTCGTCTACTGTGGCTTTCTAATGAAACCAGAGATCATGCCAGCCTAATTAACATTATTTCCATGTGGGGATGAGCTAATGAAACTCCATAGTAAGATTATCCTGTGAATAATATCTGCAGTAGACAAAAATACTTCCAACACCTCGCCGCTAAAACAAGAACATCTTAAGGGATAAAAAAATCCAGTAAAACCTCCCCATAACTAAATCTGCACTTTCTGTTGTGTCTCTTTGTGTGTATATAGGAAAGAAACGCTGTTTGTTGCTCTATTATCTGGGTCACATGATCACTTGAAACCGTCAGACTCAACGATTCCAACTATGAGCAAGCACTTGGTGACAGTGGCAAGGAAAAACCTCCTCTAAGAGGTAAAAAACCTCAAGCAGAACTGAGCTCACTGGTGGACGGTCATCCGCTGCAACTGGTTGCTACTGTAACTTTAATTTAGACTTCATGTACTAGAAAGTATCGTTTTACTGAGTGTTTGCACCTGGGCTAGGCCTAGCAGTGTGTGGACAGTATGAAAAATGCACAACTTTATAATAAAACAACATTAAACCGTATGCAGCAGCAGCAGAGTCTGGCTTATGCGTAGGAATACATAAGTTCTGCAGTTAGTGCCAAAGAAAAAGGTCATCAAAGGTAAAGATATTCTTAATATAGCGTACACTTAAAGGGATATTGATTTTTTTGAGGTGGGAGTATTTTATTGGCTAAAATACTTTGTTTTTTTCTGCTGCCCACAGCAGTGCAGCGCTGCTTCTGTGCTGGTCCTCCTGTCAGCTTCTACAAACTGTGGACACACTGACCGCTGTCTACTGTAGATAAAACACTCACAAGTGACCCAAATCAAACATCCCCGCAACGTTGCATGACCAACAGATGCGTGCTGGGTCTAGCTAATTGCTAAAATGCTCATGGTGGATCTTCCCGCGGTGACTTCACTCGGTAAACTCGTGCCTTCAACGAGGTGTTCTCGACCTCTCTGCTGTTTTTGACAATAATCCCTGATGTGACTGCAGACACTCACTGATCTCAAAACGTCTGAGAAGTGTTTGACAAGCGCGATGGGACGGAGAGGTCGGCTAGACAGATTATGTCATGCATAGAGAATGAAAGTTGAACGTAGACAAATATTTCTAGTTGATTCTAGTAAGACTACACAGAGGAAGCAGATGTTTGCTTTTAATTTATGATCAGCTGTATGCACAGGCTGCAGTGCCTCAGGGATCGCTGTTGTTGCCTTAGACATATGTTCATATGTCATTTATTTATTTATATAAGATGTTTTTAATTTCATTGTTTGACTATATACCAGCATTTAATATTATCTTAACCCCCATCCAACTAACCTACTTCTTACTAAGTCATTTTACTTTTCTCTTTAGTATTCTCTCTAAAGAACTCTTCTGTCCTTTACCATGTGTGTTATTTTGAAGTGTTGAACAACAAAGCACAATATTTATTAAGTAATAATAATAATAATGCAAATAAATTATAAAATCAGAGTCAAATAAATGCCAATAAAAGTGATTCTGATAACAACAACAAAGCAAAGGAAACAAAGACTCTGGAGACAAATCAGGGACAAAAGTTTTGAGAGTTGAAACACAAGTATAAATTTAATTTTCATTCAATTCAAGAATTCTTTTAAATAAATAAATCATTTATTTTTATTTTTCATTTGATAATACCATAAAGCTAGTCAAAGTTAATGCTTATTTTCCAGCTTTGTTTGCTTTTCTTTTATGTACAGTATATATCGGTGTTACACAAATGACCCATCATTATAATATTCATCTATTTAAACACTGATAACACTGAGCGCTGGCACCAGCAGGTTGTTCTGGTGGAGTGAATGCATTGCTGTATTTTTCAGTTTAAGTTCAAAGTTCACTATATGATAATAGTGCTGATTTGAATAAATGCTGAAATAATTGGTTGGTAAGAAGTGGTTGCATTTACATGAAGACATGAGTGGGTGGATGTGACTGAACAGTATGAACAGCATACATAGATTATGTGTATAATATTTACATCTTTTAAAGAACTGTGATCACAATAACACTGTTCACAGCACAGCAGATACATTGATGACACACCTCCTCGCAGAGTGCTCCGTGATGTTGAGGTGATCTGACACACCTGTGCCGTGCAGTTCACACTCCTGCAGTTTAGCTGACACAGTTTAGCACACACCTCTACCAGTTCTGGTCCAGCTGGACCCATTCTAACCACAGCTAAGCCAGTCAAATGCTAAATGACAGAGCAATAGCCCCACACTTTCTCCACCCTACACCATGATGTGGACTGACTGTATTTACTGACAGGCTGCCTTATGTGTTGGAGGAAGACTGACTCCACTAGCTGTAGAGTTCAAACGACTTGTGTTGTCCTGACAAGCAGCCTCTTGTAGTTGTTGATTCAGGTGGATTCCACCAAGGTAGAAAATGATTCACTGCTGTGGTAGTTGTAGTTTGTGAAGCATTCACACTGGCTTCTTACACAAGAACCATGAGGTACCTTTCATTGGACAGTTTTAGTGACGTCATCCTGCATCACTAGTGTCCGACTAGTGGACCGACTGGAGGAAATCAAAATCTGGTGAGTGACAGTAGGTCATGTAGCACTTTACTGCAAACACACACACACAAAGAGCTCATGAGGAAATAATATGGGGTGACAGTTATGTGCGGTCTCTACATTTCACTTCCTGAAAGATGAGTACAAGTTCCGGTACTCACTTCATTGTCTTGTTCCAGACATAATGGATAATCACTCAAGGTGGCTCTCATTTCACCAAAACATACACCTTTAGGCAGTTTAATTCAGTCAAACCTCCTCAACAACTGGACTGAGACATTCTTGAAGAGACATGATCTCAATGTCCCTTTTCATAGCTGTGTTAGGGTCATGGCTCTGGGAATGGCGAACTGTTCTTCTACAAGGGGGCGGCTGTGGCTCGGAGGTAGAGCGGGTCGTCCACTAATCAGAAATTCGGCGATTCGATGCCCTGCATGTCAAAGTGTCCTTCAAGATACTGAACACCAAATTGCTCCTGAAGGCTCAGATGAGTCCTGTAAAAGTGCTTTGAGTGGTTGGAAGACTAGAAAGGCGTTATATAAGTACAGTCCATTTACCATTTAGTGCCAGCAGAAGGTCAACATTTTCATTTCTTCAGTGAAACACCTCAACATCTACTTGACTGACAAATGTGGCATTTATGGTTCCAATCTAATGTACTATTCATGTGTAATGACAATGTATCATGATCTCCAAATAATGTGCACGACTGAAACTTTGCTTTATGACCGAATATCTTCAAAGCTAATCAATCAATCATTTTCCATCAGGATGCCAACATGCTGGTAATAATGGTACATGTATCTGTGTATTTAATTGCTGAATTGTTTTTTATAAAAAACACATTTTCTTAAAGTTCTGTTGTTTCCACTCTAACCACATTTACTGACATAAACTATGAGGCTATTAGTATGCTATAACTATCATGTCAACATTACAAGAGGCTTGCACAGAAAATTGATTTTCCACCGAGGTTCTTCTTCCTTTTCCGTGATGTTGAGAAAAGTGCAATAAATATGTCATGAAGACCTCTCGAGGCTTCGAGTCTTAATTGTGTTCACTGTGGAAGAGCATGCAAAGTGTTTCCAGGAGGGAAGGAGATCAGCTCCAAGTATTCATGCGACCAATAAACACTTTACACTGATTAAAACATGAGTAAGTCTGTCATTTAAACAGCAAATTGCTTCTGTCAGTTCTTAAGTGCCACTCACTGCAGTTGTCTGTGTTACCTCAGGCAGCTTGGCCAGCTGCTAGGAGCAGTTTGATTTTTCCGTCTTCAGCCCAAAAGATGACTATATATTTAAATAATTAGGAAATGTGTGTGTCCTTTACATGTTCAGGCTCTGACCTCACAGTAATGCCTATATAAGTTTGCCCAAGCTGTTGTTGAATGCCCAGCAGGCTACAGTTCAGTGACGTCTGGTCAAGATGTGTTGTATTTCTTTGAAGGTAACGATACGTACATTCAGCGTTCATGTCAATCACTTTGTGTTTTCACGAGCAAAGTGAGTTAAAACTGCAGAATCTAACTGTTAATGTATAATTCATGAGAGCGTGCACGCTGCAGCTTTTTCACCCACAGCTCCTGGCATTATTTATCAACTCTGTACTGACTCATCACACTCAAACTCCCATCCCTCAGTGCAAGTTTCTCCAGGTTTCTCTGTTTGAGAAATATGCTTGTTTGCTCTAGAAGCCTAGCTTAGCATAAAGACTGGACAGAGGGGGAAATATTCTTTTCTTGAGAAATGACAGTGGATCCAGCCAGCCAGTACTACTGTACATTGTCTCTGGCTGCAGAACAGATACACAATTGTACCAAACCTGGCAACCTAATTGTGAAGACAAGACTACAACATAGTAGTTTTTAGCCAACTTTACTGAGACAGGAGAACATTTTTGGGGGGCCTGTTTTCTTTGGGGGACACACAGCCATGAATGATTGAACTGTATGTCAAGAAGTACTTCCAGCACTCACACACTTGAACCATAATTTTAATCATTTACATAATGAAACTAAAAATAGGTGTATCTGGAATGTTCTTTCTAAACACAGCAGGGGGAAAGGTCATTATATTATAGCATAAGTATTAAATTATACTAAGTCACTACACCTGGCTTGAATGACCTTCTACACTACCACAGAACCATGCAGCAAAGAATACCAGTGACTTCTGAACGAGTCCTGTCAGCAGTGCTCTTTCACCACCACGTCACCCTTAATAACCCTCTCTGCCAGCACTGCCAGAGATGTGAGCAACTGTCACTGTGTTGACAACATGCAAAACTGCAGAAAAGTGTCAGGAAACAAATTCAATTTATGCGTCCTGTAGTTCTCATTATGCATGGAGGAGGGATGGCGGCTTGGCTCGCTAAGAGCTTATGCAGCACTGAGACCGATCCAAGCTGTGAGAAGAGCAGCAAAGTTCCCGTGCAAGCTGCTGCATGACAACTATATCCCCCTTGGCCATATTCCTATGTTAACATGTCATTGCTAGGCACTGCTGGGATAACAGACTTGGGGAGGTATACATATTTGATGACCTTGGAATGGAAGCTCAATGGATGATCAAAGTAAAGACACAGGATTCTGCAGCCCATTAGGGGAAGAAATATTAGAAATACAGAAGGGGTAATAGCTCCGTGCTTAGTTTTTATTCAGGGATATTACACAATGTATTGATTTAGGCTTTCTGCAGTGCAACAAAGAGCAGTCAGTAAAAAAAATAAAGTCATATCCTTTGTGATAGTGCACTCTCCTGAGCCTCAGGGCCATCACGGTGTTATGACTGTTGGAAATACACTTGACATTTCCACCAGTGTAATAAAAGTGCGCGAAGGATGAAGAGAACTACTGACATTTATGGTAATAAAAATAGTGGTGGGCAATGCTCTGTATGTGTTTGACCTCATCTCAGGAGGGGTGTTGACTATGCATTGCTTTTTTGAAGTGGCCAGGTAAATGAAAGGCAACTGGTAAAATAATAAGGTAGAGAGGTGCTGTCAGACCGGGACGCGCTGTGTTTGAGGTTCAGGGAGGAGGGTACAAAAGACTGACATTCTGCTCTTCGCAAACAAAGAAAAAAGAGATTTGTAATCCTCGCTATCACCAACAGGATGAAAAAGTATATCAGGGAGCACGCATGACCTGTCTCACAAGGTAGAGGGCTTACAGCATGTCCTTCAGGACTTCAAGGCGCAACGCAGCAAAGAGCTCATTTCAGCTTCACTCTTAGAGAAACCCGTCATCCTGACACTGACACAGATACCAACTTAAAGTCCCTGTGAAACAGAATGCAGAGTGATATGTGCTCCCTCATTTTTATGTTTGGTATCGTGCGAGTGTGCGTTTACACCCCCAACCAATATCAGTGTAATTTCATCTAGTGTCAGCGTCTGCTTAACCTCCACAGCTAGTGGTGGCCAGTCTGGCAGGGAATACAGTAGCCTACCGAGGTGGTTTTCTTAGCAGGTTCCTGAAGCTGAGTCAGTTCAGTTAGTCACACAGCTGACCAAGTTAACGACAGTTAGCGGTTCACTATCTTTCCATCAGGAAAGTCGTAAATCACCTCTTAATTTGGTGCTTACAATAGCTAATAGCAAGTGCATTAAATCTCCACCGCTATGCATTGCAACATTACAACTGAACATGACCTCCAGTCTAATAGAGAATACAGTAGCCTACTACCAAGGTGGTTTCCTTGGCAGGTTTGGCTCCTGGCATCCTTTAGCTACTGAGCCATCTTTCCATCAGGAAAGTCTGTGAATCACCTCAGTAGTGTAAGGTTATTAGCGTTAGCAGGCAACGTTAGCAACATTTTGTTAGTGTCATGTTCTGAGTGATTCATATATACTTTTATACATAAGATAACAGAAGCACACACATAGAGCTGCATCGGCACACACATGGATACACAATCACAGATGGGTACACACACTCATAGTAAATGTGGGAAACCCCTTTTGGAGAGGTCTTGGCACCAACAATACTGTGTCCTGGGATGGTCATTTTGATCTGGTCAACAATTTGATGAATGGTAAATGGGATGAAATCATACAAACATACACACTCATGACAGACACACACGCTCTTGAGAACTTTTCAGAACATTGACTACGTGATCATACCAAGTCCAGGATGTTTGGTTCCATATTTGGTTGTTGTTGGTTGTATGAAGTTTCCAAGTAAACGGAGTTCGGATTCGTAAGCAGTCTCTGTGTCTTTCTTTCATAAAGTTTTTTAAGAGTTTTCTCCACAACATTAGCGGTTAGCTACTTGTGTGTGAAGGCGTTGTTGGAATGGGTGTAACATTGGTTGCATACAGCTAATCACAACTCATTGCTTTCATCCCACAGTGAACATAAAGCTTCACAAAAATGCATTTTGTCTTTTTCTTGTTTTAAAAGTATCAAATTGATTTTGTTCCTAAATCAGACACATTTTACATTTAATTCTCTCAATTTCTTACATAATAATCACTGCTGCAATAGAACTGATAGAGCATTAGTTCTATCCGAACTAAGAGTTTTTCTTCATTGAAAGAAGAGCAAAGGATGACACTAAAGATTTTTTTGCTTTTTGCTTGGCTTTATATGGTTCGTTGATCTGATTAGTTGAAGCTTGCCCATGATAGACAGTGATGGAGAGATGGTTTGTCCAGTCACCAGTATTTTTGAGAGTGCCTGTCCTTTTCCCAAGAGTTTCCAATGACTTCCCATATGGTTTTGTCTGGTGCAGTCAGGTTAGCATGGAAGCTGAACACTACATGCCCATCCAGCATCGAGGCTTCATAGCCTTACATGCTGCTTCACTATATAAACGAGCACACTGGCAACAAATATGGACTCTCTAGTGAATTGTGCGCTGCAACTTTATAAACTTATGTCTTACAGCTTTATACAGAGACGTTTTAATGCGTCTGTCTGACAGAACAGCTCATTTTTACACTTCATATTTTCCTGCTTTGCACAAATAACTACAGTTATTGTCTGTTGGGCCCTGACTGCTGTCAGAATGCGGGTGACCTACACTCAATACCGTCCCTGAACACATCCTGTGCAGACACAGATGGAGGACTGAAGCTGCTGCTCTGCTAACGTGCTGCTTTCACTGTGCGGATGTCAGGGTTACTGGGCTGGAACGCTACAATATAAAAGAAGTCAGATGAAGCAAGAAACACTTGTTTCATAACCTAACCCTGCTGCCAGAGGTAACATCAATATTGGACAATTCTGCAAACTACAGATTCCATTTTATGATTTTATTTTGTTGGCTGCCTTTTACATCCAGTGTCAGTATCTGCACGTGGCAGCTATTGTACGTTTGATTAAGGTTAGGGACGGGACATTTGGTAAACCATATTACGGCTAGACAGCTAAACACTTAGAGAGAGGTTAGAGAAAGATTGTGGTCATTTAATGAAAAGCCAAACATTAATCTGATCTCCTGCATGAAATTCAGACCTGCTACACACCCATCCATCCATCACACCAACCCCCACACCCTTTGCTACATGAAGGGCACACTACTTCCTGCACTGGCTCTGAACATTAGTAATGTACTGTACATAAATTATGTCCCATAGAATCACTCAATATGGAGGTAATCCAGACTGAATAGAATAGAATAGATACTCTATTGATCCCTCGAGGGGAAAGTCTTTTATTTCTTTTCTTTTTTTTAAGATAATTTTTTGGCCTTTTTCAAGCTTTATTGTACAGAGACAGCTGAAGAGTGACAGGGATGTGGGGAGAGAGAGATGGGGGAATGACATGCAGCAAAGGGCTGCAGGTCAGATTCAAACCCTGGGCACACACACACTTACAGCTTATAGACATGCAAATGTGGAGAGAGATGGTGGAGTGATGGGCAGCCACACAGAGCGGCACCCTGAGAGCAACTAGGGGGGTTTGGTGCTTTGCTCAAGGAACTGAACTGGCACCTTTCCAGCTACCAGTCCACCTTCCATACTTTGGTCCATGCTGGACTTGATGCGGCCACCCTCTGGTTCCCTAGCCAGGTCCCTATGGACTGAACTACTGCCTCCCCTACAAAAAAAAAAAAAGCTTGCACGACTCAAAGTCAGTACACCCAAATTTTCCTTTAAATTCTTGAAATAACAAAAATCGATAAACAGCTCTTACCTGACTGCTGCATGATTTTAATTACTTCCTTCAATCTAACCTTTTCAAGCCTGCTTCTAAATATTTGAAGACGCTCATGTGTATACAGTTGTGCTAACATTTACTGGTACTGAACTGATTATTTGTCCATGTCTGAGAGGAATGGCAGAAAGTGATTGATCTGCAGAGCAGGTGCAAAACAGAAATGAAGAACCTGTGCGCTCTTTAGAAATGTGAGCTTGTTTTACCAAGGCTCAAAATGATCCAAAATGATTTACTTTTTTTTTAACATTACTGTCTTCTCCATCGGTGGGTAATTCAAAAAGTCTGTTCTAGAAACATGTAGCAGGAGATGCTCAGTAACTGTGCACAGTAAATGACAGAATAAAGGCTGATTCAAATCTAAAAGAAAGCCTGTGTGGGTGGTGGAGCTCTGATTTCTTTCTTATGGGCTCTTAACTGTATCTTATACTAAGAAGATGTACTCAGAGTCGTGTGGTGCAGTACACACTACTCAAGGTCCTAAAGGAGAAACTGTTATTGCGATACGCACTATGGAATCATCTGATAGACTAGATAAAGAGTGACTTATCCTGCGGGCCCTCCCCTTTCCTTTGACTCCAGCAGAACAATCACAGTAATTCTTCTGGATGTCCAGACTGTCACCTCTGTAATCAGGGCCTGCCACACTCTGAAGTGAGGAGCCCACTCTTTTGGAACATTCCACATTCAAGGTCCATTAGCTCAGAGCAGCCGCGCTGCTTCACTCTCCTATAACATGTCCTTGAAAGAAAACGGCTGGAGAACCATGAAATGTTGGTCACATATTGTGGGTGGGAGGAGAGGGGGTGGGGGGCGGAGGTGTTCTAGAACTGGACCCTCCTTGAGACAGAAGTAGATATTACGACTGATGACTGATGCCATTAATCTCACAGCCCTGAAATGTGACGTGAGGCCCTCATGAACACTGAAATGAAACGTTCATTTGCTGTTTGAGCAGTAACTAGGTTAAATGGGCCTGGTGGCGTTAATGGAGTCATCACTGCCTCAGTGAGGCATAACTGGGAGCTCTTGCTGAAATTATCTACAAACCCTTGAAAATGAAATGTGGTCTCTGTAGAATGTGGTTTATCTCCACTTGTTAAAAAACAGTTGGATTCAGGTTAATGCCATGCATTACTGACTCTGAGGTGAAAGGAAAAATCCACCTGCGGATACTCTAACACTGTTAGATATCATCAATTTGTGATGTTCGCTGTGTCCCAGGAGTGATGAAGTGTTGTAATTTACTTTTTTTTTTTTTTGGTGGCACCATGTTCCCTCATCTACTTCTACCTCAAGTAGCGATTTCCTGCATTTCCCCAGGTTGCCTTTTGACGCTCCCCAGAGAAGAGGCTTGTCTGTACTGCATCTGTGTGGGTGGAGAGAAACACTTCTTAAGCTAAACAAAAGTCAGACTGGAGACTGAAGAAGTCACTGCATCTGACATCAAAAGTTAAATACCAAAACCTGACTTTCCTTATTGATGTCTGAGTGGAATCAAACTGTAGCTGTAGCTACACTCAAGGTCATGTCTGATCATGTGGTTGTCAGCAGAAGAGAGAAAAATACATCAACAAACAAAAACACACACAACTTTTCTGGTACAATATGTAGTGACATTTTGTATAACATGTAAAAAAATAGTCCCAAAACTAATCAAATAAATGAGGCTGGCATTATTTAGTTTATATTATCAACAAATCCCAAACTAACAATGTGTCTCTCTTTACTTCCTGAATGTTGTGGTATGTAGCTACAAACCCACTGGTTCCTATTGATGACATACATAAAAGTTAAAAGTGACTCACAAATATATAGTTTCATTTTTATAAAAAGTGTTTAATATGTTGGGACATATGCTTCCTTGACAAGAAATACAGAAGTTACAGTTACACTTTGTTTTTATATTTGAGTGTTAGAAGTGTTTATCCTCTTTGAACTTGAGAGCCAGGCTAGCTGTTTCCCCCTGCTTCCAGTCTTTATGCTAAGCTAAGCTAATTGCCTCTTGACAATATAAGAGTTAGGCATATTGCCCAAAACTTGAAGTATGACTTTAAGAAGCTTAGTAAATTCCTAAAGCCTGTATAGATATGTCATTGTTACTAGATGTTCCTGAGCTACAGCCCAACAGACACTATTAACAAAACCACAGAAGCAGTTGCAGTCACTGACAACAATACGAAAAGGATTTCTACAGAGACAGACCTTTTTTTGTTCAAACAGAAACAGCTGATAACAACAAAAAGCAATCATCAGCTCTGGTTTGGTCGAAAGACGTAGACGTTTCAGTCATTCTCTTCGGTTGCATATGGAGGGACTCATGCACACATCCACACACAACCATCACAGCCATGTTGTAAACACTCAGGTCTAAACCCAAACCTGGACCCGTCCAGGGGCATGGTCAAACCATCTGAAACAATAAAATGCTTAAATATCTGTACATCATTTTGGAAAAACATAATCATTGCCCAGAAAAAAATCCTGTCAAGCCTAAATCCTATTTTTATCTAATTATTCCCCAGCTGTCTTCATCATTATGACACCAAAACAAAATGTTAAGGATGACTCATTTTCACTCCTACCACATAAGAGGCAGAAAATCTGTGATTTTACTATAATTATGTTACATAACACAGGGTACTCTGCCTAAATAGGGCATTTGGCCTAAACAGCTTCACTAATCTTAAAACCTAGTTTTGTTAAACTTTGCTGGACTATATTCACAGAGTGAATGTCAGTTGACAAATGTTACATTTGAATCCATCTGTAAGAATTATATTTGAGTAACATCTGAATGATTTGAAGTAAACCAAGTAAAAATGTGGTCTTTACTACTCTTGAATTGAATGTGAGGCCAAAAGAAGATCATTTATTTAATATGCTATTAAATAAATGATCTTCTAGGATCAACAACATAGCCTATATAATCATCTTTTCTTCTGTACTTATCTCACGCTCAGCTCCACTGAAAGAAGAACATGTACAAGAGGAACATTTAAGAAAAACATTTTCTGAAAGATCATAAACTGAAATGAAAGAGATTAAATGCATATCTTATTCTGTCCCATCTACTCACGGCACCTCTGTGCTGTTTTCTCTCACTGCTCCTCCTCTTCAGCTGCTTTTTTGCTCCTCCATTTTCTCTTTCTTCTCTCTCTTTTTCACCAATCCACTCCTCTCCTCTCGGCTCCTCGTCACACATGTATCTAACCAGCCAGCAATCCATATCATGCAGGTCGCCTCACCAACTCACTGTGACTAGCGACAAGTGTTACAGCTGCAGATTCACAAACCTGAAACAACATCTGTCTGAGGGTCACTGGCTCATGCTGATGCTGCTAAATCACTGTCTGTCGAAAGTGGCTGAGGTTTACGCCTCAACAAAAAAAACCTTCTTACTAAAAGGTACTCTTGAATATTTTGTTCACCCAAATATGTTCAGCAAGACAGTAAGACAGACTGGAGAGAGACGCACTGCAAGCCAGCACATGAACTCAATGTTACTGCTATTTGCTGACATCAAACTCAAAGAGAAGAAAACACAAGTTTACCCTATCGCTGGTCCTGTAACATCTTAAGTGATCAGACAGACAATACTTCATCCTTTAAGGAAGTTGTTAACATTTACACCTGCTATGACACAAAGTTGAGGCGATGCTCTCGCAGAATTTGTGGAGCCCTGTGCAACACAATTAATTAAAGCTGCATATACCAGGCAGCAGCCTCTGTGGCTGTAGTGTGAGGCCAATGTGGAAGTGCCAAAACCTGCAGTTCCTCAAACATCCACTTGAGTCTGGCTCCAGAAGTGAGTCAGTCTCCATAAGTCCCCATGTTCAAATGTCCAACTTCACAGCAGAAATAAACATGTTTACAGCCTGGTACAAAAAACAGTTTTCTGTTCTATAGCTAATTGTGGCTTGTCTCTGAGCACTCCAGTCAGATTGAGGTCCTCTCTCTACGTAACAAGCTTTTAGACCAGACCCACTCCCTGAGCTCTCCAACAGAGTCCAACACCCAGTCTCCACCCGCCACACCCTGCAGTGCAAAGCTCAGGTGAAGCTCCAACAGTTTATGCTTCACAGAGAAGAATGGCCAATGACAGTTGGTATCACTCCTCTTTCGTGTCAGGTCTCGTTGCTGTATTGTATTTGTCAGCTGTGAAGCACACAAGGAGTCATGCACACACACGTTCAGGTCTAGTCGACAGTGTGGTGTGATGTCTCCGGTAAAAGTAAACTTCCTCTGTTCTTCAGTCCTCTCAGGCTGGGGCCAATATAGCGACTTGTGTCGGTCACTGCAGCCAACAACAGAGCAATGAGCATGCCTAGGTCTGAGCCTCGCTCGTGTTATGTTCAGCACACACAGCCATTAGCTGCCCGTAGAGACCTCAAAGATTCACGGCAACTTATAAGTCTTTTTTTAATCTCTGTAAACTGAGCAGGAGCAAAACGTGTTTATCATACAGGCAGACATTCAACTTACAAACTACTGGCGTTACATTGGTGTGGATCAAGTAGCAAGCAAGTCATTCTTAGTGAATGAGTACAATGTATATTTATGCTTGTGCGCTCAATCATATTTCTCATATTTCTGTGTTATTGTTTTTCTTCCCTAGACTCTACCTGGCAGCCCTCCACTTCAGTGAAAGTGCTGGGCGTCCCTAAGCTACAATATCAGCTGGTGAGCCGCTATTCACATTGAACTTCCCAGCAACAGCAACAGTCTTAGCAACCGTTGGTAAGTTTTACAACCTTTTATTAAAAATCGCAATAAGTCAAAGGATGTGCAAACATCTTTTATACAAGTGAAAAATAACTTGAACTTAACTGGTGTGAACTGGATAATTTCACAAAGTATACCAATTCTCTCACTCCTCTGTCTTATAGGTTATGTTTGACCTCACCTTTCAGAAGGTTTTCCTAGATTCTGGCCCATACCTGGATGAGGTGCTGAAGATTCCCTTCCCTGAGGGTCTCACAGCTAAAACAAAGTGTACATAATGGTTACTCTAAACTACATGTCTACGAGTCCATCTTTTCTTCTGAAATTCTGTGAAATCTAAATGCTGACCAAAACTCCTTCAGACTGCTGTTCTAGGTAGTATATTAAATAAGTTTGTGTTCAAAAGTTGTGATGTTTGAAGGAATCATGACAATAAAGGTAAACTCTATCTGAACTGTTGTAACATGATAACAAGTAACAAACATGACAGATTAACAGTAAGCAATGTAAGATAGAGAGAACAGTACTTTATTGTACTTTAATCCTTACTAATTTATATTACAATAGTAACAGACTACTTCTATGCATAAAATAATTTACTGCTCCATTCCCCTCAGACGTAGAGGCCCATAGTCTGCTCTGTAGATAGATTACACACAGGTTCAAGGCAGGCTAGGGTGCATGTTGCTGGGCTGGAACCTCTATGATCCGTAAGCAATTCTGACCAAAAGAGTTCACAGACATGTCATTAAGGTGCCTGGGACCTGTGTGAACTGGTGAAAAGGGGTATAATAGTTCTCCTTTAAGACTTAAAGTGCAGATTTGAGAATGTGGACACTTGATTGACAGGTGGGTGTTGTTAGAGGTGTATTATTTAAGCAACCAGGCCTAATTCAGCTTGAGTATGCCTGTTGTACACTGCAGCACTCGTTAGGGTGGACCTATATCAGTTGATTTGACAGTCAGAGCAACTGGAAGTTAAAGTTATTCTAAAAACCCAGAACATTCTGGGCTTTTGGGGACCGAGCTCCCAAAAGTCACCCCCACACTCTGTCCATGTTCAGGACACTATAACTCCTAGATTTTTTCTTCTGTATTAATCTTTTAAACCTTACGCATACAGCAGATTAATCCACATTTGGTCCTCTAGTGAGTATTTGGCGCAGCAGGATGGTGTACTTGGGATTGAGTCAGAATAAACAGTGTATGTTTTCATGGTAATGATTGATGTGTTTTTAATGTTTTTGGACAACAATGGAGCTCTATGGCACAGAGGAGGAAGATATATCAGGCTTTGATACACACACACACACCTACACACACACACATTATACACAGTGGCCAGTTCCTTTTTTTTTTTTCAGTTAAAATTGTCAAAACAATTTGTATTATCATATTCAGTACTGAGCTTCCGAAACAAATCCTATGCAAATACTAAATTCTCTTCTGCAGCGTATAAAATAATGCAGTAGGCTTTAAATGCCAACTATCTCTAGTACTCTTTCACACTCAATTTGAACATCAGGTGTAACGTGTTCAGAGAATAACCCGCTCTCATGTTTGTAAGCCAGTAAAGGGAAAATCATTGAGCACATTAGAAGCCCTGAGCACAGTCAGGACTACAGGGTTTGACTGGCCTGCTACCCTGCTCACTGTCTGCTGGGTTGAGGTGGAGAGGGGAGGATTGTTCTCGGGTCATGGATGAAGGGATGTTTGAGCCTAAAAGCCTGCGGTGTCCACCATCCCATAACTGAGGAGATTGTGTATGTGAACCAAGAGTGAAATTTGCCTCGTCTCACACACAAAAAAGAAAAACTGTTCACACTTGATGACTGAAAAAAAGCATGTCCAACATCTAGGCAGAAATCAAGTTTGTACAATACAATATAGAATAAAAAAAAACGCCCACTAAAAAACCCACTCGCACGAGCAGGGGAAAGTTTTGCGAGCAGACTCTGTGCACACTAAAGCGGGTTTTCCTCCTCGCAGGCTACAATATTGCTCGAGGGAGCAGAGATGCAGGATATAAAATAGCTCACGAGTGCTTTGAAAGCGCTCGAAAAAAAACAATATTGCACGCACACGGGTCTCATTACGCGCACGCGATTTATGTCAGTGTTCTCTTCATGGTTTTTAACGATTAGAAGCTTGCACAGGATGTTTTATTTTGAAAATTAACCAGACTCTTTATACAGTTTTTTTGTGTCTGACTTCCTGTCAGTTTGAGAACAGAGAGCTGCTTCTGGGACACTTTTGAAACAGGTGATTAGCTCCGGTGGCCGTGGCACACACAGAACGCATCGTTTCTATGCCCAGTGGAATTTAGCCTTTAGAGCTCCAAAGAAGAAGAAGAGAACTTTGTTGATCCTTTACACATGTAGCCCTAAAGTATAACACACATATGAAGGATTTATGCAAATTTAGGACATGCAAATGTAGAAAGATGGTGGAGTTGATAGCCACCTAGGGGTTCGGTGCCTTGCTCAAGGGCACTACAGCAGTAAAACTGTTTTCCAGCTACCAGTCCACACTGTGCACATGTGTGATCCAAGCTGGACTCAAACCAGCCACACTCTGGTTCCCAAGCCAAGTCCCTACGAGCTAATGCTGCCAACAGGGTGTGATCACACATTCACAGCCATAATGGAGCCATAAGTTTGTTTTCATGGCAGGTTTACAACCAAACCACAGCTGGTAAACAAAAGTTATTTGGACCACAAAGACTGTTCATTGGTCAGCAGTCAGACACCTTGTAGAGCCCAAACTTTTTCTGCCATTCCCCCTCTGCATCATCAGGTTTCTTGTCTTTTTGCTTTGTGAATAAATCTTAAGAACCTCTCCAGCATTTTATTTTGTCTTTGCTGTTTTCAGATGAATCATAGTTATTTCTCCCCAGCAGACATTTTGACTTGTCATAGCAGGAAAGCACTGGTGTAACTGACAACATTAACAATGGCAACGCGGCAATGCAGTGGAGCACTTAATGATGTTATTAGTCACACCTGTGTTTGACAAGCCAAAATGTCTTCTGGAAAAAACAGGTCTAGTAATTGTTTGACTGTGATGGGATGAGAGGTCTGTCACTGTTATTGGCTGAAAGAATAATTCATGAGAAATGTGCAACAATCACATTTTCTTTTTAATTTTAACAATAGTGTATATCATTAGAGAAATAGGACAGACTGAGTTGGTGTAGTCTATGGCTGTGTTCCAAATGCCATCCTAACATACTGCCTATTACATACTCAATCAGTGTGTACTGCATACTGTGTACTAAATGAACGATTTAGTATGCAATTACCAGCCGACTGCTCACAATTAAGTATACTCAAGCAATATGTCTTCTCTGCACTGTATCTATCACAGCATTGCCAGTCCAAGCCACTGCTGAATGGAAATTCTCTGTCACAAAAATAAAGAATGAAGGTAAGTAATGTTAAGGGTTACCGTCGGCATATTTTAAAAGAAGCAGCCACTGCAAGTGGGAAGAGGAAAAGGAAGAGGAGGAGGAGGAAGAGGGTGTAACAAGGATGTCCATTTGTAGGTCTACAAGTGGAAACCTGCAGAAATACCAAAAAGTGCAGCTGCCATGGCCACTTGAGGCTGGTTACAGAAGATTTCAGTCTCCATAAGTCCCCATGTTAAAAAATGTCCAACTTCACAGCAGAAATAAACATGTTTTCAG
Organism: Larimichthys crocea; assembly: GCF_000972845.2. Lineage (NCBI taxonomy): Eukaryota > Metazoa > Chordata > Actinopteri > Sciaenidae > Larimichthys > Larimichthys crocea. The sequence goes on from NC_040021.1 coordinate 2,800,362, forward strand.
CCCACAAATTAACAACATGGCTGCTTTGATCCACAGGTAGGTGGCATTACAGATCATTTGTTTGACCTCACCTCACCTCAGGTCCGCTGATGATCCATGTCTACCGATTTTTAGATTAACCAGGAGGCTGAGGATGGCGAGTTTATTATTGGCGATTATTATTCTGAGCTTCAAAACGGCTCTTCAGAAAACTGCAGGTGACGTCACACGAACGATGTCCATTCTTGTTACTGCCATTGGTTATCTGACCAGTTCTCATCTACTCCATTGTCTGCAGTGGTCTGTGTGACTGCTGGGAAGAGTGGTCTGTGAACAAGACTGGTTGGATGGTCTGCTAGCTGCCTCCATTGGTACTTGTGGAGCTTTTCAACACAACACTTTATTTTCATCAGATTTTGTAAAGCTACTTAATATTTGAGCTACACAGTTGACATCTTGCCTTAAATATTCTCTTCAGTTAATTTAGTGACAGTATGGTTAGGACATTCTGCTTCACAGTTCACCATTGAAAAGTCTGAAGAGCATAAATGCATTATGGGGAGGTTAAGTATGTGCATTAAGCTCATGCCACATACATGTTGTGTGTGATTTTAAACAGTCTATGAATTGCTTTCTTTTTTTTTTTTTTGGAACATTGGGCTATTTAACATGTTCTGCAACTACAGTGTATTTTTGTACACCGCCACCTGCTGACAATCAATAGAATTTATGAAGGACTTTCCTGTATCAACTCTGTTTACTAAGTTAGTTTCTAACCCTTCAGAGTCTGAGAAAACAAATAATCTGTTATGTCTGTGCAAGCAGGGAAACAAGGAACACAAGAGGAAATGCCCATGAAATGTTCAATGATTTATTAACAAAAAGTCAAAGAACAAGGCTTCTGGAACGATGAGGCAGGCGAAGAGTCAAAACCATGAAAGCAGTCCAACACAGTCAAACAAATCTAAAGGAGCAGGCAGAATCCACAGAAGAGAAGAAAACGGATGTGATACTGGGGATGAGCTGAACGCTCGACATGGCACAACAACGAAGTTACACTAAACCAAAGGAGCACACAGACTGAGTACATGAAGGCAGGCTAACACACAGGTGAAAGACATTACGACGATTTAAAACTGTCGAGAAACGCCAGGAAGTAATGTTACAGACACAAGGAAAGGAGAGAATTACAAAATAAAACAGGAAACACTAAACAAGAAATATGTTTACAAAGAAATTAACTGTTGTCACTCCATAGCTGTCTCTCCAAATGTCTGCTAAGTTCTACAGGCCTGCATGAAACAGTGCAGGGCATTGTCATCTCACAGCAAGGAGGTTTCTGGACTCCTCCAGCCCCATGCAACCCTGATAAGGATAGCAGTTATGGAAAACGGATGGATGGATGGATGGATGGATGGATGGATGGATGGATGGATGGATGGATGGATGGATGGATGGATGGATGGATGGAACCGCCACAATCAGCACATTCCCTTGTGGTGGTGAAATTACTTGCCACAAATCTTACAACTTTATGGTAAATGGACTGTACTTATATAACACCTTTCTAGTCTTCCGACCACTCAAAGCTCTTTTACTCTACATATCTCATTCACCCATTCACACACATGCATTCACTGAGGAGCTAACCATTCATACACACTCACACACTGATGGCACAGCCTTCAGGAGCAGTTTGGGGTTCAGTATCTTGCCCAAGGACACTTCGACATGCAGACTGGAGGAGCCGGGGATCAAACCGCCCAGCATCTGAATAGTGAATGACCAACTCTCCCTCCGAGCCACAGCCGCTCCGACAAGTCTAATGAACTTTCACAGACAGTTACCCCAGCACACAAGGGGAAGGACTTCCCAAGGCTCCCAGTGGGTATGGGCATTTCAGAAAAGCAGAAGCTTTGCCAAGTGCAAATGGCAGGGAACCTGATCTGAACATGGCGTGAACATTATGGGAGCATTTTGTGACACCTGAACTACATGGGATACAATACTGTATCTCATTCTGAACCCAGTCTTTCCAGTTGTACTGTGATTCCTAATGGACTCTCACATTGTAAGAAAAAAAAAGAAAAAACAAGCAAGTAAGCTCTCCAGAGTTTATACCGGCCCAATTTGTGTGAGAGCACCCTCAGAAATCTGTGCACACCAGGTGCAACCTCCACTGTCCTCTCATGTTTAGCTGGAAACATCCTGCACACGGTGAACTTGGCTTTAGCAAAATGTGGCGAGAAATGACTGTGCAATCAAATCTCCTGTTGATCGAGTGAGCGTGCAGAGTGGACGCCGTGCCAGTCGTATTGCAGTAATGCTCAGGAGTTTTTTGCTGTGAGTTTGTTCTGCATGCTGACCCAACTCCCTGAAAGAAGACGCCTCTCCTGTGGCACCATGTGGCCAGACAGAACACACTCGTCCTCTCTGACATTCTTGTGTGCCTGTAGCCTGGGGAGAAAGCTTTTCATGCTCCACTGTTTCCAGAGAAAGCAGTGCCACTTCAACTCCAAACTGCTGGGAAACTGGGACCTGTTCTGTGTTACTGTACTGTGAGTCAGAGAGTACAGCCCACTTTAACCTACATGAATTTCATCAGGAAAGAATGGGCAGAAACAAGAAGGGTGCAATTTGTGGAAGATATTATTTTGGAAAAATAACAATTTCCTTTGTAACTCCAGATTACAAAAGGTTCTCAATCAGCCCTTTTCGTTTTTGAGGATATTTTCCTTTGAGGTGCATCACAAATCTCCTAGCAACAACAGTCGGCTCCATCATACTGTAGAGCCTGGGGTCCATTAGAGAACTGGCCATGTGAAAATAAACTCTGACTCCAAGAACAGAAAAGGACGGGAAATAAATTATGATGTGTCTGGGGGTCAGTTATACTGGAAGGAAAATTCAGTCCCAGTGTTGTGTTCTTTGTGCTAGCCACAAGACGTATTGGTCATTCTTACTCACCAGTTTAATTTCAACGAGTTGTTTTTCTCAGAAGCAAATGTTGAAGTCTCCTTGTAACTTTCTAGTTTATTGATTTCATCTAGTGGCAGTGTAAAAAAAGACTGAAACACAACACTTATAATAATGAATCACTCACTCGTCTTGTTAGTGCTGTTTAGTCATTCACTGCTTTATTATATAATTGAATCGTTCTCAACTTTCAACAGTAACTATATCTGAAACATAGTATAAGAAAACATGAATTCTTAGAAGGATTGAAGAAAGCTGCTATACTCTTAGATTATTGTGCAAAAAAACTGATTAGCTGTCCATGTATGCACTTAATCAGAGTTCTACAGGGTATTATGTGTGCTTTGTAAGGCTGTTTGGTCACCAGTTTGATATGTTAGCTTGCTAATGCTATCTTAACAGGGTTTTTTTTTAAATAATTACTTATAAATGCAACTGATATTAAACTTAATGTACAATATAGGTCTGTCTCTACAGCTGAGTGTTAGTGTTTTGCTGCTCCATCCTGTTAGGTTTAAATAAGGCATTTCTGCAAAAGATGAATTTTCTCATGCTTTTATTTTGTAGGCAAAACTGCTAAGGAGGAGGTTGTTCTTACACTTCCTCTTACATTACTAACATTTCCCATTTTCATGTTTTGAGACATTTTACTCAAAACCTAAATATTTCATCTAATGGTGTTACTGGAGGAAAAGTCATTAGGATTTATCATCTGGGGACCATGAATGTCTAAATTACATTTCATCCAATTTGCATTTCAGTCTGAGACAGAGCAGTGGACTGACCAACATTGTCAACTAGTGTGGCAAAAATAGACCAAAGGGGGGAAACCTTCAGACTAACAGCATGGAAACTGATCATCATCAGAGAAAACAGACTTCTGCAAGCCAGCGAAAACTGGTCATCTGATTTCCAGCCATAATCTGATATCTCACAGTAATCTGGTTTTGTGTTTGCCCGCATCATCAAAAGACAGAAATTGTTCTGTTCTCCGCTGCCTTTGTCAGAGCTAAGGGCCTCCACATGGTTACCAGAGTGACGACAGTGTTGTGTTCTCAGAAATAAAACAGTCCAGCTGGGATCGTGTCATGTAACCAAGTGTAATATCTGAGTTGGCGTCCTCGTTTAAAGTTTTAACTCATCAGATTGTCAAAGCTGTGAGCTGCTTGAGTAAAATAACAAAATAAAAGTAAGTCTAGACGAAGAAATGAATGTAAATAGCAGTTAGATTTCTTCATAGCAGCTTGAGCTCTGTGAGGTAGAGTGAAAACAGATTCAGGAGAATAGCCATGAAATGAAGAGCTTCATTCCAAAATGAGATATCCACTGTTTGATAAATACATCATCTGTCCTGATGAAATGTTTGCTGCCACTCCATTTAAACTCCTAATGGAATATAATTTCTTCATTTTCTGATCGTTATTTCAAGACGTTTAAAGCAGTTCCACTTTAGATGAAATAATCACCTTTGGTTTTACCCAACATTAAAGCTCATATGTAATGAAAAGCATTATAGAGAAGTGTGAGTCATAAATGCCATTCATAGAGCTTTAGCGGTGGTGTTAAGTATTGAATTAAACCCGTCAATTTGCATTAATCAGCTTGGAAGTGGCTGAAGAGGATGTTAAAAGCTAAGATTCAATGAGTTTTATTTTCTATATGCTACAGTGTTGGATTAAAGCCTTCAAGCACAAAGTATGAGTTAAAATGCGCTTAAAATTATGTATAAGTAAAGGTTTTGAAATGTTGTATACAGTAAAACAGGCAGTTGTTCACCATAAAATCTTTGACTTTTTACGTTGTATTTGAATTTAAAGAAAGAAAGAAAGAAAGAAAGAAAGAAAGAAAGAAAGAAAGCACAGTCAGATTTAGTTTGTATTGGCTTTCTATTTCATGACCTTGAAATGACTCAAGAAGTAATATGAATGTTACATCAGATATATTGCTATCCACGTTTCCGTGGTTAGTTTAGAGCCAATGAGACTATTAGATGCAAATCAGTTCATACCAGTTCAAAATTTGCTACCTCAGAAAAAAACATTTTCATCTTTGAACATGATCTTTTTTGAAAATGGCAAAAACCACCTCACACATGCCTAAAAAACTTTCATATTCTACTGACAGTCAGTTATCATCTGCCATTTTGAGCTGGAACTGTATATGAGGAGCTAAAACATATTTTACTGGAAAGCATTAGTAATTGCATGGAATGGAAGGAGCCGTTTAGTAAGCGCTGATCAATCAACCATGTCTGATAGCTACTCTTATAGCAAAGTTACTTGAAAACTCAATAAGCCACAAATTCACCCAGTGAGCAACAAGGGTGCTGGCAAGAGTATTTGTCCACTGCTAATATCTTTATCACATTATATTTGTCAGAAAGACTGCATGCAGACAGAGAGAGAGAGAGAGAGAGAGAGAGCAAATGATGTGACAGGGCAGGGTGAGCAGGTGACGTGGAGGTGGAGGTGAGTCAGACAAGGAGCAGTTCATACATGCCAAGAGAGCGAGAATACAACTTGTCCTGTCTTTATTTATGCAGAACCTTTCTTAACAAGCTACTACAGAAAGCAGAAGGAAACAAACATTAACAATACTCAAGACAGAGTCTACAGACAGGCTTGCAGCTGTGCACTAAAATGATTACAGTCCAATAGCTGTTAAGACATTTCACTCAAAACAACAAATGTCTTTGTCACAGTGGCACTAATGGAAAATCAGTAGATTACCTAAATCAGTAGGATTCATGGTTTAGGAAGGGGAGTAGCTGAACGGCTGTTGACATATTTCTGGACCAAAGTGGACCGAATGACAAGTGACCCACAAGCTGTTCCTGCACAGGCACACTCACCCATGGTGACACGTTCTACTAAAGGCACTTCACAGCCAGCAAACCAGCTGCTGAAGAGCTCTGGTTCCAAACAGGTACATACGGGGTCAAGGCGTCACTTATAGAAAAGTGTTATAAATGCAATCAAAGTCAACTCAAAAAGTAAGCAGGGGTCGGTAAGTAATGCAGCTAAAATATTTGTGATGTGCTCATCTGGTTAAAAGGCATGCAGCTGTATTCCGTACCAGCTGCATTTTGTACCAGTGTATGCTATTTTAGCTGAGAGTGAAATATAATGCCTTACAATAATCTAGATGAGACAAAAGTAGGGCATTTACAACTTTTGCTAGGTCACCTCATGAAAAAGGAACAACCTTATTTTTGAAATATATCTTAGTTGGGAGGAAGCAGGATACAAACCCTTTCCCTCGCCCAGCTCAGAGTCAAAGCGCAAACCCAAATTCGGAGCTGCTGGATTAACATGAGCTGATAGGCCTTCAAGAGTGTCTTGGAATAAAAGCATGTCTGTGGGAGGAAATAAATCAATCGCCATTTTGTCCTGATTAAACTGCAAGAAATGTTGAGGCGTCTAACAGCGAATGTCGAGTAAAGGAGGTCAAGAGCGGAGCTGAACAGATAGTTAGTGGTGTTATTAGTTCAATTAGTCTGATTCATTTAATTAAAACATAACTTTATTCAGTGGGTATTTGTTTGCACACACACTGAGTATTTGCCGTAGGCGAAGAATATTAACACAGTCTTAAAACTAACTTCAACAGAGAGCTACTATACAAGAGATCAGGACCCAATTTAAATATTACAGTAGTTTAGTGTTGCAGATCAAGTTATCAAAGGACAATTGACATGCGGTGACTGAGGTAGCCTGAGAGCCGGTGTGGGTCCTGGAATAGTCACCCAGTTTTTAATAATCCAGCTCTGGCTGGCAGTGGTAACTGTCAGAATACTTGCATGGAGAACAGAAACATTTATCACACACATCTTTAATATGTTATTTTAATTTCATGTATTTCATTGAAATAGCTCTTTATCGGTTTCCTTACTCCCCAGCCTGTCTGTGATGCTGTAATGTGGATTTCCCTTTGGGGATCAATAAACTCTTCTCTTGTCTCATCAATTTATTATTTACAGTATATTACACAGCATTCTTTATATTGAAGCTCCATGTTTGAATTCAAAACAGCAATGATCATTTGTTCCCTCTTCCAGGCTTTATCTGCATGATATTTCCAATCAACAACTTGTCACCTAGAATATTATTCGATGACATGTTGCATTTGGTCATATTTTAGCTGTAAAACATTTTGACAGACAGCAGATAAAGACTTGTCAGTTACAGCCATATTGTTTTCCTACCTTGCTCATAAAAAAAAGAACATTTCCTTGCAGACAAAACTGTTTTGTGATTGTGCAAAACGAAGAAATAAGCCCTCTGTCTCAAATGCCACTTGTCAAATGGATTTGACTGACACAGATTGCAGAGGATAAGGTTTCAGACCACAAATTTCCAGCCTGACGTACTTGGCAAATCTGGCTTACCAGTGAGGCATAAAGAACTGTCGTCTTCTTTCAAAGAGGTTTACTTTGGAGAAAACTTTGTCTTTTGGGCCTTCTGACAACATCTCAGACGCCACTTTCCTTTAATTTATGAGCCTGAATGTTAAAACCTTGACTTTCCTTATGTTGTCTTTTGTCATTCCTAAAAAATTGTCACTATTTTATGTCACACTTTTATTATTTGAACATCTTAAACTACTACATTACAATTGTGGAAGTGATTGCTGCTTACAGCAATTACTATTCTTCCATGCTTTTTTTTGTGCTGTGAAACTGTGCTACACAGACTCTTCATATATTATTGTGTGCATAATTGTATTGATTAGATGTTTTCATGAATGCACATGTTTAATTAGAGAAGAATGTGTATAAATGCTCAGAGCATTGCTGCTAATTGGTGTGATTTCAGGATGACACATGAAATTTGACCTTACATTGACCTTACTGCCTGTGTCTTGTAACCTGTGCATGCCATTATAATGAGATCAAGTAAAAAAATAATAAAACAGCACAGACAGATTTCTTATGTGGAATAACTTCCAATGTGAAATCCACTGTTACATTTTAGCCAAACAAACATCATTGATATTTTGGAATTAAACAAAACTACAGAAGAACTTTTACTGTCGTTATGGCTTGACAGAAGTGCAGTCCTGAAGCGCTAATAATGAGGTAAAGCTCACCCTTGAATGTTATATTATAATTATACAGTTACCAATGAAATAAAACCTAATTAAAATGTATTCATATTGTGGAGCAGTTCACTCTAAAAATAAACTTCTTTTTTTTTGCACTGCACACGGGGTCTGAATAATAACTGTAAAATAATCAGTCATGTCAGTAGATTCCTATATGTAATGGAACCCAGTTTACTATTCCAGTAAGTAGTCCGACCCTTAATGATGACTAGTCTCAGACAACTACCGTTAAATCTTTTTATAGATCATGGAAATACAACACATAAACACACAATTCAACAAATGCCTCACATAACAACACAAAACTGAATAAATACTACACTAAAAAAAATAAATAAATAAAAAATTCCATGTACAGATTCAACTCCTATATCTGTAATGATGTGTTACAGCTTTTAAAGAAATTTAATTTAATTATCATACCTATGTATATGGGCCCACTGTGGTTCATAATTTGATGAACAAAAATGTTTCATAAACAGCCCCTTGCACCAGCTCTGGCAGTTATTAGGTTAACATGGAAATGGCAAAGTAATACTTTAAGTGATGAATACGGTGTGCTGTCATGCATATTAGAGAACGTTCTAAATGTCTAGTTGACCAATCAGATTGCTTGGTCGAAACTACTTTTAATGTTGTCATTATGATGACATATACAGTTCATGAGTTACTATTAATTATATCACACAGCCTATCGAGGCCCATTTAATCCTGTATAAACACATTATGTTGACATGTGCAATTTGTGACATATAATTATGAGTTAAATGATGCATTAAAGCCTGTGGAGGCCCATTCATCCTCTTTTGTTTCTATAACTAAACCAATACATTAAGGTCAATGAGTTTGCATGTGATTATAAATCAGCTTTAGCGCACGCAGCAATCACATTCATTTTCTTGAGAAATTGCTTCAGTAGTTTGTAAATGTTTCCAAGTAAAAATGAACACACTGCGTTGCAGCCAGACCCCAAATTGCCAGAGTAAGAGTAAACAGAAAATGTATCACAAATAATTCAATTTTCGAACAACAATGAAGCAACAGTAAGGCAACTGATTGCTTTGATGCTGCAAGTTTGCAGTGAAATTGGTGCCTTCAAAAAGGCCAGAGTACATCTGTATTTTCAGACCGGCTCCTGGTTATAGAATTCAGCTGCTCCTCCTATGATTCCATCTGAAGGCCTTTATTTTGGAGACTGTCACTGTAGCGCCTCAGGTAATTGTGCAATAGATCTCTGCCAGATGGTGACCCTCTGCCAGTGATGCAGTAATGGGGACTGGACTCTCGCAGGTTAATTTTCTCTGGCTCTGCGAGAGATTTTCCAGGAGCCCCTTCACTCTTTGATACAGTTTAAGATCCACATCCTCAGCCCTCGGCTCTGTGCCTCCGCTTCCCCCCCCCCCCCGCCATTCAGTCAGACCAATTTCCAGACTCAAAGCTTCATAGAATTTGTCATTTTGGCTGCATGTGGTTTCAGCTCTACCCATTGAAATGATGACAAACTGTCATTACAGGCAGACCCAACAACTGTTTACTACCTCATCTATATTCTGGAGCCTTATGTCCTTCCTTTACTTACAGCCCATGGCCCCACTTTTCCCCTCCCACCTCGCCCACGTTGTTATCACCATCATCATCTCAGAAAAGGCAGGAGTATAGAAAGCAGAGCATCCTCATATTCTCAGTAAAGTATGGCAATTTTTGCTGAGGGAAATATTTCACCTGTGATGAGCTATAGTCCCACAACACATCCCTCTTCCTGAAGGAGGTAATAACATCTGCGTGTCTGGTCAAGGTGAAGGTCAGCAACAACATGATTTCAGTGCTGCTCTATTTCAAGTTATCTCTAATAAAAGGCGATGGTGGCGGTGGCCACTCACACTCTGCTGTCAGAGCGACACACCTGATCAGCCCCTCTGCTCCTCAGAGGACCGGAGCTTTTCAAGCTGGAAGGTTACGGCTTCCAAACCTTCACAGGCTCATTGGAAAGGAAAATTGGTCATATCTAGAAAGATGAAACTGTGAAAGTGCATGTAGTAGCTACATTATAGCACGGCTGGCATGGTGATGTCTAATAACACAACAAAGGTGGGACGGAAAGACTGCTATCTTTGAATGCCTGCCTGCTTTCAGCCCTCTGCACATCTGACTATTCACTGTATAAGGTGTCTGTGATTGCTGGTTTTGGAAAATAACAACAGTCGTAGGACACTGATCGACAATCCAACAGCTCTTTGCTTCAAGCACTTAAACCACTTAAAAGTCTTGAAAGCCCAGCCTCGCGTTTTGTGCCATTGGACAAAGGGACTGCATTAGGTCATTACTCAATGTTCTTTGGGAGCATGAAGGTGCTCATTACAGTCCCTGGTAATCTGCTGATTAAAGTATATGCTGTGATGTTGTTGACATTTGTATCCTGCTTCCTCTGAATCACTGCTCACATCTCTGAATTTTTCGGCAACTAAGTACGTCTGGATTTGAGCCTCTTGATGTTTTTTTGCTCAGTTGTAAAATTAACTGAGCCATACGCATTCTTATGTATGCCACTATTTTTCTTGGCAAGACATGACCCATGTAGCCATGCACCCATGCTTGTGCAAGTGGGATAAATTAGCTATCAGCTTTGTGCCAGAAATGGTTTCTAACCTGTGCTAACATTCTGAAAGGGTAAAAAAATGTATAAATGTAAAATATTAAGTCAACTAGATCTAAAAAGTGTCTCCTCGATCAAGTTTCTGTTTAACCCAATCACCCACAACACCCTCCTCATGGACTTTAATGTCACCTGACTAAGGATCTTCTCTGTCAGGAGCAAAACTGGAAGTAGTGTGACGTTGTTTTAAAGCCTCAGTTAGATGGGTCAACAAATTTCCAGTTTGCCACCAATAATCAAAGTTGGTTTCTTTTAACCAGGACAATAAACATTCCCTTATCTGAAGTGGTTATTGCTATTATCATGATTACATAGGTTTACCGAATCCAAACTATAACATTTCCCTAACACTATTTTCATAGTTTCTGAACTACACCCTAACCACTGGTTTGAAATAATTCATAAAGGTTTTAGATGGCACCTGCTGATCACCAGCATCACAAAATATGAATAATGATTGTTTAGTTTGCAGGACCTGTTAGAAGGCTTGTGTCCAGAGGTGGCAAACACAAATCACTTGCTGCTGATTCAAATGATCCGGTCCAGTTCAGCACAAACATTTGCAGTCACTGACTGTGAGTGATTACATCACCATTCATTGACGCACACCGCTTTGCCTGCCACACCAACAGATCTGCTAAGGATGCCATCAATTGCGCTTTCTGCAACATCTGGAGAACCTTGACACCAAGCTCTGCCTTCAACACCCATCAAGCTTTTCAATACACTGATGTGTGTGAACAGCAGTTCCTGCACATGCCACTGGACCTAGAGCATGCGGGAGAGCAGACAGTGGGTTAGGAAGAATAACTTTTTATCTTGCAAGTTTTGTGTCTGTGTAGAGTCTCTAGTGTCTTATCGCTCAGGCTCTTCTCCTCATACACCAACTGTTTCATAAAAACTCATAAATTTCTTAGCACACATATATACAGGAAAAACTTAATATTTACTCCACATCACCAAAAGTTCACAGCAGACAGTGTTCGTCCTCAGACAACTTAAGAAATCCAAAGTGAAACGCAGAATCCTCCAACAGTTTTACAGTTGAGAAATCACTGAACGAAACTTTATTTCATCTTTAACAGTTTGGTACAGCAGACTAGATACCCACAAGCTGCAGCACATTGTCAACATATCCTCAATGCTATGCTCCCCAGTCCCATCGTTCAATACATGCAGCTTTTCATTGTAGGAATATTGTGCTTATGATTTATTGTGTAATATGTTATGAAGCATCATATACAAGGTTAGAACCTAAGTAACCAACAATTAGCAACAGCGTTATCACATTATTGTCTGGCTTTTGAAGTCTGCCATTAAGTTTTAAGCAGGAAGTAACATATTGTCTACATTTGTACTGAGAAAAGCATTTTCAATCAACAGTGAGGAGAATGAGCTGGTTTGGTCAGTAACACTAAAGGCCAACTCACACCGGACGCGGAACGGAAGCGGAACGGAAGCGGAACGGCACCGCCGCGGTCACCGTAGCAAATAGAATCCAGTCTAGTCAATGAGAGCACTCAAGGCCAACTCACACCGGACGCGGAACGGAAGCGGAACGGAAGCGGAACGGCACCGCCGCGGTCACCGTAGCAAATAGAATCCAGTCTAGTCAATGAGAGCACTCACACCGGGCGCGGATCAGACGCGGATCAGAAGCGTCCCAGAAGCGGCTCTCCGCGCCACGGCGCGAGCTTTCCGCAAGATTTCTATTTCTTCCGCGAGCCGCGGCTGAACCTCGTAAATTTCAACAGAGCACTGCGCACCAGACAGGAAACCGGGCCTTGAATCAACGTAATAAACTTCCGCCCCCTTTCAAAATAAAACACAATACTCAGTTCATGTAGCTTTTTACAACTTCACATCAACGTGACGTCATGACCGGTGGCACCAGGTGATCAAAGATCGATCAAAGGGTCTCAACGAGAGACTAATTGTTGAAGTGGAACAACACACAATCATTTATGACACAACAGATGCTTTTTATAATCTCCTCCACGTCGGAGAAGCAAAGTCAGCTGTTTGTTGTTGTTGTTTTCTTTATACACTGTTTATCGCGGGGTCTCGGGTATGTCCAGGATTCTCGCGTGATCTCGTGATCTCGCGTGAATACGGCCGGCTCGCTCCGCTGCCGTTCCGCGGCTGATCCGCGTCCGGTGTGAGTTGACACCGGGCAAAGTACCGTTCCGCTTCCGTTCCGCTTCTGTTCCGCGTTCGGTGTGAGTCCCGTGTAATGATATCTCAGAGGCTGTGCTCAAACTGGGTCCAGTCCAGGTACTGAGCCTGGTTCAGTTAGCAGCAGTTAATTACCACTCAGCTATTTTATCCAGTTGTTAGGCTAAAGCTACCTGTCCATCAGGAAACTGTAAAGGCCAACTCACACCGGACGCGGAACGGAAGCGGAACGGAAGCGGAACGGCACCGCCGCGGTCACCGTAGCAAATAGAATCCAGTCTAGTCAATGAGAGCACTCACACCGGGCGCGGATCAGAAGCGTCCCAGAAGCGGCTCTCCGCGCCACGGCGCGAGCTTTCCGCAAGATTTCTATTTCTTCCGCGAGCCGCGGCTGAACCTCGTAAATTTCAACAGAGCACTGCGCACCAGACAGGAAACCGGGCCTTGAATCAACGTAATAAACTTCCGCCCCCTTTCAAAATAAAACACAATACTCAGTTCATGTAGCTTTTTACAACTTCACATCAACGTGACGTCATGACCGGTGGCACCAGGTGATCAAAGATCGATCAAAGGGTCTTAACGAGAGACTAATTGTTGAAGTGGAACAACACACAATCATTTATGACACAACAGATGCTTTTTATAATCTCCTCCACGTCGGAGAAGCAAAGTCAGCTGTTTGTTGTTGTTGTTTTCTTTATACACTGTTTATCGCGGGGTCTCGGGTATGTCCAGGATTCTCGCGTGATCTCGTGATCTCGCGTGAATACGGCCGGCTCGCTCCGCTGCCGTTCCGCGGCTGATCCGCGTCCGGTGTGAGTTGACACCGGGCAAAGTACCGTTCCGCTTCCGTTCCGCTTCTGTTCCGCGTTCGGTGTGAGTCCCGTGTAAGTCACAGAGATTTCTAGCTGAGCAGCTGGAGTGAGACCCGGCCATAGATGCATGTGGCAGTCCTCAGAATCACTCTAAATCAGAATCACTTTAAAATGAGTACACACAATGAGTTCTATCTACCTCTAAAATACCATGAGAATACCTGAAAATATGACTCATTGTTGGTCCGGATACTGAGTATAGGTGACATATGTGATAAAGGCACTTAAATATGAATACCGACTTTATGTAGTCTTTAAAGGAAAGGTCAGGTGGTCACCAAGGTTTTCAGGAGTAGTCCTCTGAGGAGCCTGCATATAAATCTCACACTCAGTATTATCTTTCTTTTGATTAGAATCTTGCACAAAAAAAGGAATTCAGCAACTGAACAACAACAAACTCAAACATGCTCCATTAACGAGCCTGAAGGTCTGGAACTTGTTTGACATTTGATTTGAAATATATAGCAGACATATTCTGCTGTGTTTGACCGTACATACTGTACGCCTTCAAAGCCCCCGCATCCTGCAGCTGCTGAGCCGAGGTTCCCTGACAAGGTAATCAGTCGCTGGCTCAGCCTCAAATAAGCTTAGTCCTGACTGAGCTGTATTAATAAAGCAAAAGATATGTTCAAGGTTATTACTGCTTATATAGATGGTGTGCTGCTTTTTCGACTGAGAGGGAAAGTCAGTGTAAATTGTTGAGGGAGAGAAATATGAGATTCGAATATTACTTCTCTCATCATCCTCCCCCTTAACCCGGCTGTGTGATATCATGAAACCCGGTGAGTCACTCACAGAGCTGCTCAAGAGTTGTTTTTGATTCTGCACAGCCTGTTCTCATTTCACTCTGCATGTTAAAAATAACTTTATCAAATTAAAGAAAACCTTAACCCGCAACAAATAAATGTGATTGTGATTTCCTATGTGTCAATACCTGAATTTGCTCAATGTCTTCCATAATTTTATAATTAGAATTTGTGTATATTGTGGGTTTTTTTAATGTCCTGGCAGAGGGATCTCTCCTCTGTTACTTTTTTTCCTTATTAAAGGAGATTTTGGGGGATGTTTTCATCATCTGAAGAGTCTAGCTGAACAGACTGTAAGGTTCCTTAAGGGAAATTATGATTTGTGATAATTAAAACTAAAACCGACTTGACTCTTGGTGGGAATTCCGAACCTGGGGCCTCATGTACAAAGCTTGCGTACGCACAAAAAAGTGGCGTACGTCCTTTCCCACACTCACGTTCAAATGTATCAAACGTGAAACAATCGTAGAAATGTGCGTGCCCCACGCCAATTTCATAGCTGTCGTACGCACGTTTCTACAGCTATTGTTCCTTTGGCGACACTTAGAGGTGACGCTGGGAAACTGTTAATAATGTGAAAACAAGTAGTCATCAGATTGATGTGCACATCAGAGACACATTTATGAACAATTAACACACCCACGTGTTTGCAATTATATAGGTGGATATAAAAGCATGCGTAATGTGATGAAGAAAATGGTATTAACAATGGCAGCGTTAGCGTTGTTAGAGGACCTTGCAAACGTGAGCGATTTAAGGAACGCATGGATTTACTTGCAAACCATGATAATTGGGTCATAAGCCGATTTCGGTTACCAAGGCCAGTGTTACTGGAGTTGTGCGCAGAGCTGCGGCCGGCCCGAGAGAGCAACGGGGGCCGGCGAGTAGCTCGGGGTTGTGCTGAGTACGCTGGGGTTCCTGGCAACAGGGGAATTCCAGCAGGAGCTGTTTATCTAAGTAGGAAACATTTTCATTCCATCAATGTTCAAATCATATGTGATGCGCGAATGCAGCTGACTAACATCGTGGCAAGGTGGCCTGGTTCAACGCACGCCTCATTCATTATGACTAACAGCATGGTTGGGAACAGGCTGGAGGCTGGCACGGTGCGCGATGGCTGGCTTCTATTCGTTTAATTGTCCCGTATGTACATACGGGACAATTAAACGAATAAACTCTTTACTTACCCAGAAGCCGTGCCAGTGTGCCAGTGTGCCAATGCACATTTGGGCATGTGTGCGCATTCAAATATCATGTTTTTGGTTTTCTTTATTTTCTGCTGGTGAAATTAGAGCTGCAGAGCTTTCTAACAAGCCCCTGATTGTCTCCCTGTGTTCAGTATTCTTGTCAGTAAAAACGGGCGTAAAATGTCAGCCGCAGCGCCACACCTGTCCACACCTGTGTGTGCGCTGCTCGCATCCCACGGCATTTACAGCCTCACACACACGCTCCCACTCACGTCTTTTTTTTGGTCATATTTATCCCTGTTGACAGGGAACCAAACAGAATCTCCACTTCATTCACTAGAATCTTTAGCTTAGACTCTGTGAAATTCATTTTCTTTCCTTTGTTCATCGCGTTATCTGATCGGACACAGAGGTGAATCTCAGGTCCAGGGCCTATTTAAATAGATTTGCATATGTAAATGGGGGCGTGGACAGGGAGGAGTTGCATGTGCGCTCAATTCCACGTTGATTGGCATGTACAAAAGAAACGTGCTTGGATCCATGCGAACGCACACTTTGATACATCTGAATATTTTTGTGCGTACGACAGTTTCCGGGTTCTGGCGTACGGCAAGTTTTAGTAGGAAATCCACGCAAGTATTCGTACATGAGGCCCCTGAACTCTAAACCAAACAACAAAATACAGTGTTGTTACACAACCAACAACACAAATGTAACCATTTTTGGATCTGACAACCCCTGCAGGATGGCTTTTACCAATGCTGTCCAAGCGACAAACAAATCACTGTGAGTTTCCTGATCTGTCACTGCGATGGTCAAGGTTTGGTTTGTTTCAGACACAAAAAGAACTTGGTTAGGCTTAGGGAAAGAGCGTGGTCATGGTTACAACAAACCGATGTTGACTGTTAGTAGAAAATAAGCAGCAAACAGCTGTGCTTGAACATCATGTTTTGTTGACCCATCCATCCACCCAAACTCCTCTTTCTGTGGGCTTTGTGGCTCTATAACAATGTCACACGATTCCCTCCTCTTGTTTTGACGGACAACTGTCATAATTCCTACAAGAGCTAGAGGGCTTCGCCCCTAACATGTAAACTTTGTTATAATCGAGCATTTGCTGACAGAATTGCTGCAGTTTGGTGGTAACTTAGTAACTTAATAATTCACTGTTTGACCAAATTGTAGGAATTAGTGATGGGAAGTTCGGTTCTGTTTAGGGAGTCAGATCATTTGACTCAGCTCACCAAGAAGAGCCGGCCCCTTTGGCTCCCAAACAGCTCTTTATTTTTCAACCAAATTTAGCGCTGATTTGACTTATGATTTGTATGTGTACACATATATCATGTATATATTTAACACATCCTTTGTACTGAAGCATTCAAAACGAAAAATTACATTTTATAATGTCAGTAAATTGCTATAGCCAACTGTTTTCATTGTGTTTACAGACTCTTGTAACTCTTTGAAACTGCCCAATGAATGCACTAATGTGCTTGTAGAACAACTCTGCTACATAAAGCAATCAGAAACACCTTTAAATACATAACAATAACAAGCATAGAAATTTAAAAAAGGACAGCTGTTGACTGTTGGATGCACAGTTCTCATCACGTCTGTGAAGGTTGTTTGTGGATCCTGCTCGATATGACAGTTTGGCTTTTGCAAAGTTCAGCATTCTGCCTTTGTGTTTTAAATTTTTTTAAATGGGTCCAAATGCTGCTTCTTTTACTACTATCACTCAGTGGCTCACATACCGGAGCCGGCTCCCGTCGTTCACTTAAAAAGGCCGGCTCTTTGAACCGGCTCGTTCACGACTGACACATCACTAGTAGGAATGGCTATTGACAAGGTAGACAGGGGCAAGGCCATGTAAGGATTTAAGGAGAAGTCTTAAATCAGTTTGACTGGTCAAACGTGCGAGCTCTTTGTAGTTTTTGAGTAGTGGCAGAGCTACATTTGTTGTGTAGGTGTTTATGCCAATGCTAATGTTATAAATATGAGTCTTAAAAAAGAAAATATTATTAAGAAAAACTCCTTATGATTTGGTTTTAAACACCAAGTGATCGCATGGCCATAATCATGTGGGAGATCACCATGAATATTGATATTGAACCAACGCAGCTAATATAATGTAGGGCAGAGGCATATGTCATGATTTATGAAGTGAAGGAATCATCAATAGCCATTAACAGAAAACATTTTCATTACAATTTCCATTTATTCTTTAATCACATGCATGTTAAAGTACAAGACATTCTGTCTTGTACTTTAACATGCATGTGATTAACATGCACACAACAGTAGCAAACAACTGGATGGTTCAATTGCAAAAACAGATAACTCTGTCTTTGTTTTCCTGAATTGTGTGTGTGTGTGTGTGTGTGTGTGTGTGTGTGCGTGTGTGTGCACTCAAGGGAATGCAAACTGCTGTTGGTTTATTAAGTGATCTGTTTTTCTTAATGAACTATTCAACTCTTCAGCACTCTTCAAGTGCAGCAAACAATACATGAGTCTGATCAATTTATTGGTATGTATCAATCCTGTTGTTGTTAGTCAATACTAGTATTAGGACTAAAAGTAGACAATATATAGTGCATCAGTCAGACCACCCGTAATCAGAATGTTTTACACGAGTCAAAACAATGGCAGAGGTCCTATGTGCATACTGGGGCAGTGCTCGTGGTTTTGGTTTAGCTTTAGTGAAGGGAAGTCAAAACAGTATTCTTTCTATATTGGGCCAACGCTGTGTGTGTCCTTTAACTATTCTAAAATTACACTGCAATTAAAGCAACATTGTATTACTTTTTTTAAAAACAGATTTTAAATCAATGAGATGAAACATTGATTGTGTAATCAGGTGAATTGTGTACCTAACACTTCACAGAAAAATACACACTGCTTTTTCACTGATTTTGGAGCCGGGCAAGTGGCAGGTGTAACCAAGCTCAGAGGCCTCTAAGCAGTGGAATCTAAGATGAGAAAAACAGAGAGTAAGCAAGATGATGAGATGATGAGAGTTACTTTTAGTTTGCTGGGACTGGCTTTTAGTGGTTGGTGAGAGCTTGGTGAAAAAAGACAGACGCCGAGCTGGGCTGACTGCTGTTGGACTAGTCAGTGATATTAGCTGCTGCTGTGTCTGCTGTTGGTGACCTGGTTGATGTTTGGCTGTTAGTAAAGTTGTCGACTCACTAGTTTTAGATCATAAGTAATGTAATCAGAACAAATAGACGTGTACAGCTGAACATATTTACCACAGTGGGATTACACTCTGAAAATGGGGGCGCTGAATCACAGAAATGCTCATTTCTTACGATGTTGGTTTAGAATGATTTCAGAACATCTGGTGCTAAAGACGTAAACGGAGCTCCGCATCATTCAGTTTTCCATTTGACTTATAAAAATGATACTGCAGCACATCAGCTAAGGGACAGAAATGCACAACCTCATTTAAACTATTTTTTTCTGGCCAGTGGCTATAATTGACCTGAACAGCTTTTTGAGTCATGAGATATACATGAATTAAGAGATAGTTAATTGCATCATTCAAAACGTAGCCTGGAGCATTGTGCTCTCTGTTGCAGCTGTATCAAGTGTCTTCTAAAGCACATACTACTGCAAAAAAACAAAAAAAACCCAGCTTCTTTTCATGCACTAATCAACTTTGAAAGTTTATTTCTAAGGAAATATGCACTGTCATCACTGCATGGGCAGGATAGCAGCATACAGCATCCATTAAACCCTCATACATTTTTTAACAAGCAGTGTTCCCAAACAGTGTACTCTTGCAAATACAAACAAAATACACCTTTCACCAGGATGTTGAGTGACTCCTGATATTAAGACTTTAATTAGCAGCCGGCATGCTGGGAGCTTAGAAAGGCTGTGCTGTGTTGTGTTAAGCAGTATCCCCAACTTCCATCTCCGGGTCACTAACTGTATGTTTCAAAGAACATTTGCATTCCCAAGAGGTAGATATTGGTTTCTTTTTAGTTTTTATTATCAATGTCTCCTCATCTCCACCCCTCTGAAGATGGCTGGTGTGTAACAGGAGAATGCATGGATGTGCTGCCCCAGACAGTCGGCTCCTGCTGGTGCTTCTGCGGATTAGCCTTAAGAGACACTCGCTGCCTCCCTAAACAATGCTGCCCCCCGAGCCCTGTGTGGAGTATAATGAAGACACAATATCCACGCCGCCATGGACCTGCTGGCCTCTTCTCTCATCAAGCCTGTTGGGTGATGTTCCAGCTGTACAAAACACAGCCAGTTTGGAGGCTGCCTTAATCACCCTCTCCAGAGGCGCCACATGAAGGTGAGAGCGAGTATTGAGTTGTTGTTTTTTTAGTTTTTTTTTTTTTTTTATCACCATGGTACTGTGACACAGACAGCAGTAGTAGTTATCCCTGGGCGTCTTGCAGCTGGCGCTTTTCACAAATCAGCAGAGGAAAAACAAGAAGAGAATTCTAGATGGTTAGCATGTACTCTGATTCATGAGGGACCTTCTAAAGTTTGACAGATTCTCATAATTTGGACACATAGTAATCACCAATTTATTTGAATAGCTTGGACCATGAAAGTTATGGCAACATTACAATTATGAATTTACTTCCAACAGGAATACATTTTGGGAAATGAATCTGCTTTCTTTCCGAGAGTTACTTGACAAATCGCGTCATGTCAGTTGGCTGAATACGATGAAGCTTGTGACACGTGAAGGTTAGCTCAGCTCAGTTTAGCACTAAGATTGGATGCAGGGGAAAACAACTAGCATTGGTTCAAGAGCTATACAAATCTAGGCTGTAACCTTACAGTGACAACAAGCCTAATGTCTAAAGTCTAAATGTCAAACTATTCCTTTAAAGTCCCTTTAATGCATATGCCTATGTTTGAAGTTACGTTCATGGGTTTTGCTGTGGCTAATGTGCACCTCCTCCACAGCTACAGAAATCTGATCCAAATTGTAATAAGGTGGAATTGTTTGTTATTTCCGTTGGTTCTCACCCTGCTTAAAATTAGTAAATCTGTATTTGAAAAAGAGCCTCAGCACGAGGTCCAGTAGTAGGACAGAGGTTATTTCTAATTTATAATGTGTGATTTGCTTTTGAGAGTCTGTTTACTGGAGATGTTTTAAAGTTATTGCAGACTGAATTCAAATGTATTCCAAACATATTCTCAGTATAAATGAACCCTCTGGTCAATGTGGTGACTTTTGAGGCGCGCGGGTATTGGCTATTGGCTATTTCATTGATTGACATCCTGTCCCAGCCTACAGAGCTTCTCAGAGCCCCTGGAGGGTAATGAGTGAGGTCCTCAGAGTTGCATAGTTAATGTGCTTTTATAGCTGTGATGAAGCTAATAGAGCTGTGATGACTAACTTTTGGTTTGCCCTGCAAATAAAGTGGTTTATATTCTGAATGAACTGTTGGCTTGTTTCTTGCCTCACCACCATTTGTCCCCAGATCTGAGTAAAACTTGCTAAAAAAAAATATGATGGCCAGAACTACAAAAAAAAGTTCTTTAAATGAGGGTCATGCATGCTGATTTCCGGTACAGATGAAGCACAGCACAAACCTCTTAGGTCAGTATGCCGGACAGACAGCCCTCAACGGAATCAGCCATTTCCGTCAAGTTTGTGCCCTGAACCCCTCAGTTGCTCTTTTTGTGTTAACAAGCAAAATCCCTATCTAGAGCAAAAGGTTGCCAAATGTTGCTCAACTGCCCACTCAGGTGAACACCCAGCTGCAATAATGCATCTGGGATTCATGTGGGTGGAAGCACATAGAGTATCTGTTGGATTCATTTTCTCCAACTAACTCACGTTAGGAAGAAATGTCTAAATTAAACTACTTTGACCTTTAGTTAAAGTGAAATACCACTGGTCTCATTATTCTGAAAGATAGCTGGAGGCAGGAGGAATATATATAACCTGTTATGTTGGTCACACTTTATGGAAGAGTGCAGAGGGCTATTAGGCTTATGTGACGTGCCTTTGTCATGACATACACCATTCGGGTTCTATAAAGCTTAAATACTGTGGGCTTTGTGAATGTCTTCCTGGTATTAACAGCTTGGTGTGGGACGCATATAAAATAATGAAATCTCTAAAAACCCAGGTGCCGTTTCATAAGTTGTGTTTGAAAGACTCAAGCAAATATTACAAATGACTTTTCCCATAATAGGGCAGCGTGACATACCACAAAAGCCTGGTCACCTTGGTCTACAAATATGTGATCCAGGGGATTCATGACGTTACTGCGAGAAGGATTAGCCTTTAACAAGAATATGCAGGACCAAGAAAAGCAAGGCTGCAGCTTGAGTTTTTATACTGGCTCCACAGTTAAGACAGCCAGTAGAGACTTGACAAAGATTTTCCTGTTATTATTCACTGGCATACATATTCATCGACTGAACACACAGGGGGCAGTCACATGGATCTACATGGGATGAGGTCATAGTATTATGGTAGGAAGAGAGAGGACAGCAGAGGGGGGGGGGGCGATAGCCTCGAAATTCGTAGATCCCAGCCTTGTGACTGCAACATCTCCTCAGGGTGAAAGCAGATCGTTTCAGTCCAGGCCAGTAGCCAGGAAGCTGGACCTTAGCACCAAGCACAAAAAGCAAGACAGATGGGCTACTATTATTCACGACTTATTATCCATCACATCACACTGCAGATTTGAGCCTCTTCTTGCACTTGCACAAGAAAAAAAAACAAATGATTTCATTAAAGTCACATTAACAACATTTCTTGACAATGGATACATGAAGAAATGATCTGAATAGAAATGTGCACTGAATGCACCTGAGATTAAAGCACATTCCATCATCAGAGAATGCTAATAATGGATCCAAATGGGTGAATAATGCCTGTGAGCATTATAATGTAGTAGCATTACTGATTAATACATGCTCTGAAGTGCAATATTATTTTAGTAAAAAAAAAAAAGAAAAGAAAAGCTCTGTCTCTTTATCACTGCTTTAGCTAATTGTGCTCCCCTTGTAACATGATTTCCTACAAATGAGAGTGTAAGGAAGAGTGGGGTTATGTGCCAGAAGATGCATTGTCTTCTTTTAAATGCCCCATTAGGCTCGAGCTAAAGGATTATGAGAGTCCTCATTAGTTAGCCTATTCCTCACCCTGACATGCCATCTCTTATGGGTATCCCTACCGTCAAGGCTCTCTGAACTGTGTTTAAACAAGCAAAGGCCTTGTAGGAGCAAAAAAATGGAATTATGAGCAATGTCTAAAAACTGTTCACTGAAAAAAAACGTTTTCAGGTTGTCAAATGCAAGCTGCAAGCCTTACCTGGGTTATTTTCTCTGTTAATCCAAAACAGTTTTGTGTTTCTTGGTTTGTGAAGTAATTTTGTTGCCAAAGCAATGCTCTGTCGAAGAAGCCGACATGGAGGGATAAGATTTAAGTGTGAATGAGTAATGTGCTCCCAATGAAAAAGATGTCCCTGCTTCTATTTTTACCCTTTTAATTGGAAACTGATCTTCACAATGTTCAGCTTTCATGAAGATGTTGCAAAAGAGGATTAGTTTTCAAATGGTATCAAAGGTCGGTAGGCTTAGCGGGATTCCGCGAGTCATCCAGAGTACCAACGTGTCGTCATCGAGGACGCTTGGCTCAAGTCAGACGAGGTGGGAGCGTTAACAGGAACACTGTGCTTTTACTGTGAGAGGCTAAAGCTGTGTGCATTACCTTCCATTAGCTCAAGGTTGAACAGTGGCCACTTTGATCTTGCTTTTTTTGTTGAGCAGTGAAAATTAGGCCCTGTAAAACAGCAGGAAGAGCAGCATCTTTTTATGAGTTTGTGAGCCATTACCGCATCATAATTTCCAGGACAGAAATACAGTAAATCTTCAGTCCAGCCATTTTAAAGCCTGACCCTATATTCTCCACTCACAGCACTCATATTTAAACATCCACATCATTTCATGTAATGAGTGGTGTCTCTATTACACCTGTGTAATCTCTGAACCATCAAAGACACTCATTGATTTCTGTCTTCGAGGGAATCTGAGTAAATCAATCAGCCAGATAGGCTACAGATAGCATAGACCCCCCCAGATCGTCCTGCCATCAATAACAGAGCAGAGCGGTCGATGTTTCTGAGGACAAACTACTGCGAAGTTGAGAGGTTATAGTGCCAACTTTGTCCATGGAACCCTGGATACACTCAAGACGATGATTGCCTCTGTCTGTCTTTTGGGGAGCGCTGCAGTAATCAGTAAAGCAGAAATACTTAATGAAATGGGACCGCTCACCCCATCCCAGCTCCATCAGTAGTAATATAGCCAAGAGAGTATTAATTCTCATTAAAATAATTTTAAGAAGTCACATGTCTGTAGGGCAGATGCCGTAGACCTTTCATTAGTTTGTAGAAGAATGTTGGTGTTTCAGTTTTTAAACTGCATGAACTTTGTAATCCATTTTGTACATCCATTAAATCAGAGTTTATAAGTTCTTGATAGAGAGAAATAAAAGTTATGTCTTATGACTCAAGGTGGGAGAAGCAAAGTGATGTTAAGTGCACCACGTCCAATGAGTCAAGGGCTTGCCAGTGCACTTTTTGGTAATTTCTTGTACAGATTTTTTGACGTCGCTGAATGACACAAGTAAGATCCAGTTTGTATGAAGCATATTGAGACTTAGCTCTGCCATATTTGTTTGATTCTCTTGAAAGCCTAAAATGAATGCAGTTCTGTTCATAATACATTGCATACTAGCATGCAATGTAGACAGAAAAATGATGGAAGCCAGGTGACATTAAAGAGCGACAACAAGTAACGTCAACCAAACAAGCCAACCAACCAAGTCAACCAACAGTCAACATTTCTTTTAACCCACTATCCTTCCAAAACCGAACAAACCTTCACCACAGCACTGTGACTAAAAACTTACTTTTCTAAAGATATTTTTTGGCATTTTCTTTATTGGATAGTGATGGCTGGAGAGATAGACAGGAAATGACTTGGAGCAAAGGACCAAGGTTGGAATGGAAACTGGGTTGCTGTGGTATAGACTTTAGCTCTGATATATGGGGCACACACTCTACCAGGTGAGCTACTGGACTTACTGTTCAACAGTGATTTATAGCTTTGGAAGGGACAGACAAATGGTGACACTGAAAGATGTTTCTGAGCAGAAACAAACAATGGGTTTTGTTGTCTAATCTGGAATATTTGTTTTATGGTGCAGACGTGGAAGTGTATTATTTTCCCTGTACTCTTCCTGCTCCATCTAAGTGTGGGCATTTGGGTCCTCATCCTTATTGCCCCATACCTGAATGCTGACACAGGGGCGTGCAGCGCTGACTGCTCTGTGAGAAGGGATTTTGTCACCACTAATTAAAGTGATGAAAGTGTCAGAACATGCATGTGCTGTGCGCATTGTGCTGTTTACCTGCCCTGAGCAGGCAAATAACATGAAGTGCAGCCAGTCTTGACACAAAATTTGCAATGCACCACTAAATAGTTGAAGGCATACAGAACCCTCAGCAAAAAAAAAACAAAAAAAAAAAACACATAAAACCACAGGCGACTAAAGAAAAATACAGCCCTGAAAGTCAGATGTTGAATGATAGATGAATGCGCTCAACCCAATTAACTAAGAGTTGTTGGTTTGTTACAACATTTTAAAACAAGCAGCAGCAGTGACAAAACTGTGAGTCACAAAGTCCTTTAAAGCCCCATTGTGTAACATCTGTACCATAAAAACAACATGTTGATGCTACACTGACATGTAATCAGGTGAATGGTGTCTCTGTCATGTGTATGCCTGTTCTTGCATGACGAACTTTGTGCACCAATTCCGATCACTCGTGGAAAGTATGTAATGCTTTATGGCACACAACCAACTATTTGACTGATTTTGGTGAAACTGGATCATATTTATTGGAGAAAATGTTTTCTGCTTTTTTCCTCTGATGTCCTCCGGCTGCTCCTCCTCAACTCTCTGTGATTTACAGAGTTTCCTGATGGACAGTGAAGTAAACTGCTGCCAACTCTAGCTGCTGTTAGCTAATGTTAGCTCAGTTTGTTAGCAGGGCTGCCTGGCCTGTGAGCTCAGAGCACCGGGGAAGTGTTTGTTTGTACCAGAGGCATTTTGGATCATCAGGAAGAGGAGGTTATCAAGCCTGGGGCGTGGGGGAATGCGGACAGCAGAGCTTGTGTCATGCCAGAACCTGAGATGGGCAGGCGGGAAGTGTAACTGGGCTCAGCTGGGTATGGCCATAATGTCCAAAGGAGAATGGAGTTAAGAGGACAAGGAGGAAGCCGGATGTGAGTAAATGTGGGGCTGACTTTTAGTGCTTGGTGAGAGCTTGGTGAAATAAAAGGCTGAAAGACAGACACTGAGCTGGGCTGACTGCTGTTGGACTAGTCAGTAATATTAGCTGCTGCTGTGTCTGCTGTTGTTGCACACTGTTGTTTGTCTAGTTTTTTATCATCAGTAATATAATCGTAACAAATACATGTACACAGACATGCAAGAAGTAAATAGACACCTTCATTCAAATTCAAATTAAAGGTGTCTGTGTATATAGCTGTCCATATTTACCACAGTGGTATTACTCTCTGAAATTAGAGGCCCTTATTTGCAAAAATACCAATTTCTACCCAATGTCACTTTAAGTCTTCTCTGTGGACTGTAATAAATGAGCAATAAATTGTTCATCAAAACATTTTTTGGTAATGCTCCATGAAGAATTAAGTTAAGTGTAGGGAATGCCAGCAGTATGAAGTATTCAAAAACTACTATCTGTATGGAAATCAACATGCTGGTCAGAAAACGCTGCCCTGCTGTCTGTGACTCATGTAAACCTCAACCCCTGTTGGAACTGGCCCTGTTTAAGCCATTTGCTCCATTAAGCCCCCACATTCTTCTCATTATGAACATAGTTAGAAACCAATTAATTGAAGTGATTAAAGTGTTTCCTAACTCAAGTGAAGTTAAGAAAATTGAAGTCAAATGGTGTTAATTTCTTTCTGTGAATATTCTGCTGCTGCCCCCTCATATACACAAATTATCAAAAGTACCCTGCTGCCTATACACTGATTAATTCCCAACCTTAATTGTTGTGTCTGTAATAGCTCGGGGTGGATGGACAAGGCTTTGCTTTTCTTCACTCCAGTGTCTTGAAGTGACGTCTCACTCGCAGTGGAACAATATGATGAGGAGGGAACCCACCGCGCTAATCAGATATCACTTTTAACAGCAGAAGTTTGGGAAGCCAGGGGTGCAGCGGGGTTAGACCAGACAGCTACGTTCAATAACACCTGCTCTAAGTGTTGGTGAGCAAACATTTAATTCTTACCTGTTTTTTTTTTCTTTTCATGTTCTCAGTTTAAGTAAATTATGCTCTCCAATTATTTAATTTGTGTTCTATAATTACTTCAATCCACAATTTTCTAATTTGTGTTAGCAGGCTAGCAGCTGTGTTTGTTATGAAGCTGCCTTCATACACTGAAGGCAGCTTCAATTCTTGTGTTCATCACATTTGTCCTATACTGCACTTGACACTTTTTCTTTCTTTCTGTCCATTAGCTCCACATCTACCGTCTGTGATCTAATAAACCACATTGATTTAATGCACATAAATTATATACATAAATGTATATATATGTGGGGTGTCTGTGGCTCGGAGGTAGAGCGGGTGTGAGTGTGTATGAATGGTTATCTCCTCAAACTGATGAGCAGTTGGCACTTTGCATGGCAGCCAATGCCATCAGTGTATGAATGTGTGTGAATGGGTGAATAAGATATGTAGTGTAAAGTGCTTTGAGTGGTCGGAAGACTAGAAAGGAGATATATAAGTACAGTCCATTTACAGTCCATATAAGTCAAACTTTGATGCTTCTAATGTTATCATATTTTTGTTTTAATACTATTAACACTAAATAAATAGAACTGTATTGTATGTTGTTTATGTTAATTAGCTAATAACTAAACATAACATAATTAGCACATCATTAATTTTTTTTTTTTTATTAAATACTCACCAACATTGATTCATGTGCACATTAACGATTTCTATTTCTTTTCTTTTCTTTTCTTTCCTGTTTTTCTTCCCTTGACATCTGACCATGATTGATATATTGATATATCTGACTACATGATAATGGTTTTAATAATGATGAACCAAGAGAACCAAGAAAGTCCTTTTTGTTTTCAACACGATGGACACACAGTAATACAATAAGACAAGGTGAGTTTGCACAGCGTCCCCCTAAGTTAAGTCTGAAATAAGGTGCAGTTTTTATTCAAATATTAAAAACACAAGAGAAAAAAATAAAATAAAAAATAAATTAAATTAAACTAAAACAAAGAGAAACATATCAATACTTTAAGCCAGATTTTAATTTTAATAGAATGTTTTTGCTGATTATGTTTGCAGCTATAAATAATACATACTGTAGATACACAGCAGTTAAATATGAACTATATATTAAAACCTTTAATAATTCAAAATAATAATTTGAGCATTATTGTTATTATTTAAATGACTAATTTAAACTACAGTGAAGTATTATTGTCAGCCGGTTTTAAAATGTATTACTCAGCAGCCAGAAATAATACATTCTAAGGAATGTATTATTCTGTTATTCTGACATG
Organism: Larimichthys crocea; assembly: GCF_000972845.2. Classification (NCBI taxonomy): domain Eukaryota; kingdom Metazoa; phylum Chordata; class Actinopteri; family Sciaenidae; genus Larimichthys; species Larimichthys crocea. Next base: position 2,828,735 of record NC_040021.1, read on the forward strand.
TTTGTTACGTTATCAGTCTGCATGAGCCCAAATCTGTGTTCCAGTGTTCACATGAAGGAGCAGAGTAGAAAAGATTCTGCAGGGTTAACAAGCTGTCACACACACACACACACACACACACACACACACACACACAGTCTAACTCCAAGGCCGTGGTAGAAACAGCTTGTCGTACACTGAGTGTTACATTGTATTCCCTCATCCAACGCTTGTGCACATGAAAAACAACACTTTCCATGAACCCTGAGCATTAATTATAACATAACAATATGTGTATTTATTTGTTTTGCTCACCGTGCTGCAGTGCCATGCTTTCTAGCTGGCATCTAAGCTTCATTATCCCGACGCTTATGGAGTGCTTTTTGGAAGTGGGTTAGTTGTCAGACGACTCTGAAAATCCCCAGCTTTTGGCTGCTCTTGACACTCTGGTTGAACCCGTCCTATTAACGCTGGATTACTGCGGAGAGTCTGTGTTTCCTTGACAAGGGAAAAGAGCAGAACATTTGAGCGGGGATGATTTCATCTCACAGTTTTTAATTGCTCTAGCATCTATTCATGCGCTTTCAAGATGCGCCAAGCAGCTCTGCAGATTCCAGGGGAAAAAAAGTCAAGGTTCAGCAGAAAAGGCTGATACTATAATACAGAAGGTTTACGGCTGGAACATCAAAGTTCTATGGTCTCAGGATAAACGGATCCCTTCCCAGCTATAATGTGTTTGCTACAAACATCTTGCCATTTCAAAGGAGCTTTTGTTGTCTTTGTATTCACCAGGAGTCAGCAGGAGCATTATGGAGAATTCAACTCTTTGACTTAATGAGCCTTTTCTAAAGTACAGTGATGATCATGACCACCGAGCACACACAACAAAGTCAACATTAGCTTCTCTGCTGGTAGCAACTTATGGAAAAAAAAACAATAGGCTGATTTTGCAGATGTTTCCCGTCGTCATGGTGTGAATATTATTTATTATGTAGGATGACATGTCGAAGCGAATGAAGCAGCTGTAACTTCAGAATTCCTATGTGTGTGTGTTTGACGGGGTATGGCATGAAGATCAGGGCCTGTGTACTGTCTTAGTGGGTCCTCTTTGCCCAGGGTTAGTATAAGGGTTTTTTTAAGTGTGTGTGTATGAGGTGCTGATCCACAGTCAGTGTGTTACCTACAGTAGACATCAGTCAGGATGCCCACAGTTTGTGAACAGGGGCAGCAACAAAACAAATTTTAGCCACATGAATAAATTAGTATGTACGATATTGTAGGATGATCTTCATTGCTTTACCTTGCCATCAGTCAGACTTTTCTGACAGGAAACTGAAATGTTTCTATCAATCTCTGCTTTCTTTGAAGCCACCAGACCAAAATTTTACAACATAGCAACGGAGCTGTTGGTCAACCACTGCCTCAATCAGTTTCTTTTTGTTTGTGTTAATCTGTGACTTTAGTTTCTGCAGATCAAAGTAGAGGTAAAAGGCTGCGAGGTAAAAGGACTGTATATGTAACTATAGCTAACGGCTATTTGAAAAACTGATTTTGAGTTTTTTAGATGGGCTTTTTTTATGTAGCTAGAATATATTTTGTGTCTGACTTTGTCCACAGCACTACATTGGTTAACTTCTGTGCTTGTCCTACTACTGTAGATCATACGTTGACTATGGATAAGTACCTCATATCTCGTTCAGTAACTGAATCAACAGCTAAAGTCATTCATCGGTCAGGGATATTAGTGTAATATTAGTAATAAACTATTTATATCGCAATTACAGTATTAAAAATGTTTTACTCAAGACAAATCTGGCACTTATTTTGAGAACACTGTAGACTCCTTCATGGGTGTTCAGGTCTTAGTGCTGTCCAGGGTGCTGAATCTGGAACCAGAATCAGGTTTACTGCATGTAGGCATTTTACATGTGAGGAATTTGTCCTGTGCCTTGGTGCAGAATAAATGTCTAATGAGTCAAAATAAGATGTATATAGTACTACTAAAGTCAAGACACATCAATAACAAATAGAAAGGTTTATTACAAATATCATAAATGTCTGTTTGTGAAAAGAGGAAGAGATGTACAGTTTCATGCAAGAATGTGCAAAACACGCCCAGCTGTCCTGCATGTCCTGCTGGTGGGGGCTGATGGTCTAATTAGTTATCTTTGACTGATCAGCCTCCTCTGCCTCTCCCATCAGGCTCATTATATACCTTGTTGTTCCAGATCCTGGCTGCTGTTTGTTGGAGGTGCCAGCACCAAACTTCCTCCAGTCCAGTGTGCTCCAGCTCGCAATAAGGTTCCTGGGAAAGAACAACACACGCGATTCTTTCTGTCACATCTGCTTCGTGGTTTAAGCATTTTAGAGGTGGAGTTTCCTCAAGCAATCTGTTCTGCAGACACAGACACATTTTTAATTACTGCACAGCAACATGATGTCTAATGTTCATTTTCTCTGTAGTGCATATTAGGAGACAGGAAACTCCAGTGTTCTTTATTCTGCTTCACAGACTTCAAAGAAGAAAGAAACAAACAAGGTAATCTAGTTTTGCTCTACATAAAGACAGTAGTAACAGGTTAAATACATTGTTTAATGTTATTTGTGTGTTCATAAATGGGTTTAAAGCATCAAATAGACCTGAAGTGTAAAGAATCATGTGTGCTTATTGAATGGCTGTGGATCCAGAACATAACGCAGCTACATCCACCAGACATCAAGCGGTAATTTCATTTTTCATTGCCTGAAAGCTCCAATCATCGACATCAGCAGCAGCATTACCACATCCAGAAGCAAACCTATTACGGTCTGGACTTAACACATGGCCTCCCTCATGTTGAGGGCCTTGTAGTACTACTCTCCACATTACGATGCCCCCGTTGTGCTGCAGTGATAATCCACTCCTATCCTAACATTTCTCAACACGCTGATGACTCAAAGTATGCTCTTTACCCAGCGAGTCACACATTTTCCAATTTTCTCTTCTAAACTTCTCGTCTAACAACCACTGTGGGGCTGCGGTTGATTATCGCACATCACCAGTATAACAGTAATGACATGAAGTATGGGAGATTCAATTATGCGCCTCATGATTTATTTGTGGTTTAATGATTAAAAAAACAGCCTGGTTAAAAAACATTAAAGCTCATACCACTAGCAATTATGAGGCGGTGTAATTTACCCCTGACAACTGGCCAAGCCGTCATTTCACTTCTGTTGTGCTGAACCTCATGGCAGCAATAATTGACACAAGTCTTGTTGACTCTGGTGTCCTCTGAGCAGCAGTGATTATCTGATGCTTGTTTGCTCAGTCACGTTGTGCAATCGCGTATTTAATAATTTACTTTTTTATATCCCCAGGTGAGCACTGCCTTTGCTTGTTAGCCCACCAGACAGAGGCATGCATCTTTTATTTTCTGCTTCAGTCTGCTGCTGTGGTATTGCAAGTCGCTGCAGTACGTCTGGTCCAGGAGCAGAGTGTACATCCAATCACTCTATGCATTTTTTTTTCCTTCCTATATTCTGAATCATCCTAATTTTAAACAAAGTCCCTGTTTGCTCGATTCACCTCCGGTGAGGTGAAGCTGAGAGCAGCCCGGCTACTTGTCATTCCACAGCAGATACAATGCAGCCTTGGCAAAGTGCAGTACATGAGATTGTCAAGACAGAAGTTTTACTGAATTCAGTGACATTGACCAGCGCTTTAAGTCGAGGTGTTCACTGAAGTGGAATGATGAGACTCTTAAGTGTTTCATGTGCTCAGACCTTGTAAACAGCGGCTGGACTAAAGAATATTTGATAACAGCGTGGATCGCGGGTGTCTGTGGCCCTGAGAGCTCGGTTTTTCTCACCATTATGTCTGATACACTTCCTTGAGCTCTCAGCACTGGCTGTGTTAGTACATTGTTGGAGTTATCATGAGGTTTTCAAACAGCTTTTTTTTCTGTTATAACTTCTAGGTTTTCTTATTTTTCACTCAGTTAAAGAAAACCGATCCAGACATCACCACCTACACGTCTGTGCGCTGATAGCCAGCCTATGTATTCACAGTATAATGAAGAAATCAATGCCAAGTTATGGCTGACCTCAACATTTAGACTTTAATTGTCAGTGTAGACTTGGTGAACTTGGTAGCTCACTCTGTGTGTAATAATAGGTTGGTGCATAAATAATGCTGACTATAATACAGATGCACTGCACTTCATGCTTCAGGGAGGAAGGCTGGAATGTTGCTGGTCCTCTGTATTCACTCATCTCGTCAAAACGTGGGAATGAATTGTATCTCATGATGACACAACAGCCTTTAGAGTCGCTGGCATTAGCATTAGCCACCAGTCACTAAACCATATGCTAATTTGCATATTGATTATGTTAGACATAAACATTTGAAAGAAGCTTTGGGTCAGCTGCAGTGAGGATAAGATCACATTACATCTTTAAAGTATCTTCGGCAGGGGGCTGCTGCTCCAATGGCATGACATGACCTGTCCTTAAAAGTAGCATTATGTTTATACGCCATGAGAGAAATAAAAGGACCACCACCTCTTTAAGGTACTGAGTCTGCCTCTTAATCTTTATTGTTTGGATACTCACAGTGTTCAAAATCAAAAATCAAAAAAGTAACTACTGACCATGCCAAAAGAGAAAAGACAAGTTTAGAGTGAAGAAAGAAGGGTTCAATTCTGGCTTTACTGGCAGACAGATACAGCGAGTGTCAGGTTTCTTCCATCGTTAAATTTTCAAAGACTGTTGTTCATAAGAACAAGGTGAAGCAGAAGGCATTGGGGACAACAAGTTTGCAGACCGGCAGAGGGTGAAAACAACTCTTCACTGACCAGGATGACCGGCAACTTTGAGTGTCAATCATCAACTAGAACTACAAAAAGAATGGCAAACGACAGCTGGGAGTGCACAGCGAGGACTCTTTGGGGCAGGGCTGAAGTCATGCAAAGCTAGAAAACTTCATCAATGAGAAGCAAAGAAGAGAAGAAGAGCCAGGCTGAGGTTTAAAGACTGGTCTATAGAGGATTAGAGTAACGACATCTTTGATGAGTACAGTTTTTAGCTCTGCAAAACATGTGGTCGTCTAATGGTTAGATGAAGACCTGGAGACGTCTACAAGCCACAGTGTCTCGCAGGTACTGTGAAATTTGTTGGAGGATTGGTGATGATTTGGGGGAATCAGGTAAGAAAACTCTGCCAATGTTCCCCAACTCCTGGAATGTGATCCGGAGGAAGATAGACAAGCCATCAAACAAAGCTGAGCTGCTTGAGTGTTCCCAACAGGGATTTGAAATACTGGTGGAGAACACCAATACGTTTGAAAGCTGTGAGAAAACTCTGGGTTGTTTCAACAAATATTGATTATTGAACTCTTCATAAGAACAGGATTGTGAACTTTCTTTTTTACTTTTTATTCAAGGTCTGAAAATATTTTTGGTATTTTGACCATAAATATGTTCATTTTACTTAAAAACATACCTATACATAATAAAACCAAATATGTTTTACTGTATATGTGTGTGTCTATTTTGTGGCTATAAAGGTTTCTTCCACCTTTTTTCCCTGTTAAAGGTTTTTTGTGGGCAAGTTTTTCCTCACTCGAACCGAGGGTCTAAGGACAGAGGGTGTCACTCCCTGTACTGATTGTAAAGCCCTCTGAGGCAAATGTACTTTGTGACTTTGGGCTATACAAATAAAATTCAATTGAACTGAATTGAATATTATCAGCTCACACTATGTAACTCTCACAGTGGTGCAATCATACATTCACCTAGTGATGTGTCCATCATGAATGATTAGTTCAATATGACTCGGGAGTAATGAGTCTCAGTGAGTGATTCGTTCATTTTCATGCAGTACCTTCTCTCACCACATGGCAGCTGCATAAGTTCAGTCAGCAGGACAGGAAACAGAAATAATCAGTTCACTCAACTGTGCGTCCGTCCTCACGTCCTCGTTCATTTGTCACATGACAGCCAGGCCGCTCAGGCTGTGTGACGAGCAGTAAGCATAACAGTTTGTTCATACGGATCGTTCAGCTGTCATTGTGACAGCTGTAGCTCAGCTACAGGGCTGTGGATTGAGAAACGAACAAGGAAATGAATGATCCGTTGATGTCTTGTCATACGCAATATACATTATTCATCCATGAAATCATAATTAATTAGTGGTCTTTGGTTCTTGTAGATGTGTATAGTGTTATTGGGTATATAATGTAAAGTGTGTTTGTACATAAATACTTTTGAAAATGATATTAACATGTTGATTTTGTGTTATAGTCTACCATAAAATAATAAAATATGATTCACTCTGAATCACAATGCAATCACATCTAAAGTCAACTGGGCTTCAAACACCTTCGCCGTCTGAAAACCTTGTTTGCGAGAGGTATTTCTGCTTCCAAGATTTCAGATGAGTATTTCCTTCTGTCAGTAAAAAGACTCAAAATTATCTATAGAGACCAAAACTGTTTTTTGTACCAGGCTGTAAACATGTTTATTTCTGCTGTGAAGTTGGACATTTGAACATGGGGACTTATGGAGACTGACTCACTTCTGGAGCCAGCCTCAAGTGGACGACAAGAGGAACTGTTTTTAGCACAGCTACAGCAGTTGTTGGTTGGACAGTACTGACATCGATATGTAACACAAATTCATCCCTGGAAAAAACTGATGCAGAGGAGCAGACAAATCAATGACATTTAAATGTCTACCTTTTGGAAATTACAAATCAAATAAGTAAGAGTCAAAACAAACACAGAGGAGGTATTTATATAGTAATGTCATAACAAATCTGAATTATATTTATTGTGTCTACACCAACAGTTTGAACAAGAAGCTGTTTCTCTGGCAGGACACATTCCCTCTGTACAATGTGTACAGAATCACTGTGAATCACAATGCAATCACATCTAAAGTCAACTGGGCTTAAAACACCTTCGCCGTCTGAAAACCTTGTTTGCGAGAGGTATTTCTGCTTCCAAGATTTCAGATGAGTATTTCCTTCTGCATCCTTGCATACTAATAACGCTGCAGATCAAATAGACAAAGGTTTTATTGTGACAAAAGTGAGCAGGAAATCCGCGCCTCTGGCTGATTGTTCCAGCGTTATTGAACAGCTCAGTCGGTGAAGCCACCTGCCTGCCACTGTATTGTCTTCTTACAAGAGAAAAGCAAAGTGACCAGCAGAGTATGCTCGATTCAAGCCGTACACGCTTTGACTGATCTGTAACCTTCTTCTGTCCACTTCCTGAACACATTGACAGATGCTAACATTTAATGATTGTTTCATCTACTGGAAACCATAATCCCATAATCTCTGTCTGTCATATCTATGATCTCCCACTGCTCTGTGCGGAGAACAGGCAGGCCACCTTCATCTGAAGAACAAGAAGTAATCGGCTTATAGTCACATTCCAAATAGGAGAATCTGTCATTTTCAGCCTGAAACATCAGGAACATCAGGAGGAACTTCAATGAAATGGCAGGAGGTGATTTTTGTTGATGAATCACACAGATTTTGTGAATAGGCTTCACAGTGATTTAGCACAAAGAAGAGGTTAATTTGACTAAAGATTAATTTAGTCAGGGTGTCCTGGGGGCCCAGCAGGTGACACTGCCCACAGTGTCATTGTAACAGTCTTTGCTTTCATCAACCATTAAAATGGATACATAAACTACAATTTCTTCATTCAACTATCTCCCACTAAACAGTCTTGAAATTCTAACCAATGACATTTAATTCCTGGTTGTCACTTGTTACTGGTGGTAAAGCCAATGTGATTTTAATTGATTTTCAACTCAAATAAAATTCACCTTGGCTCAAAAGTTGATATTTGATTTAATCTGTTGAAATGAAGTACATATTTTTCTACAGTGACAGTCATTTTCTCCTGTGGGTGAATTTTTGGTTGGATTGGAATCAGTAGTGCTCGATCGCTGTGATTGAAAGTACAGGTGTAAAATGTGCAAGATCCAGTAAAGACAAACTGTGATCTGATCTGACAATCTACCACCAGAGGTGGTCAGGAATGTATTGTGACTGCAATGAACACAAGTGTAAATGCAGTTGTCTTGATTTAAACCAACCGATTTGTTTTAGCTAACATAAAATATATATATTTATATATATATATATATATATTTATATATTTTTTAGATTTAGAGAGCTAACTTGGGAGAATTCTAAAAGAGACATGCTTTATTACTGATTATAACTCTTTAAAGCATCATGCTGGTACTGCAAAAACCCAGGACAAAGTAATAGAATATTTTTATACAAAGAAACTACTTGATGTATTACATTTGCCAAATGAAGAATTTGTTGCAGTGTTCACAAAGTTTAGAACGTTTTGACTAACTCAACAGCTCGGAGTTGAGCGGAGGCCTGCTTCTGGGACACTTCTGAACTGGACCACGGCAGAGCCGGTGGGGTTTGAAACATTGCATCACTGCAAAGCATTGCGTATCACTGCAAAGCATTGTGTATCACTGCGACGACAGCAGCAAACACGCAACGCAGTGCGTCCGGTGGAGTTTGGGTGTATCGCATGTTAAAATGTCCAACCTCACAGCAGAAATAAGCATGGTCTCTATAGTTAATTTCCCTGTTCATGACATCCACCTTTCTGAACTTGACAAGTTCACATGTTTTATATGGTCTATGTGAGAGACACATACAGGATAACTGGGTTGTATCCAGTTATGAGACATTTGAAATGGTTAGAATAACCTGAGACCTCCAGAAGCATTCTGTCCCATCAAGAAGAGAAATGATAATGTAGTGTCATGATCTTGTAGTGATTGCAGAACACTTATCACCTGAGGAAAACTGTTGCTCATAAAATCATGATATCACAGTCTTTAGGTTTAATTATATCATTAAGGCAATCAGAGACAAACAAACTTTATAGGATATAATAAAACGCACAGAATATGCACAAGCTTCATGAACCGGTGGAAGAGGAGAATCAGCAGAACAGAGCAGCAGGTTCAGCAGGTTAGCAGTGGGTGGAGGTGGAGATGGTGCTGTATCTGATGTTAATACTCAGATCAATGCAACCAGATGCACGCTGTAAATGTCTTTCCGAGGGAAAGAAGAGTGCACTCTCAGCTTCAGTTAATTCTGTAAGTATTGTGTTCATAATAACTTTTGACCTATTTTCTGCTTTCTCAGAATTGTTTTCAGTTATTCATTTATTTCTATTCTCCCACTCAGAGGCTCCAGGCTTAGTCACACAGACCATATACAGCACATCTTTAAAAAAATATATCTACAATAGCTGTATCACTGTTGGATTTTGCACAAAATGTAAGGGGAAATTCATATTTCTGCTTTAGCAAAGCAACTCGTACACGGATCAGTGGAGAGGGAGTATACACTTTAGACCCGACACATGAAAAGAAACTCCACCAATGACAATGGCACCATTCAATAAAGAGGCAATTACAGAATTCAAACATGATGAATGCAAAGTGTTTCAGGGTTTGATGAGAACCTGAATTATAACTTCAAGTAGGAATAAAAGTGTAATAAGCCAGAGCCTTTTTTCACTGTTCCCTTCTACAAAATGAAGATTAGGAGCGTGCAATATTTTATCCGCCATTTGTCATTATTTTTGAATATTTTGTGTCACTGTGGTGCAGCTTGGTAGAATGTGACCAGAGAGCCATGAAGTAACAGAGTGCTGTTTAAACATCACAGCTCTCCCTCTCAAGGTCAGATTCGAGGTCATTTGGCAAAGAGAAAATAGATGTGCAGCCACATGCGAACCCAATCATGTGAAACATATACAATCAGAACCATCTACATGAATACAAATACATTCAAATGCATGCATTAAAAAATGCATAAAAAAGGAATAAATGTGCAGTGTAGATGTGTTGAATAAGAAATGTCATTCCATTTGAAAGCGAGAAACGGCTCTTTCGGTTTGGCATTCAGGTTGTCACAATATTCACGCCATCAATGAATACTTGCATTTACCGCATCTACCTACACATGTATCTGAGTCAGTATAAAAGCACCTGCAGGCTATAATAATACCCTAACCCTAACCCTACACACAGTAAGCAGATGTAAATGCATGCAGAACATATTGTAGTTGGAATGCTGGATGTGGTTGAAGGCTCAGTTAAGACGACATGGTCTTCTTGCTGTTAGAAGCAAAGAATAAAGTAGTGTGAAGTTGCTATAGAGCCACAAAGCCCTGTAGGAAAGCTGAAGATCAGGGTGGATGGGTCAACAAAGCGTCACTTTGACACTGAATACCGCTCGTTGTTTCTTGTTTTTTATCAGCAGTTAGTTTCCTTGTACCATGACCATCTTTCTTTCTCCTTTTAACCACGACGATTATCATGACTGCAACATTGCACTTGTAAGAAAAACATCAACAGAAGTTGTTGAAAGACAGTTGCCACAAACTTCACAAACGGACACAATCATATTGTCATTTTTTTCTAGTCGAACAGTCTCAGTGAGGTTTATTACAGCTTGGATTTTATTTTTATAGTTCCGGCTATGGTTCTATTGGTTCTGATTACATTAGTTAACATAGTTAATTGCTAACAGGTCACAATAGTCAAGCAAGCAAACGATCACAAAGGCTGGACTGCTTGTTGTAATCATCCATTACAGTTCATAAGCCCAGTTCAACTGTGACCTAAACTTAATGTAGTGGTGCACACTCATGATTTCGCTAATATGAAGCTAATATGAAGAAGCGGCAAATCTAGTTAATCTGCTAGCTTGATCACAAAAATACAGCTCTAGTTTCCCTTTAAAGGTCCAGTGTGTCAGATTTACAGAAAATGGCAGGAATTAAAAATAATATTTATAACTATGTTTTCATTAATCTACTGACGCTGTTGGCCCTCTTCAAAAGTCTGCCATGTTTCTACAGCAGCCCAGCAACACTGGCCTTAAGATTGGATTTTTGAAGGTTTCTTCAAGAAGTTTTCACTCTTCACTTAATGGCTTCTTTCCCAGATCGTCAAATACTAATGTGAGGTATTCAGTTGGTTGTAATCTCCAACCTTACTGATAGATGGCAACTAATTCTTACACATTGCTTCTTTAACTGTCAATCAGTTACTACCTACCACAAAACCAATAAATGATATTATAATTATGGGTATATACAGACTGTTTACTGTCCGTCAAGAAGTAAAAGTTGAGGAGGACATCAGCCAGATATAGAAAGAACATTAAAAATCTATTTTAAGGTAAAATAGTTACATAATGTTGATTTAAGAGCACTGTCCTATCCAAGTGACAGGCAGGTATCTGAGTATGTTATAGTCTGCTGCCATCCTCCAATATATTTTATATTATGCTAATGTTCAGATCTAATTGTTCATACAGGGGTTAGTGGATGTGACTTTGACTCCAAGCTGACCTTTCAGTTAGCCAATAAGCCATTTTGCTCTGTCGTATTAATCTACGAGATTTATACTCTCATAATGGAGGGCCTCCACAGCGGTATTACTCACAGTGATTAGTGACTAATGAATGACTGCCAACCTGTGTTGTGGTAATGCATTCCTCTGACTGATTGTGGTCAACCCTGTTTGGGAAGACAGCCAAAGAGAAAAGTTTATTAGTAAAGCCATATTAATTAACAAGTTACAGGAAATTAATCTAGGGAGGGGAGTCCATTACTCTGCTTAGCATGATTTCATTTTTATCAAATCAACCAGGATGACAAAAAAAAAAAAAAAAAATACTGCAGCAGGCGTGTTGCTGCCTGTTTTACAATAACACATGAGGGAGTTTCAGATCCCCAAACAGATATTGCTGTAAAATGTCATTGGTGAGCTATGGTTGGCTTTGTACAATAGGTAAGTGAGGTAGCAAGTTTGAGCTAAGGGAAGGACGGAGTGGCTATAACTGGCTGCCTCTCTCCCCTCGGACCAGCACACGTTATTACCTTTCTTTTCTGGCTGGATGTGGTGAACACGGGAGCTCTCAGGATGAAGAAAGTCTCCAATTTTGAAGAATAATTGTGTGTCCAGCTTGGTTTGAAGGCACTCAGACATTGGATACTTGTTGATGGAAAGAATCCAGGTGAATGGAAACTGAGGATTATCAGTGAAGTCACTTAAGGCCGTCACTTAACTAGGAGTGAATCATCAGCCAATCTAGATGTTAGCTGAAACAGACTGAAGGAGAAGTGCAGGCTTTTGCAGGGGGCTTATATGTAGCTTTGTTCCTTACATAGATCTGTGCTACCTCCACTGTAATAAAAATGTTCATTCCTGCAGAGAAAAACATTAAGCATCTCTCGTCCGTGGATGCTTCTCTCTCGTCTATGACGGTGTCCTCTGGCTTCCCACATTTATGAATCTGTCACTGATGATGCTGGCTTTATACACCTGCACAGCTCTATGCAAATTATACAGCCACACAGTGACAAAAGAAAGATTTTTAAACACTTACAGTGTGAGAATGATAAGTTCTTCTGTCAACGTGAATGCTCACTGTATTAAGCCAACAATATAAGAGACAATTTGCTCTGTCACACTGTTCAAAATTGCTCCAATCATGGCTTCTAACTCTTAAAAGAGAAATAAGGAGGATTTTTATTACTCCATAACACAAAATGACTGCAATATATCTGCAGGGGTTTGATAGGATTTTAGATTAATTCCAATGACTGTGATCACTGGGTCACATTCTGAAATATAGAACTTGTGTAAAATGGTCTATACTTCTTTTAAAAAAGAAACATTTGGATTTTTTGTTAATTATTTGTGATTATTAGATTTTTAGATTAGATCAGATTATTATCATTATACATTTATGTTCCATCTCTGCTATTTTAACTACCATGTTACTGTTCATGTCAGTTAATGGCCATTGAAATAATTCTATGTTGTTTAAAAAAGTAGTCCCTGCAACCTTTTAGCTCGTGGCCCCTTGTGGACATGAATTATATGTAGTTTTACTTTTCTGACTGTTTAATAATATTTTTTAGAGGCCTACAGTGAAAGTATCCAGTATTTGACCAAAGAAAAGATGAGGATAAAAACACACTTTAAAATGAAATGCTGAGTTTTGCTTTCATTTACCTTTGATCAATAAATCACATCATGGCTATTGATAATTAAAGCCTGATTGAGATTTATGGAGCTCTATCTGCAGAACATGACAGAATCACCTGCAATAAAAATCTATATGTTTTTGTTACCTTACAATGAGCCTTTTATATTTACAGACACTGTCATCTTCCATGGTGTCCACCACCTTGGTCCACTATGTTTCTACACTGGTCCAGAATGGAGAAACCAAATACTCTGGCTCCAGACAAGACCTGTTGTGTTTTCCACAAGTTTTGTAGTGACCTTCTCTTTCACGCTTCACTGCCCATTTTCATTCCCAGGTTGTCAAATACTAATGCGAGTGGTATTCAGTTGGTTGGAATCTGCAACGTCACCACTAGATGTCACTTAATCCTACATACTGGTCCTTTGAGGACTGTAGTTGAAACTTTAGTATGTAACATTTTAGTAAAAAAGAAAGAGTAACAGTCGACTTTCACAGTGTTGACAGCCAAAGTCAGACCACAGCATGGCTCCTCTGGAGTTTGTTCTACATTTTAATTGTATTAAACTCTGCACATTCACACACACATCAAACATTAAACAATTCAACTATCAGGGCTTCCCACAGTTTATCATGGTGACACCCACCTGAATAAAAGGACAGTCCCCTGCTAACATCAGAAGACATTTTAATGCAAGTCATACACATTTAATGGGCAGAGCATGAAGCACTCTACCACAGAGCAAGGTGTATATATGTCTAATAATTGACTGATTATTCACATACATTGACCTAAGTTGGGCTAATTTTCAAATTGCTCAGTCAGTCACAGTTAGATGGGAAGGAAAAGTCAATGCATGAAACAGAATCACAAGTATTACTGGTGACCAAACACCAGGCTGAAGTTACCAGCTGGACATACGTTTGACACAACAGAGTCTCCTTAAGCCTCATCATATGTTCTTGTCTTTTTCATTGTATATGGAGCATTTGGAGTAACTGGTGTTGGTTTATTATCTTCTTTCATTTAAGTCAGTGTCATGTCCCAGATTCCATGACGTATAAGCAAGATCTGCTGCCCCTCACAGCAGGGTCAATTTGTCTCTGCTTTCCAAAATTACGCAAATCAGAGTAGCAAAATCAAACCTGTTTTCTTTTTTTTTGATCCGATAATGCCATGATTAAGATTTAGTTAGGTTTGGGCCAGAAAATAACTTTTTGGGTTTATTGGGGTTAAGGAAAGGTGATGATTTGGGTCAAATCACTTGTTAAGGTGAAGAAAAGACTATAGGAAACTGGACATATTAGGAGTGCTGATACGTCACCGTCACTCAACCTTTCTGAATTTGTCCCAGTGGAAATGAAATGAAAAAAATCCCCTGTAGCTCAAAAAGCATAGACCACTTTTATAAGAGAGACGCCTGTAAAACTGTTGACAGGACACCTCTGACTGCAAAGAAAGTCAATTATTACTCTTTGTATGGATTTTCAAACCATGGACATTTTATAATTGTATTTCACAAAGCCTAGAAAAGCACATTTTTCTCTGAGTGAAATCTATGGGCTGAGCAGGGAACGCAGACAGAACCAGTGAGAGAAACGTGACAGTGGGCCACACAACGCAGAAGCAATGCTTGGAAGCTAGAAATGTTTTTAACCAATGCACCCAGCATGCAGTTTTCAGTCAGATGAATGGGCATTTGTTTGGGGTGTGGTATCCACTTCTTATGACACATATGGTCCAAACCCAAAACTTTGTTGATGTTTTAATCCACAAAGAAGTCCTTCCTCTGCACTCAGAATGCTGAAAAGGGATAAAACCGAGAAAGAAAAGTTCTGGGTGGTGAGTTTAGTTTAGACAAACTTATTTAGTGAAGATGAATGGTTGAGTTATTAATAAAACATACATGCACACAGTTTTCTTGTGAACTGAGAGATTATTACCAACATTTGAGTGTTTAATAAAGTTTAGAAAATCTGGATGAATGGTTTCTAACTTGTTTGGCCCTGAGATATGACTCCATTTTCCTATTCTGCTTAGTATGAGCCCTGTGGGTCATACTTGTTAAAGCAAAAAAACCTGAAAAACACATTTCAGAGAAGAAGCAGTATTTTAAGAAACCCTCTCTCAACTGTTCTCGGGGTTTGTTCCCAAGCATTATGCCACCGCAGGAAACAGCCAGTCTTGTCAGCTTATTGACAGCTAATTTAATAAAGTGAGACAATAAAGACCTGGCCAGACACTGAATCAGCCGGAACCGTCCTACCCAAATGCATGAACGGTGTCCTCACAAGGACAGAGGTGCCTGTCAAGATGGCCAGAGTCACTGTCAAAGCCTGCAATTTTTTTTTTTTTTTCATCTTGAAAAACCACTAAATATCAGCAGCCATCACAGTCTGTCAGGAATGAAACACAGCTCCATTAGCACCTCAGGCAACCCCCGATTCTGAGACAAAAACACCAGAGTCTGAGAACTTTGGCATCCAAGTGTTTTAGTCTCAGTCATGGGCATTAAAAGTGATGGGAGTGTGCCTTATAGATAAGTGATATCTGACAGACAGGGGTGTTTTGATGATCGAACCAGAGACATAAATCTTCCCAATCCTCATGTTTTTAGGTTCCTGTAGTGGAGAGTCCCTCTCATACTGTATACGGTGTTATTTGTCTGTATTCTCTAGTGATTTATATTGTGGACGTTTGTATCAATTTGTGCCCCCTCAAAAATTTTGGCTGTACTACACCCTTGTCAGTATCAGTTTGTTGTGATGTGTTGGTTCATGGATCTCATACATCATCCTAGTCGCCAACAACCACAACAGTCTGTGTGTGTGTGTGTGTGTGTGTGTGTGTGTGTGTGTGTGGGGGTGTGTGTGTGTGTGTGCGTCCTGGTGTGTGTGTGTCCAGACTGGTGTTTTAGTTACACAACATTTCTTGGAGGCAGAACTTTCTATCTCCAGAGAAAAAATAATCTCACTGTTGAGTTCAACCACAACTTTGTGAAAGTTTGCACTTTGAAACCAGCTTTCACAAATCAAAGGCAGAGAAGGAACCCTGATTGAAATACTAATTACAACAAAATGACAGTGACATTCATTTGAGCTGTCAAAAAAGCAATAATGATAAAATGTATTTTTAACATTTTAGTTTTTGAACTGGCCATTAACAACAGCACTAACTCCTCATGCTCACTAGATCCAGAAAATAGTACTTCTGCTTGGTGCTGCATTTCCAACTGCAGATGTTTGCAGTGTCACTTTGACATCATCCTGTATGACTTCCTGTCCCTTCCCTGCCCATGTGCAACGAGAGCACAGCTACTGATGTCAGAAAAAGATGGCTGACTGTGAGTGCAATTGTAACCAGCTTTCAAATGTCTTTGCCTTTGTGATGTCACCTATTCGTTTGTTGTCTAGGGTTTTGAAGCCTGGAATTTTGCAAGGCCATTCCCTCTTGGGGGTTTTTTTGAGCCACAAGTGACCATCTATAGATGCCTATCCTGACTGAATCTGACTGAGGACCTGAGGACATAACTACCTAATGCATGGCCTACCCTACTTTATTGGCTATTTTACTGTAAATGGGACTATGGTTTACAAAATGAGCATCATGCTGTAGAGTTAAAACTAAGCATTAGGAAACTATTACTAAGACTTCAGTTTTCATTCCTGGAGGCTCTGTCCACTATTTAATGCAGAGTCTATATTACTTTCCAGTGTTACTGTGGCATTAGCAAGCCTTTCATAGTCCATGTATGTTATGGACTGCACAAAGGCCCCTTTAGAAAAAAAAAGAGGCCCCGCTATCGCCCTAATTTGTTTGATAGCCAATTCTGTAATAGTCATTGAAAAGAAAACCAGTCAATTATGTAATGTTAGATAACCCAAAGTCCTGCCAAATTAAGGTTTGACCTGATGATGATTGGTTCATCAAAGTCATTAGGATTCATTTCTTGGGACATATGAATGTCTGTATGCTAGCAATAATTTGTGCAAATCTTCCTTAGGTAAATATTTCACTCTGCTGGAGTGTGTAAGGGAATCACCAAAATCTGAAATTAAGCTTCATCATCTGGGTGCCATGAAAGTGTTCTTTCAGAAGTGCTGGACCATACAAATGAAATCCATATTATTCTTTATGCAACAGGAAAGATGACATCAAACACAGCTAACCATATTTTACACAGGGAGCTGCCACTTGAGCACAAACACTTTATGTAATACAGCACGGCAGGGTAGCACTGTTCTTCAACAAGCTCAATCACTCTGATCACCAATGTGGAAGTAATACAAGAGCCATGTAAAAGCACATGGGCCACTGCATGAAAGTGTTCAACGATGCAGTGAAACAGAAAAACCTAAAATACAGCAAGTTTAAACCCATGAATTCAAACTTTGGAAAGTGGTGGAACAACTGACAGACATTGCCAGAGTGCAAAAGCTATCATATAGAACTTTTCCAACACATGGTATGGCTAGACTTGACTTGATTCTACATGCTCATTTGCTTTAATTGTAGATAGTACCTAGTACTTTTTTGGTATCACCTTGGCCGAGGTTCCAAATTAACTGAGCTGATACTTAAAGGTAATTTAAGAAAATTTTTCAAATCTACTAATGTAAAAACTAATACACTACTAATGAGTGAGAGAGAAACATAACTGAAATCATCGTGTACAACATGCAGGACTTCCTGCACCAACTCCAACATTTTTAAATAGCAAAGCTATCATCAATAGCTATCACAAAGTTTTTTATTCAGTCGAAAATGTCAGCCTGCAAAACCTTTCCATGGTCAATTAAAGAGGTGCAGATGTTTTAAGAACACCATCTATTTATATCTTCTTAGAAGAGTAGTGTAGTGAGTGGTTGAGCGAGAATAGTTTCACTATGACAATCAACTCTGCCTACATTGAGGGGGTTCTATCTATATGTTGCTCAGGGAGACGACCTCTACTTCTTGAACCAATGCCGCCTCTATTTCTCTGAATAAACCTTATTCCTCTAACTTAAACCAAAGGCTTGCTCCTTTTAGTGCCTGTAGCCACCAGCTCATCCTGCAGGAAAACACTTTATAGCCAAGCACCGCTGTTGAGGAGCTGGTGGAAGTTGTAGTCTATTATGGCATCCATAACCACAATCTCTGTCCAGTCCAAATTATGATTTGTGGTGTTGTGATGTTAGAGCTGTATAAATAAAATTAACTTGACTCACTCCTACACACACACACACACAGATTTAGATGGTGCTGGCGAAGGCATGTTGATTTGAGGAACACTACCTCTGTCAACCGAATAAGCTGTGAGTGGATGGACAATCAATAAACTTGTTCTAATACCTTCCTGAAAAGTAAAGTACCTGTTTACAACGAGGACGGTACAAATGAAAAGCTGTCAGTCCAACACACTGATGGAAGTCAAAGCTGTAGTGTGTGTAAATGTGTGTGTGTGTGTGTGTGTGTGTGTGTGTGTGTGTGTGTGTGTGTGTGTGTGTGTGTGTGTGGGTGTGTGTGTGTGTGTTTGGAGAAAAGTTGGGGTGATGCTCCAAAAAGTTGCATTTTCTGTGAACAGGCAGATACTATAAAGTGCTGTAGATAGCTGATCGGAAATAGCAAACAAATGTATATTTATGGAGCAGACAAACAATGCTGTTGGCCTGTTGACTCTATTGGCCCTGAGAAAAACAAACAGCCCATCAGAGAGGCAATGTCATTTCCTGTCTTTTCCCCCCAAGCTGCATTTAATTTGTTCTGTGGTGCTGCACCCACATCGAGGGCCATGGGGCCACGACCTGCTCATTTACTGGAGTGTGAAATGTCAATATATGCTCACAACAAAAGGTATGCCACTGCACGTCCACCTCTGCCCGCACTCTTATTTGAACCAAATCCCTCTCTCTCTCTGAACACACAGGTGGTCTCTGGACCCAGTTTCCCAGTACCACTACCAAATATCCAGTCAGGGATAAGAAAGTCGAGGATGTGGTGTTCACGTGTTATTTTTGGTTATCCTCTTTGTGGTTTCTCACCCTGTATACTTAATTATAATTATAGGTGTACAGATAGGGTTTGTACAAAGGAAATAGCCCATCACAAATTTTCTTTCCATTCTTCTGTCAAATATTAATCTTTATAAAAATGAATGATGATTGTAGCTCAGGGGTCACATTGTCTGCCTCCTGAGTCACAAAAGGCACCTATTAGCCATCACACGAGACAAAAATGCCTATGATTACCCCTTTTGAATCCTGTATTGTTAATGTATTGTATTAGAGGTTTAATGGTATTTTAATGGGGAAAGGTAATGTGGAATCAGACAATTTTCAAAGGTACACTGGCGGCAAAGGTTATGGGCTTCAAGTGAATCGACTCGTGACGGCAAAAAATGAAAGTCAAAATAAAGGGCAGCACTTGAGAGCTGCTTTTATCTGTGCACAGAGTGAATCATCATCCTGTTTATTCATGCACAAAGAGCCATGTTAAGTTTCCTTATATCCCCTTTGATGCCGCTGGGCTGGCAAGGCGCTATCCCTCTTTTTATGATTACGGCAGTGAATCTGATTTAGCTGATCTCTTGTGGGATTCTCCTCCAAACCCCTCCAAACTAATAGCTTTGCCATGTTTAATGATGCAGGAAATTTTCATGAATAGAAGTTATTTATCTTTATCAGCATCCTCAGAAGTGGTCTGTCAGTTGGAAAAGCGTTGCAACTGTCATGGAACTGCGGGTCAAAGCAATACAAAAGCCAATCACCACCGCAGAGGGATTTGAGCCAAGCCAATAGTGCGGATGAATCTTAAATCCTAATAAAATGTTGACATGTCATCACTGCAATATACATGATGTTTCTTTCCCTACAGGCTATAATGCTATAGTCCACGATGATAGATGGACTAGTGACTCAACACAAGAAATAAAATGGCTGCATTTCACTGCTTTTTCAACAAGTCGTCCAAACCAAATGACACTGTCGTCACTTTGGGGAGTAACAGCAGCAAAGGTTACAATACAGTAACAATACTATATGCACATAAATAAAATCATAACCATTATGACCAAAACTGACAGGTTTTGTTGTGTAAAATTAATGCTTGCCTGCAAAGTTGTCTCTGGTACTGCACCTACCTACTTAAACTTGAACGCCCTTACACAGACATATGTTACCTCACGACCTTGCGTTCCTCCAATGAACAACGCCTGGCTTTGCCACCTGTTGCTCAGGGCAATCCAGACTCTTCTCATCTGTTGTTCCCCGTTGGTGGAACGTCCTACCAGTTCCTACTAGATCAGGGGCGTCCCTCTCTACCTTCAAAGACCTCCTGAAGACCTCCAGCTCTTCAGAGAGGACCTCCTCTCCAACAGTACCAACACCTGGACATGATAAATCTATCCCCCTCTACAACTGTCACAGTACTTACTGCTGCACTAACATGTCCTTGTCACACTGTATCTGATTGTTTCCTGTTTTGTAAGTTAAGTTGCTTTGGATAAAAGTGTCAGCTGAATGACTGAATGTAAACGTGAGGCTCCATACAGATACATACAACAGAATAAGAGCTATAAGGAAATCCTTTAGGGCCACTGACATAATTAAGGTTTCTTATTTTATGTCGTACTTATGTGATCATCAGGGGAAAGGATACATGTTCATACGTGGTGTCTCTGGGGATATGTTAATAAGGACATACACTGACTCTATTATTTTATGAACAATCTCCTGCAGAGCACAATTGCCTATTGAACCCATTCACAAAGCATCCAACGTGTTTTATCTCTCAGAGTGAAAAGATCTCCTAGCACATACTTCACATGGGCAATAGAGAACATGCTGATCAGTTACCTGAATAGAAAACAAGTCAATTCAGCAAATTGTGATCTAATGCCCCTACCATCATTATTAAATAATAAATGACTACATGTTATGTGAAAGCATTTTTCATCCACCTTATTTATGCATTTATACGTTTTCAATTTGTACATAAAAAAAATACGAAAATGATACAATAAAAAATAAATAAATAAAAAGGCGAGCTCGGCTGAAGTGGAACCCTGTGTGAGAAAAGTACATTGTTAACAGAGTTAACAAATAAATGATTTACATCAGAACTCAAAATGGAGGGCCTCCACAGGGGGCTCCAAACTGTTTCAGAGGAGGTTCAGTGAGTGGAAGTGAAAAATATTACATCAGTTATCGAAAGGAGATCATACAGAACTACACAACTGTGTAATTTGGGTAAAGAGCGATCAGGGATACAGTAGTCTTGGGGAATTATAACTCTTTTTTCCTGAGTCTAATAAATACTTTAATACCAGAGCTTTTTTCTGTATTTGGTGAAGTCTGACAAAACAAGATATACGGCTATCTTGGCTCAATTGTTGAGTGTCTATGGGATTAAATAATGTAATCATGATGCCATTGAAATTGATGTTACTTATTTTTGTCAGAGAGAAAGAGAGAGTCCCCCGGCAGTGTAGTTCTATACAGTAGCAGCATAACTAAGGGATGACCTGAGCCAGCCCTAACTATAGGCTTTATCAAAAAGGAAAGTCTTAAGTCTACTCTTAAAAGTGTTGACCCTGTCTGCCTCCTGAACCCAGAATGGTAGTTTGTTCCACAGAAGAGGAGCCTGATAGCTGAAAGCTCTGGCTCCCAATCTACTTTTGGAGACTATAGGAACCACAAGGAACCCAGCGTCCTGAGAGCGCAGTGTTCTAGAGGGGTAGTAAGGTATTATGAGCTCTTTAAGATATGATGGTGCCTGACCATGAAGAGCTTTGTAAGTAAGGAGAAGAATTTTAAATTCTATTCTAGATTTAATAGGCAGCCAATGCAAGGAAGCCAAAATGGGAGAGATGTGATCTCTGATCTTGGTTCCTGTCAGAACACGTGCAGCAGCATTCTGAATTAACTGCAAAGTCCTAAGAGACTTATTAGAGCAGCCTGATAACAAAGAGTTACAATAGTCCAGCCTTGAAGTAACAAATGCGTGGACTAGTTTTTCTGCATCCGCCTGAGAGACAATGCGTCTGATTTTAGCGATGTTACGTAAGTGGAAGAATGCAGTCCTCGAAATTTGTTTTATGTGGACGTTAAAGGACAAATCCTGATCAAAAACAACTCCAAGATTCTTTACAGTGGAGCTGGAGGCCAGGGTGATCCCATCTAAAGTAACTAAGTCTCTAGAAACACAGAGCTCCTCTCTGAAGAGCTGGAGGTCTACAGAAGGTTTTTAAAGGTAGGAACTGGTACAGTAGGACGTTCCACCAATGGGGAACAACAGATGAGAAGAGTCTGGATTGTCCTGAGTGAACGGGCTGAGTCAGGCGTTGTTCATTGGAGGAGCGCAACAGTCAGGAGGTAGCATATGCCTTTATGAGGGCGTTCAAGTATGTGGGTGCAAAATTGGAGAATATACTTTGTAGTCAGCATTTACAATTTGAATTTAATGTGGGCTGCCACAGGTAGCTCGACGAGTGGCAGGGTAACACGTCCTTTTGGGTTGAATGACAACCAGGCGCGTAATCGTGCCGTGACATTCCACAGCCTGTATCAGGAGTTGGGTAGCATGTTGAGTCAGGTAAGGCCTAATTTTTCTTATGTTATAGAGTGCAAAGTGGAACAACTGGGCAACAGAGGCAACGTGACCAGAGAATCTGAAATGGAAATACTCTCTTTTTTTCTTTTTTCTTTTTTTTTTAAACTTGCACTATATTTAAATGGCTGACTACAGTGATGGGTCCTGTAGACCTCTACAGTTCTCTTCAATTTTAGAGGATCTGCAACTGTTCTTATTTCTCTTCTGAATGTATGCGTGGTTCAGTGTCACTATGAGAACAAAGACAAGCATTTAGCAGGAAAGACAGGTATGTTTCTCAGAAGTTAAACACCTTTAAAGATAAAGGTTTGAGTTAGAACTTAAAGTGGTTCTTCATGGTGATGCCAGACGGGAACCCTTTTTGGTTCTGCAAGGAACCTTTTCTTTCTATCTATCTATCTATCTATCTATCTATCTATCTATCTATCTCTCTCTTATATATATATATAGATATTATATATATATATTATATATATATATTATATATATATAATATATATATTAATATTATATATTATATATATATATAATACCAGATCCATTTACCATCAAGTTCTTCCCAGAATTTAGATTTAAATTCAAAATTGTTAGTCAGTAGGTTCAACATTTAGCAGACATTAGTTAAAGCCATGTGTACTTCAGGTTCACAAAGAAGGTTCAAAGGTGTTCAAACTGTCCCTTTGTTTACAGGTCCCATTGGTGCAAAGTGTTAATTTAAAAAAAAACAGTAATAATACATTACTAAAAATACAAATATTCTTCAAAACACTAAAGGAGATTCAGTTCCCCAAAGAAGCTTAAACAGCAAAAGAATAAATAATAAATAAATAAAAAAGCATAACTCACAGAAGAGTGAATATTGGGCTTACATTCATCACACTTTGAAATGAATAGTTATCTTTCTTTGTGTCTGCAGGGTGTGAAAATAGGCTACTGTACTGAAACACATTTGCCAAAAGGCCAAAATATGTCAAATGTGTGTGAGGTTTGGTTAACTTTACACAAGTCATTCGCTGTAAGGATAGATCATTTGGGAATGGCACATTTACACTGAAAAAATAAATCATACTTCTACAAATGTTAATTATTTTCTTGTAACAAAGAAACTTAAAGGGAAATTGATCTGAAATATCTAGGCACCGGCTTTTCCTGTTAAAACATGTTTTGAGTACAGGCCATCCACTACATGGTACTACAAGATTTGAAGACAGAATACAAGAGAAGATAAGATGGACGTTTTGGGACTGAAGAAAGCAAAGGCGTTGGAGATCGCTGTTGGAAAAATGTTTTGAGACATTCGAATTGGAATAGTTGTTCGTTTCTGTCAAACCACCAAATAACCTTCACTTTGAAACCCCAAAAAACATTGCCTTGAAGCTGCATGGATACCAATATTTATGTTCAGGATGCTATGTGGTAAGTTCATATCAGACATTGTTCCAAGTTTTGGATTTGAACTTTGAACATTATTTTGCAGTCAGCACGGATTCCCTCCAGCATGAGGGTGTTTTGGATTTTCTTCAAGTGAAACCATCAGAGAAATACTACTATAGCATGCAGTGGGAATATCTACTGTTCACCACCAACTTCAACTAAACACCAATGGTGAACACAGACATGGAGGCCAGGGGGAAGCAATTATCTGTTTGCTTTCTCCTTTTCCCCCTTCACACCAGCAGCAGCAGCCCCAGCTTCTCCATTAGCATGTAGCTATTGATACTTGATTGTCATTCTAACGGTCCTGCAACAGAGTTTAGAGTTAATGTTGAATATTGCTGTGGGAGCTTGAAATATCCTTAAAGTGGTGGTAAACGGTATGTTACTGTTGTTTCAGTCAGTTCTGGTGTGTTGCTGCTGATCCAACACGCCATGAACTCCTCAAAAACAAAATATCAGAGAACATTCAGTACACTGCCACACAGGAGCCATTTCATATTAGCAAATCTCTAGTCATGGCTGATTAACTAAGAATAGGATGAATCACTGAAATGAAACATATAGTTGGTTTCATGTGAGTAAAAAGCTGGAGACACACTCTCTCATACTCTCCTGCAGTGTGTAGTTAAACATGATTCATGTAATGTTTACAAGTTAGTCTTGTCATTTTTTCTGTTTTCAGTGAACCACAGCATGACCCCCTGTGCACGAATAGATTGTGTCAGAGGTGAAGATGTGTTAATAATATGGATATTGTCTGTTAGTGTTTTTGTTGGAAGTCATACATCAGTTTGTATATCTGCTGTACTATAATTATCCATATACAATACTTTATATGTGCAATATAAGGGGACATTTGCACATTAACATAACATTAACATAGAGAAACAAAAGAAAATATACAGCTGCATGTTTTGTAGCATAAGTCAATATTTTCAGCTGGTTGCTAGCTCAGAGTTTGTTGTTGTTTTACCTGTTAGAAACATGCAGATATCATAGGATGACGACTGAAACAGCCAGCCAATGGCAGGCTCGTACCAAGAGCCTACTTCCTGATAGCAAGCCATAGGATGATACTGACACAGTGTGACACACTTTTGTATTCAAAATAACTTCAAACATAACAATCCACAACTAACACTGAAACTCAACAATCATGAGGTTGAGGAGAAATCCGAAATACCCAGGTTACTACCACTGGTAGACAGAAAATCTGTACCTGTACTGGTACATTACTGGAATACTACTCAACTACAAGTGAACAACTGGTGTTAAAAGTACTTCAATAAAAGTAGAAAGTATTCTTCTCAATATTCAGAATATTAGTTGCTTTTTAACTGTTGATGTTTATTGCATTATTAACAGCAGGCAGTCAATCACAAGGTCAGCCCATGTAGAACCAATAATGTAATAACGTCCAATAATGTAACACCTGCCAATAACATAATAATTTTGGCCATTTAAAATGTAATAAAGCCAATAATGTAATAACTTGCCAATAATGTAATAAAGTTTTTGAGCCAATAAGGTAAGAACATTTTGCTAATAATGTAATAAGTTATTATGTTATTGCCACAGCCTTAAAAAAATCCTTTGAAATGTAATAACTGCAGCTGATAATGTTATAATACATAAACAGGACTGCATTTCTTGGAAATAAAATATTTTTTGTAGTTTTTGTGCAGTTTGCTCATCAAAAATAGATATAGGGGATGGCATAGTCGTCATATTCATTATTCATTCATTAAGGGTACGTACTATGCAGCACTCTCTCTCCTTAGTTACGGTTGTAAGAGCCAATTTGAGACTTATTTGTTGTACAAAATCTTTATTTGGAATATTGTTTATTTGCTTAGATATGTAAATTCAGAATTTCATATCAGTGTCTCTGTTGGATGTTGCATTGTGACAGCGCCGGTCCTGGCCACATTTGCGCCCTGGGCGAACACCAGTTCTCACTTAAAACTCAGAACTGTAAACAACGGGAATGGCACTTAACCTCAATATACAACATAGAACATGAACACAATCCAAAAAAACATCAGCATAAAATTGCCATAACTTCTTCCAGTAAATGTCCTTAACTTTGTACTGCCCAAAAGCTACATTAATAAGAAGAACCCAGGTTTTTATTCATCGTCTGTCATTGCCAAATAACTGTTTTATTTGTAAGCTT
This sequence comes from Larimichthys crocea, assembly GCF_000972845.2. Classification (NCBI taxonomy): domain Eukaryota; kingdom Metazoa; phylum Chordata; class Actinopteri; family Sciaenidae; genus Larimichthys; species Larimichthys crocea. The sequence continues at coordinate 2,854,963 of NC_040021.1, forward strand.
AGACCATTGCTGTGTCCAGCAGCCTTGTAGAGCTTTATAATACTAATGGAAAAGTAATCTTCTTTGTCCAGTTAACAACAAATAATTCTCAAATTGGCTCTTACAACCATATTTAAGGGGAGAGAGTGCTGCATAGTACGTACCCTTGATGAATGAATATGACGACTATGCCATCCCCTATATCTATTTTTGATGAGCAAACTGCACAGAAAGTACAAAAAATATTTTATTTGCAAGAAATGCAGTCCTGTTTATATATTATTACATTATCAGCTGCAGTTATTACATTTCAAAGGATTTTTTTTTAATGCTGTGCCAATAACGTAATAACAGGCCAATGATGTAATATTGGCAAAATGTTATTACCTTATTGGCTCAAAAACTTTTTATTAGATTATTTGCAAGTTATTACATTATTGGCAAGTTATTGCATTATTGGCTTTATTACATTTAAAATGGCCAAAATTATTACATTATTGGCAGGTATTATATTATTGGACGTTATTACATTATGTTGCTACAGGGTCAATCTGAGAAATAAACAGATAAAGCTGAATTTTGTTTTCAAATTTAAAATTACTAAATATTTTTTGGAACCTGCAAAGATTTCTTCAAACCTTCAGTTCTTTAATTATTGCGGTCTCCTGCTGTTCTGGTCAGTGTGGTCACCTCTTCAGACCTGTGCTTGTGTTGTTGGAGCTGTGTTTTTATGATTTTTTTATCGACCTGCAGTGTGTTTCATTGCCTGAAAGGAAGCAGGCCGCGCCTGCTGTGTCTCGCTGGCTATGTATATGCAGATGAACGGTTTAAATATAATTCAAATTTTAGACCCACTCAGGACTGAATTATTATTTTAAAAGTAGAGAGGTAGATTGCACAGTGTAATGCATAAGTAAAATTATAGTCTTGAAAAAACACTGAATTACATAATGTGAGTAGTTTGTTACTTCCCCCTCTGATTACTGCAACCTTTCTTGTGTGCATGTGAACATAGTGAATGTGTTCCCCAGAATTAAACCAAATTCTTATAAAAACCTTGTAAAATGTTCAA